>NW_019211460.1:21323228-21604540 GCF_002443255.2 Varroa destructor
TATATATATATTCTTAATAGTGAGATTTGTCGTACAACTTTATTTCTGTTCGATAACAGTATCTTAAACGCAAATAGATGATATCACAACAGGAAACACTTTCATAGTAGAAGTAGAGTTAGAAATGGTTGGCAGGCAATTCACTGGTTTCTCTCTGTCTATTTGAAACATGAAATAGATAATATTTCTGTGGCCGAGCTAGGGTCTGAGGTTCTAAATGGTCAAGTATTCATTTTCATATAGATGCTTTCAAAAGCCGCACGATCCGACTACCTGTTGTGCTCTGTCTAACAGAAATTGAGCAGCATAAAATGTAATAGCAATTGTAGTCGGATCTACCTGCGTACCTACCTACCTACCTACCTACCTATCACCATAAATATCGGGTCTGACGAAATGCATTTTCTATTTACAGAAGTGCATGTACACCAATATATACCATCAGCGCTCAGAAACCCACGCCACGTTTAAATGTTTTCGACGTTGCTCCTGTTATGTATTGCAGGTTTATTCATCAGCTTAGCGCTTGTATGTAATTCCCTGCTTATTCCATGGACCTCGTTATGAAGAAGCAAAAAGAAACAATCGTTTGCGGCGCGTCTTCCGCGTTCGATGTCGATTTTGCTGCCAGTCTCTGAAGTGATTGCGACCAAACGTCTGGCTAGAAGCGAAAGTATTAACCACCCGTTCACACCGATAAAATGGATCGTGCAGAGTCTGGAAATACCTGCAAGCGTCGAAAAACAGGTTCGTAGCGAATCGTTCTTTGCTTGAGGAGCAACGCTGGCTTGACGGTTAGCTCTAGCTACTACTGCTGCTGCGATAACTGATACTAGCATCGCTGCTAATGTACAAAAACGATATATGCAGGCGGGCAAACTTCGTTTCGTAGGAACGGGCTTCTTTTGTCGCTTCATCGCGCTTCTCGATCTCTCAAAACTCTGGTTTACACATTATCCTTCGTCACTATCCTTGTGTTGGAATGAGAAGAACCAAAGTGAATCAAGCTAAGGTGTCAACTGGAAGAGGTAGCCGAGGGCAGATACTGGAGACGAGCTTTTTGCACAGCATCGATCATGCCGCTAATCGAACTCAATCATATTGTGTTGTAGAGTACGGTTGGGACCGCCGAAATGCACTAAGCGGCTTGGTTCACTCGTTACCGAGTTTTTTTCGTGAACCAGGTGACTCAATGAACGCAAATCTCAAGCTACGTAGATGAGAAAAACAAACGAGACGTTGCCCTTCGTTTAAACTCCGCTTACCTGCAAACCATATACACTCCGTGGGCTTTAGCGCGTCGCTTTCCGTTTGACTACTATTTTGTCTACGGTATCTTGAATAATGGGACAACGGCACCTGTTTTAAACTTTAAACTTTTCAATTTCCACCGATTGGCAGGCTCAGTTTCTTAAATCCACTCTGTAATCTCGGCACTTCGGGGTCAATCGTTGAACGGGCCTCTTGTGGCGGCTTACGATGACCCAGCAAGAGAAGCAGAAATTTCAGTGTTTCAGGTGAAATTTAAATCCCTATTGAAAATTATTGCCATTCTGCTTATTTTTTGTTTGAGGAAACCTTTGCATTATTCTTCGAACGTTGTCTTTGGTTGTTACCATAGAAGCTCTGAGGTTGAGGGCAACGAAGTGGCTGAAATCGCCGTGATAAGGTGGACTTCAGTTTGGGATAATTGCTATGTTTATATATTGACACAGCTCTTGAAGAGCTTTTTCTAGAGGCAACAGGGATTAGTTCAATATATATGGGCTCTGGCTACTAATAGATCTCCTGTTGCAAGTGAAGCCAATATATCGGTCTTTGAGTAAGCGAGTATAGTCTCAGTTCGCATCAATAAATGTACGTAACGTTGCAGCTTCGGAAGCCCAAGCAACGGTGATATGACATCGATGCACGTATAGAGTATCTTTACAAAACGCGATGGTTTGTTTTTTGTTCATTAGGTATTATTTCCATACTAATTCTACTATAACACCTAACCTACTAAGTGATCAATCACTTAGGCGTATAGAGGTTTATGTGAAATAAAATTTCTTATAGTTTATTGTCAGAGCAATCCTATACAGAAAAAAAACACGACCACTGGTACAACCATTACCACGGTAAGTAGTGACAAAAAATCAACCATCTTGAGGGTAGACTCGTGATTAACAGACCATGGCTTCAGGAAAAGTCACCATGAAGCTTTTTATTATAGTATGTCAGTAGTTTGTAGCTTTCAAAATTATGGTTTAGAGTTGTCCTTTATTTTCACTAAACGCCGATTGTTTCGAGCTTCTCCACTTGTAAAAATATAAAATACATTATTACCTCTATGTCTATGATGCCACAAACAGCTATGCTACTGTTTGCGTATGATGTCACATAGCAGATTACTAGTTTCTCTTAAAACGTGTCCAATATATCGCTAAAACTACATACTTTCCATTGGAAAAATCTAAAGTAGTTATTCTCCAGGAAGGTACCATAAAGATTCGTCTTTCCGTGCACTGGCATGCATATAACTAAACAACAAACACCGCTATCTGAACAACGTGATCATTACCTTTCTGGGACGCAGCATCATTGTCGAGGCCACAAAAAAGTTTCTTACTCAAAGTCTTTCTGTAACTTGCTGATAGTTCGGGGATGAGTTCTGCACCTCGTCTGTATAGTAGGCCAGAGCACCTAGGACAGCGATAGCAATGACGGCGCCCAGGAGTTGCTGCTACTAAAAACGAGAAAAGCCTCAATTACTCGAATAAGATCGAAGACTAGGCTTCCATGATTTTCACTTGCGATCGACAGATACCTATTCTGTAGCTCTATCGACTGCCATGCTTGAGCTCGGCTGAAACGCCCACAATCTCTGGTGGGACGGTGGTATTCCGTTTTTGACGCTAAGCAAAGGGCGGAACGAAAAAAGACGTAGGGAATGAATAGATCTCATCCAGAACAGGCCTAAGGAATAGGCCAATTTGCATCCTTTTGACCCTCTAGGTTGTCTACTTCATCCAGCTGGCCCATCTTGCGATTCCGTTTCTTCGGGCGTTGTCGAGAAAGCGAGAGAGAAAGGAGAAGAGGAGCAAGCTTAGGGAAAAAGCGCTTCTCCTTGTGTACGCACTCGTGCGAATATTATGAGAGATTTTGGAATTAGTTGACGCTGCTATGAGTATTCTCGTCGCCTCCCACTTGCGAGGGCTAAACAAGGCTCCAATAACTTGAATTGGACGGAGCTAAGGCTTGGTGCAGGTCTTTATGTGGAGCTGTATTGGTAAACAGGTCACAGCGCAGTAAAAGCACCTACCCGAGCAAATCGTATTCTTATACTGTAGTGTACATTTCTGTATAAGCTGTTGGCATGTGTGTGTGTCTGCGGTCCGACAGAAAGAGCTTTTTCGATCAAGGACGCATACTGGCTAGCGTTGGCCGATGCTGGACGCAACAAAATCAAACATTCAAGTAAACAAGGCCTTTTTTGTTTTGAAGAGAAAACGATAATTCTATACTCATTGCCTTTTGCGCTTTACTCCTATGGTTCTATTGTCTAACGGCTTAGAGGATCATAAGCTTGGTCTACACAAATTACTGCGACTACAACTTATATTGTGATACAAGTAGGAGACGGGTGTAGCCTCAAAACAAAAATCTGATATACATACAATTTACTACGTACCACCTTTCCAGCGTATGAAATTTTGTATTTTTGCTTATACGTTTGCCCCTTTCTACCTAAACATTGGACGAATAAAGTCACCTCTGGTCCGAAGGGACGATGAAGTAACAAAGCGCACAAGGAATATCTTGCCTGAAATCAGCTACGTGGACGTAATCTGGCGGCTAAATTCGCGTATATGTTCTCCTCGTACTTTGCCTGTCATTTCTTCTATTTCATGTGCTTACCTAACATAAATATGACGTCATCAAATTTCTGGGCATGTGCCTCGGGCTGTTAACTTTAGTTTATCTTTGAAATAGGCTTCGGAAGTAACGGTCTATAAGCGTATGCGACGGTTCTACGCAGCCCATGTATAGAGATCGTGTTTTGTTTCCGAACGTTTGCATTTTTCAAAGGCGTTTCACGTCAAGCAGTGCGACTGGTGTATTTTTCGGTCCACAAATGAATGAATGGTACGTTTTTTAGCCCACTTATTTTTCACGACAACATCTCAGCCTGAGGTTTGTCTCGCGATGCTGTATTGTTCCCGTGACAACTTGGTGGGTAAAGGATTTGTCTGTTAATCCTAGGGACACGTTATGGCATAGTTCTGAATCCGCGCATAGACCCCCTTTGTTTCGCGCCGTAAGCCAGCCATATGGTCGAATGCCTGATGCCGATGCCAGACGTATAACTCAAAACATAGGGGGTTGTAAGCTTGCTTACGCATTCAAAATTATGGTGCTATAAAGCAAGCTAAAGGAATTTATTATGCTTATGGAAGTCAGTGCTGCTCGATGACATACATGATCACGAATTTGGTTTATAAATGGCTGTGATTAACTCTGCGACCTTTGAGATCGTTGGTTTTATAATAGCAGAAAAACCGCCCCATCCATAATTGAGGTATGCCTTTGCAGTTCGTCCATCGGAGCGTCAGCAATGTAAAAGTTTTGTATAAATAACCTTCAGATAACTACGGTGTTATGGTCATTGTCTCATCAGACTTCTGACTGTTATCGTTTTCACGGTGGGACCGATACAGTTGACTGCAGTGCGTTAAGCCGAGAAGCTAGCATTACTACTATTTCAATTAAATGTTTTCGACTTTCGATCCAGAATAGTAAGCAAGACAGGCGCTAAACCGTATTAGCATTATGCCATAATATTTTGAATTTACTACATTTCAGCCATTGTCGTACGCGCGGGTTATCCGAAATATTGTATTATTAATAATTTACTGTAAAATAAATTTGATTATTAAAGCGATCCTATGCCCAAGGCACCATGACTATGAATGGCAAAAAATATGTAAACAATAATTTTTTGAGGTCATTTCTCCTTACCACTCGTAAAAAAAAAAGAAATAGAATACACAAGTAAAAAAAACTATCACCTTCCTGTTCAGACCATTTTTCCCCGATGAAAAAAACTAAAAGCGAGAATCTGTTGGCCCTTTCATCAGGTAAATAAATTAAGCTAAGTCGTTTTGGCAACCCGCTGTCTTTCGACCATCCAAACCTGCCCCTCCCCCCCAGAGCTCTGTTCACAGAGTTCTAGTCCTGTTCCTCGAATTTTTACAAAGTTCACCAAAGCTTTAGAGCTGAGGCCACCAAACGACGAAACGAAGGCAAGCGACCAATTGTGGACAGACATAATTTAAAAGGTGTCGCGCCGGCTTTCTATGAATTAGCCTTAGAGGCTAACGTTCGGTCGGCTTACTAAGCAGCGGTTGTCAACACTCACTGCCTACCTAGATGGCGTTACCATTGGCCGGACCCCGTAGCTTCATTGTGGCTCCGGCTATTGCTATGGGCGCAGAAACATGAGTCAGGCAGGATATGTGTTTTTAGTATAAGCGCCGGCAAGTAGCAAGTGTCTGGTCTCCGATGTGGGAGGGCGAGGTGCACGGAGTTCTGCAATTGGGCTGTGCGCGTTAGCTCGCTGAAAGCTGTGATAGTAGTCGCTGTGGTACCGGGAGTAGCTATGTGTATAGAAAAGCTTGCAGAGAGGCAAGTGCTTGGAGGTGCAGGGGCGCGGGAGAAGGGGCGTAGCTAATTCTGGTCCACAAATGGCTTGTTAGGGCGGTGAAGCAAGGCAAAGCTAAGAAAGGGGAGGGGAACATGGTGCCGAGTTGATATTGGACTTGTGCTCAGAATACTGATGGGGATACCGAACAGCGGATAAAGGCGGGCCTAGTCAGAACCTGGTGACCAGTGGCCGATGGTCGCTAGTCAACGCACAAACTTGCAGATTCTTAGACCACCAGTAGCAGACAGGAAAGCAGATCGCACAAAAAGTGCCGCTTTGTACCAGGCCGCAGCTCTACCGAACTGGGGTGTTGATGCGACACGACTAGTACCGATACGAACAGATAGCATTGGCGTGGGTTCTACCAGCGTGTTCCTTACCACTAGCTTGGTCCTCCTGGTGTCGATGGTATGATGGTGCGCGCCTAGCATTTTCGGGGAAGTTGCACCCTAGCTGAAACTGCCTGCCCGCCAAAGGTATAAGAAGACGACCACGAGCGAGGGATAGAAGTCTGCCCTTTCGGTAGCTGATCCATCAGCTACTTCGTCAGCTAACAACACAAGAAAAGAATGGTTGGCTCTATGCCTGATATCGCTTCTTACTCTTATACCAGTAGCAATGGCCGTACGGTCATCGCTTTACCTGTTACGAAGTCTACGAGTATTCACTACAAGACCTAAGCCTCTTCGTACAAGACTTAATAGGTTCTTATAAAGGCGCGAAAACTATGGAACCTTTGGAGGTGACGAGTAACAGAGGTGGTCGAAAAAAACAAGTCTTTTAACTACCAATGTTTCTATAGTAAACTAGCCAGTTTTATTATCTTGTGCTGATGGCAGATTTTTGCTTGGACTATAAGCTGCTGCGTGAAGCGACTGGCTGTCATTTTTATAACGGTTCCTTGTGATGCGGTTGTTACTACCGAAACATTGCTTATTGACATGGTAGTCTTATAATTATAGTTATATAAGGTTATCTATTGTACAACAATAGATATATAATAAGATAGATCAGCTTTGCCTTGCTTGTCCTGCCTACTCCTACGCGTCTCATTTTACACAAATGACCTGTTAGGACCAAGGTGTTGAGTTCAACCTTCTGTTGTGCGACATCGGAAGTCATGCGGCAATGACGCGAGGAGTCCAATAGAGACTCGAGACGCGCAAGTTGTCGTATGTCGGCGAAAAAAACACTCGAATATGTGAACGGTAGGGAATTGTACCACACGTGTGTGAAAGCTAGCTTGATGATAGATGTGTCTACAGCTTGTGTTATAATTTATCCTCACATTTAAACTTGTCCATAGTAACAATGTACAAATAGAATTTTTTTAACTCTTTAGATCGAAATATGCATTTTATAGAAGATATTTTTACGCCTAATATTCAATAAATATTGGCACTGTTGCTAACTAGTGCCTATTTTAGGATCTTCAAAATAGTTTTCTAGGTTCCAGGCACGCGACTGCGTTTTATTAGATTCTAAGAAATAAATGAAATCTTTGGTGCTATGTTTGAAGTTTCTGATATATATATATATAATCTCGCCTAAGAATATGGTGTATATATATCGTGTACATATATTAGATAGGCCGAAAAGGAGCTCGTTTTTTTTACCTAGGAAAAACACAGCTTTTGGACCTGCCTGATTTTATCACGTATTCGACTTCATATGACCTTTTCTTATTTCTTCCACTTAACTTCTGGAAATTTTTCGGGATGCTATTGGAGAGCTGATCTAGCCGCTCTCAGAAGACCTTCTGATTGCGAAATGCACTGTTATAAAATTGTGTCTTCCAGCGCTGGGAAGGGATAGTAATCTATTCGGAGGAAATCGTGGATACAAATACATCTTCGACTCAACCTCTTGTAGGACGGTTCTAACGACATTTGTCGTGTGAGGTCTGGCATTATTGTGAAGAAAGATAACTTTACCCTGTCCATTGGATCTTCTTGTTGCATAGCTTTGTTTACTCATTGAAACTCCGCCATATAGAGCTTTTTGTCATCCGTGTCGATGCACCAGATGTTTTTCTGTTTGTAAGACTCCTCCAACCCTCAACAAACGCAAGCGATGATTCTTTTAGGAGAGAGATCTGGTTTAATTCTGAGCCTAGGCATGTTTCTCAAAGCTATTCATTCTTGTTTTGCTCTATATCGACCTAGAGACGCAATTCTTTGTCATTTATAACAATTTTGCATACGAATCTGTCATTGTGGCTCAGGCGACATATTGAGAAACTATATGAAGCCGAAATTGCTTCCACCCTTTATTTAGTTAATTTTGCATATTGTACGGCGTTGGCAGCCATTTTCGACCAGTCTGCAAGTCGTCTGTCATTGAGGGTTTCAGCCGACGGCGGTGAAGCGTAACTTCTAAGTTAAGTTATTATCTGCAGAGAGAGCAGTTTTTTTTCAGTAACAGACTCCTCGTTGTCACGGGATAGATAGGTCCGGTTGCTTCGGCAGCCTTTGGACGCTGAAAAAGGTAAACACGCTAGATGCTCAAAACGCACATATTTATAGCAGTATATATAAGTTGTTTAGCAGTATGTACCTGCAATTCGCTTAAGTGCATATATATTGAAACAGTTTACACACGATGAATTACGCGAGTCTTGCTGAGTTTATAAAGCTAATTTAAAAAGTGTGTTAGATATCTTAACGATGACATCAGAAAGCAGCAAGCGGAATGATATTGTTTCGCATCTAGGGCACCTACGTGTATCGTCAAAACTAGGTTTCTTGCGGAATCTATAGTGGAACCCGTGCATGGCAGAGCGAACAACGACATGTCTATTCAATCGGTTTGTCTTTTTCCACTTGATGTTCATCACACTCGAGACGAAGAAATCTTCATTAGGGTTCGTGGATTTTTGCTCCCATGTTTTAAGTTTCGACTTGAAAGCTTCCGTTGCTAGGAGAAACGACGACGTAGATCCTTGGAGAATAGTGGCAGGTCGGCTAGGAGATATGTGGAGCGACTTCGGGTCACTATGCACAGTCCTAGTGCTCCTTTAAGAAAAAGCCTTGATACGATTTCTTTATTTAAAGATCTTCATTGCAAGATCTTCCCAAATGACCCATAGTCCATATATTGCGATGGAAGCTGCTCTGGGGCCGAACAGAATCAGAAAGAAAGAAAGAAAGAAGTGTTGAATTTTGAAGTTTTTCTTTGATGGTTCATGCAGCCAATATAGCGTTCCTGGACCTTCCAGTGACGTGCACAGTAATATATATACGTGTGTTTAGCCACGACCTGGTTTCGGTGGTATGCTGAAGCAGACGTTTGTGCCCAATTTGTGCCACAAAATTGGGACTATCAAAATGTATTATGCTTGAAGCACTATACATTTTTGAAGTTCGCGTACTCGAATTCACCGATTATCTAAAATGTTTGACTAGAAACTCGTGCTATTTCTTACTGGATTTTTAGCCGCGTTGGAAAGATGATTTCGAGTTAAAAGGAACAACCTTAGGACATGAACTTTCATCGAGATTTCTAAGAAAGCGCCAGCTGGGAAGAAAAGCGGCAAAAGGTATGGAGAAATGAGCGAAGTTTCTGTAATCACAAAGGAATAGTAGTCGTTTAAGGAAACTAATGTTTCACGTCCAAAGCTAGTTCAGAAGTAGTCAATGGCGATTTGCCCTCGAGTTAGTAGTAATAGTTTCTAGTTAAATTACACAGCGTATGTATGCTCTTCTAAATCCCTTAAATAGCGATTCATAAGGTCATTGGTAGTAGTAGCAGCAGCAGCAGCTATCCTACTTTGTATAGCGCCATTGATTTCATATGGTATTCTCTATGGGTTTTTTATGGCAAAAATATGGTTTGAAAAGGGTGTAAAAAAAAAGGCTAGAACGATGAGATTAAGTTAAGACCCCAATCAACGGAGTACAAATGCTTTTACTTCTTTGTCTCCTCTTATAATAGTATCGAAATGAGACATCGCCTCCATCTTGCGACGCTACATTTCGATTGCTTACTCTATACATTCTCTCACATCCGTGATCTCATTACTAATGGAAAAATTAAATGAAATATAGAATGCTAAACGATCGAGGGTTCGTATTTGACACGTAACTACTGATCGTTGTCGCTTCTGCTTACAGTTAGGTGCCTTTATATGAGCTTACTTTAATGACTCAAAAACTCTTTCAGCAAAGTGGGCACAACCGCTGGGCATGCATGACCGGGACAAAATGGGCTAAAATATCTTAAAATCTACTCTATTAATAAAGTCTTTTTGAAGGTTCGCCGAATCCAAAACAGCCCCTTAAAGTGCGGGAAAAGGGCGACTTTTATTGGTCGCTAGAACTTCATCTTGGGAGGAACTGTGCGACCAATGGAACAACCGATTCGTTAGAGCCCCTAGACAAACGTTATTTTCCCTAATTTCACTGTCGCAAATTGACAATCAAGATTATTGCCTAGTATCTAGGCATCATTCGGCATTACCCGTTTGGTGCTTCAGACAGGACATTTTCAGGTAACCTGATTTTTTTTTCGCTAGTGAGCTCCAATAATAGTGAGTGTAATTTCCCTACTCCTGTATAAATGTACACTGTTGGGTAATAGTTTACTTAATAATCGAACTTTAGCACCCATTGTATATAGCCGAAATAGTTACGTAAGCCCGTAGGTGAGTCAGTGCCCCCATGGCTTATGGTTCATAAAGGAACCACATCTTTTACATATGAATCATAGTTTTAAAATTGGAGGAATACTTTTCTTTAATTAAAGATTAATGTTAATTTGCATGATGATAATGAACTATGAACCACTTTGACATGTGATTTATATTTTTCGATTGGATTCACGTTTTTTTATATTCCTTTATTGGGAATATATTAAGATTACAAGGACATTATGGCAAAAGATGGAGCATAACTGCCGAAGGAAGCGTGCTCAAGCCTCACACTTACTCTGTCCACGCTTGGAAATTAACTTCACATGTACAAGCGGGACGAAGTTTGCTATTATATTTAGAACAACTTCTACTAATTCGAAATCAAGTTCATTTAGCGCTTCGAGAAGCGGAATTTATTAGGATTAGTTGCGAAGTACGAACCTGCTTATTGGGGAATCAGTTTGGGATAATTAACACAGAGTAAAAAATCAACGAAATATAATTACCGCAACCAGAAAGTAACAATGGAATATAGTAGAATAGGAAGATACAACAAGAACTTATCATATAAGAAAAAATCGGTTTGCAATAGAACAACAATTCATATTCAAGTTCTGATGGCAGATAGACCAGATACTATTGATGAAGGGGATAAACTCGCAGATGAGGTAGCCTTAGCCTAGCAGGACCGCTAGGACGAATGTTGCCGAAACGGAGTACAAGATATGAACTCCCAAGTGCATTAAAACCTAGAGTAGAGTTTGGAACAAATCAGGAAGAAACTGTAAGAGTCTGCAATTAAACTATCGTCTCTGTTAGACTAGGTAAATTGAACCCAATTTGTTTGTATTAAAATAGGCTACTATAGTAGCTACAACAGCTAAACGGACGATGGGACAGAATAATTAGTTTAACTAATAGCACAAGAGACGCAGAGACACCTGGCTAGTTCGTAGATCTTACTATAATAATGATGGGCGCAAGATTTCCTTTTTCGTTCAAATGCAAATGTTGATAAACGTAATTGGATTTCTACAAAATACACTACATCCTTCGAGAAGCTGTAAGTGATTAAGTACTGAGTGAATCCACTGGAGTCAAAATTGGAGATCAGAACATCCCGTACAAACGCTTGTGCTTTTTAGGCGCTAATCCTGTCATAGAAGGGGAACACTTGTGTAGGTGGATCGAACAGTAAGTTCGTACATCTTATGAAGTACGAAGCTATTTCTGTTGTACATTATGCAGTGTGTTTTTATTGAACATATGTTTCACAGAATTTGAGGAAATCAAATACTGGGTTTTAAAAAAGCGAGCAAAAAATAATGTAATATGCAGAAAAAGATCGTAGAATTCTAACGAGAACAACTTTTTTAACGAGAACAACTCTTAGAATTCTTCCTAGATCGAACCTAAGCTGCCAAAGGTTCTGAAGTATATACTTACGGTTCTACAAATGTCATCGCTCACCGTAGGGATAAGTAGAGACAGGAGAGCTGCACTGTGTGCAGAGGGCAACAATGGCCTATTATAAACTCCGAAACCTCTTCGCAGAGGCGTTCGGTTGTACTCTTGTCTACGTTACGGGCTTCTTAAAAGTAAATAGACCTCAACAAGGGGCGAAATCGACTGGGGGGTGATGAACTCCCTGCAGTCCTGTGATAGACTAACGCAACAGATGTTCAGGTATTTTTTCAACTCGTGAATAGCTTACAAAAATGAAGCTGGTTAAATATTTTCTCATTTAATAGTGGGTAACCTAGGTTGCGGAAGTCTTTCAATGCACCTAAAAGTTTGCCCAAAAAACTAAGCAGGTCGGACGTGTGCAAGATATTTCAAATCCTTATTGCGCAACGCCCAAGGATAACATTCACTCGATTGTAGATCAGATGAGAGCAACATTATCTGAATTGCTGAATACATGACCCAACACCCGAAACATGTTTTATATACATGATGGCGGCAAATTTAAGGACAGTAACCTGACACAAAAGTCAGGAACACGATGTTGTTCAATTGGAGGCCTCAGATATAATTTTTATATCTAATCTATTTTATCGTTGCGTTTTGGTATGGAAATCTAAAAGTATGTTTGCGGTTAGTACCCCAAGTTCAAAGGAATCTACGTTTGTACGAGAAATAAAGTAAAAAAACTCTTCGCTAAGAACTACTTGTCTGCAAGGCACAATAACGTTTAGACATAGACAATCCGCAGAATTGAACTCTCTCTTCTTTCTCACGAATGTCAAATCAGGTTGTGGCCTTTATGACAACGCATTTACTGAACATGAGCTGCTTGATTGTGTTAGACAGGACTATCTGCAAAATCAACAACAAAGGTAATCCTTCCTCTAAATGGCCCTACGGCCTTTCGTAGGCTATTTGGAAGAAACGCTGGTGAAGTGCTTTCGGGCTAGGTATGGCAGTATGGTCCTCAATAATGAATCAGCAGGAGGTTAATGTTTTCACTAACATTCCTATGTAAAAAGGTAGGGCACAATGACAGTTGAATCCAATAGAAGTTCCGTAATTTCCGTCAGCGACAGAAGGTGATTAACACCATTCTAATCTCACACCGTGTGATGATATTGTTGACTCCGAGACGGTGCCATGGTACCGTGTTCGGGACACGTGAACGATCCAAGTTCGAAAACTAACGTGACCCGTTTCATATTCAAAACCAACGTTTTGAACTGTGCTGAACGTGCGAGTCGACGCTAGGCACCTCTTTTTGTCGCTGGTAAAGTTGAATTCTATTTGGGTCCGCCACCGATTTCGTCAGTTGTTTTTCCGTTGGCGCCTCTAAAAAGAAGCAAATTCTGGCGGTAGCCAGAAGGAAAGGCAAGTTAGTTGAAAGAAAATCGGCTTCTTTTACGTCTTGCAGTAAAGGTGTAAACAGTAGGAGCCTCTATAGTCATTTGTAGAAAATGCAGGGTCAGGTGTTAGCGAAGTGCACGATTTGCAGCATTATGACGTATGAACCAGCACAGAGCACAAGAACGACATTGTCTGCTCTCTTTGATCTCTATCGGGCTGCTTCGAGTCCGTCTGGCTTGCGCTATTTGCTCCGAAATGTAATCGCGCTCGTTCAACTTCGTTGGCACCTATACCGCGTTGTATGATGATCGCGTCGTCGTGGCGATCAGGTGACGAAGGGGCTACCAGTAAAGTTTCCAGCTACGTTTTCTCGAAAAGCGCGTACAGGTCTATGCGGAATAAGTTCTTTTCTCCAATTGCAGCGGTTCCGACTTCGATCAAACACTGCTTGTCACTACCGCCCTCCTTTATGCTGCAAGGAGTGACACGAGGCACGAATATCTATAGAAAAGAGCTAGAGCTAAAATTGGGATGCAAATCACCACCGCCTTTGTTCCCCACTCGTCTAGAGAGGTTCAGATCGGCTGTGAAAGGGACTTGCTGGGGACAGGGCCTAGCAGATCGGAAGGCCGTCAATGTCGTCTTCCTGGAAGAAGTGACGCTCATAAGATGAAAAAAATGGTGAAGTCACAATCCAGATGTCGAAACATGACGAAGGAAATGAAAGCTGGTGTGGCTTAGTGAACAACGCTTGCGTTCGATATAGAAGAAAAGAGCACCGACACGTTCGTCAACTCAGGCGAGTTGTACCCGCTCGGCGACAGCGAAGATGACAACTGACTTCTCCCCATGGCAATGGCTTGCTACCTGCTTCACCGTGACGATTATGTGAAGGAAATTTTTAATGGAGTAAGCAGAAAGATGCTTTCTAGAGTAGTACACGGATCTCAAGAACAAAAATCAGAAGAATACGTACACAAACGCACGTCACGAATCGAAATAGAATTGTGTCAGTTGAGGCGTCGTGTTTTTCAACTAAGACAACTAGGCGAGGGGATGAGGTGTGCTTAGCCGCATACCGATGGTGGTATCACAACCGAAGAGTGAGGGGTTGGAAGAACACAAATACGATGCCTTTTGGCTCAGAATGATTTTACCCAGTATCTTGTCCAGTTTCTTGCTGCGTAACACTAGACGCCCGTCAGGTGAGCGCCTTCGACGTCAGGATATAGTAACTATGGCAACAGTGACAAGGATCGGCCTGGCTTTCGAGAAAAACTGCGCTAATCTTCCCAAACAATGCAAAACGCAATCGAAACACGACACAATCTACATGGTCGAATAAATTGGGAGCGA
Source organism: Varroa destructor (assembly GCF_002443255.2). Classification (NCBI taxonomy): domain Eukaryota; kingdom Metazoa; phylum Arthropoda; class Arachnida; order Mesostigmata; family Varroidae; genus Varroa; species Varroa destructor. The sequence continues at coordinate 21,337,718 of NW_019211460.1, forward strand.
GGAACACAGCAGAATCGACTGAATTAAGCATCTACTATGTTAGACTAGCCTATAATCAATCAAAACCCATTAATATTAGGCAAAGCCAGATGGTTACGTATGCATTAAGCAGATATGGTTACCAAAGCATCTCGAATGCCGCTAATTTCAAGACCTTCAAGTGTTCTTTGCATTCGAGTGCTGGGTAATGTGTGCGTTCGCTTCTCGGTCTATGCGCGTTTTAAGAAAATCTCACAGTTCCTTCCGGGGCGCGCTAAGTATCAATCGAGTCGTCTTCGTCCCGTCCAGCCCAAAGTTTGCGGGAGTTGTGAACGAACGGCCTCGTTCTCGGGAAGGCGATGATCTATCATGCGAAGGCATGTTTCCCTCAGATTAGAAGAGTAAATGGTACTGTTGTGGCTTACACCCTGCTGCAATCAACGCCCGGGCACGAACTCGGACCGTGCATCTTATACAACAAGACATCGGGAAGCGCACCATTACAGGCACAATAGCAATAGAACCAACAACGAACACAAGCCCGCTGTGTAGGTATTCAGTTGGATCCAACAGTCTACATACGCCAGAGTATGGGCCAATGCTGCATTGTCTATCGTGATCATCGCGCTCGAAAGATGCTTGACTAGTCAGTATGAATGTTTGCACAAGGTACAACGAAAATACGCAGAGGAAGACTTATATGCTCTGTTCGAAGTACTATATGTCGTTCATAAATGAAGTTGATCCGATAATAAACCTAGCGGGCTAATAGCGGTGTAGGATATGCCCATTCGATCAATAGAACATTTCATGAAACATTCGTACACTAAAGAATGAATCAGTCGGTCTCTTGACATTGTTACATCATCAAGCAATGAAACTGGAAAGGCAAATGTCAGGCTTGCAATCAAAATAGAAATATCTGACGCCAGAAATGAGAGACATCTCCGAATAGCTCCGCCACGAAGATAAGTACTAATAATAGGCCACAGCACCAAGCACGCCCGATGACAAAGTGCTGAGATAAATTCCTTCTAAAAAATCGTAGGTGTCTATTCGTGCAGCGCTGAAAATGGTCGTCGGTAGCATTGCGTGTTGTAAACGAAAGGTATACTCACAGCATTGGTAGGCCACTGGCAGTCTTTTTACAGGCTGGTTATCAACAACGCATGAAATTTAAAAAGAACAGATGCATCAGCGAGACAGGGAGCTTTTCAGAGACGTTAATCATATCTCGCCATTCATGTCAGAAGTACATGTGCTCTCCATTCCTTTCTTCGGTCAGGACTGTAAAGCAGCAGATGATATTATTGCGAAAAAAAAATAAGAGCTTCCCACCTTTTCCGCTTGCCATATGACAGCGCCCGTTCGTCCGGTACAGCTACAGAGATAAAATGGCCTGCAACATAGATCGGGCCTTTTTTAGATGTGAGATTCCTGACAACCAAGAGTGTCAGGAACCATAGAGTGTTCACACAAAGACTATTGATGATAACAGCGGGCCCAGCCAATTCAACCGGGCTCCCAAAGCCAAACGTTCCAGCATCCGGGTCAGCTTCGGAAGTAATAATCACCGCCAAGCGAAGCCACCGTTAAAAAACCGCCGATGAGAAAGGCAACACCACGCCGGACGGTTGGACTAGAGTTAAACCCGAGAGATCCCAACCGTTCCATTAACCGAGAGCTTCGTGAAGTAGGTTCTGGCAGCGTTGGCCTTGCATCACCACAATCACTTGCGAGGATGGTCACGAAAATTCAAGCAAGACTTTGATGAGACGCTGCAAATCGCATAGTCGTCGTAGTAGCCTAGTGGATAACGTATTTGCATAGTAGTTGAAGGGATACGTGGGAAATAGCCGTGTTATAAAATGCCGAAGCCGATGCCGGCCGCAAAACTTGAAGCATGGTAGTTTTCAAAGCTTGCGTAACAAGAAGCCTTACACGCTAAGCCCCAGTGATAAGATTAAGACACTATTTTGTAAATGATCGCCGAAGAATAGGCTGACCCACCCACGTCGTCACCATGGTGAGACCAGCGAAGAAAAGTGCGTTTTATTAAGCTATTCTTCGGCTTGTTGACTAAGAAATTTAACGGCTACTTAAAAAGTTTACAGTCTATTCGCACGAAACAACATATACGCCGAAGAGAAGGCTTCACAGAAGCGGTGTACAGGATCATGGTGACAAATGTCAAAGGAGCCCTGGCTAGGTCGTGCGTACGCGATGTTGATTGACTTCAAAGCAGCCTTCGACTTAACACCAAACGACAAGGTTATGCTCACGCGTCCTGAGTTGGTTGTGCTTATACACGTGCTAAACCTTGCAGAAGAATAAAATAACTGTCGAGAGTGGCTGCACTTCGAATCCTTACACAAATAATTGGATTGGAACAGGCAAACAACTTGAACTTATTCCTACACTTATTTGTCTGAAGGACCTGTCTGATCAAATAAGAAAGCCCAGGAAATCAGCCTAATTTACTTTATATATAGAAAATTTAGAGATATATGGATCGAATGAACTCCAAACGAAATAAGCTCTAACGCGGCTCCACGCGACAGTCCCAGACCTGACACTGTAAAGACGGGGGCAATTAACTTCAGAAGTGTTAACAGGACAGCAGTCACTAACATTTTGCATTTCGCTGAATCACCTCTTGCCATTAAACGGTTTTCGTACTCTGTTCTGCAAGAGTATAAGTGTGTACGTCAGCAAAAGATGCAGGAAGGCAACGTAGGCCGCCGCCTATTATCTTATCGCTTGTCTTTCGCAACCGGTATTAGCTTGCTCGGCCTCAAAGGAGCTTCGATCGCAACGTAATTTAGGAGGGTCTTACAATGATGATTTCATTTAGGATGATCTTACAATAATTAAGTAGCGTCAGAGGCTCTCGCCTACAAGGGTGCTAGGGCTAAGCACAGCGACCCGGCATGGCGCGCATATCTTGGAGCCGACAGCACTGCTATCCGAAAACCTGCGTTATCGCTTCGAGCTCCCAGCAACAGGAGTATTCAATGCAAATTTTGAGGACATGGAACAAAAAGCCGCAAAAAGCGGTGGTAATTTTTTGCTTCGGAGGCGATGGCGAACAGTGAGTGAACAGGGACGAAGCGGCTAGTCGTCACTCGCTTTGTCGTGCATGAATTCCGCCATAGACTCTGGTTCCATCATAGACCGTCCTAGAAGAAACAACGTTTTTGTTTGCCGCACACGGGTACTGATGCACAGATGGATTTGTACTAAACAATAGATAAACGCTGATCATTAATTTGTCTAGCTCTCTATAGCAAAGAACTGGATAAGAATGGACAACCGCGTATCAGGTAAGTCAACGGCTAGGTGTTGCGACAGACGCATTATAGGCCCTCCGTAGGCTACCTGATATCATTTTTCATTTGTATGTGTAGAAACGGCAGTGAAGGTTAATAATTGCCGGCTTATATCAAGAGACTATGTTAGGCATATTTTTGGGTCATTCGATCACTGTGTTCTGCGTGATATAACGAAATTTCAAATGTTTAAATAAGACCAACGTTAACGTGCTCTGCATGCGGGGTATGGAGCTGCATTGATAACGACGGGGAGATTTTAGGAAAATTTCTACGAAAAAATAGAATCTTCGTATAAAAATGTCAACTGGTTGCCGTGCCATGGATACTAATGCGGGTTCATAGTCATCGACTATAATATCACTGGCTGCATCATCATAGGTTTACGCCCACGCTTCGAGGCAAAGGAAATTATTGTCTGTACCAGTTTAATGTGTTTGTCTGTTTACAATAGTAGTAGAGGGATTTTAGTCTGCTGTAATCCAGAACCTTTCATTCATTTTATTTAGCAAAATATTTTTAATTAACAAGCCGCATTTAATTCATGGAAAGATGTCAAAACAACGCCTAGGACCGAGCGGTTGGTTTTTTCAACGCTTCTCTCTCAGGCGTAAATCACTCGTAGAGACACATACGACGCGTAAATTTACCTGCCAGATAAGTCTAGCTGATTTTAAAACGGTCACCATTGTCGAGGTTTCTGCACGATTACGAAAAGCTCTCATCGAGCTATTTTAGTATTCATACGTTATCTTAATTGACAACGGTTTCTTCATGTTTTAAACTTTTGACTTGACATAGTTTTTACGTGTATCCCATGCCATATTTTCTGCTCATAAGCTTCGTGATGTCAATTTTAGATGCGTTTAAGCGGATCTACTGGCCTGAGGAGAGTAAAATCGTAGTTAAGATGAAGTGTTTTGGCACTTTCTTCTATTAGACGTTCCCTTCATGGTAAGAGTCTAATTTATGGGCACGTATTAGAGGCAGAAAGAGTATAAGGACTTCACCCACTAAACAAATACTAGGTAATAAGCGTAGTTTTAACTGTAAAATATGAGTTGTGGTTTACGCTACAAGCATTTCCGTGTCTTTTCCAATGACTTAATTTCGCACGTGCTGATCTGAGATTTGGCTTAATTTGACGTTGATGGAACAAAAGTTTATTGTGCTTCATTGGCAATGGGCTGCGTGGATCGGACAGATCCGTGAATTGAAATTTCCTGCGTTTTGTTGATGCTAACGGCGCGTGTCAGCCGCCTACTTATCCAGTTAATTTCTTTAATATCGCAATTAAATGACTAATAGTTGACGATATTCACCTAGGAAGGTCTCCTAGAAGGAATCACCTAGAAGGATAGGCTTGTTTTATCTGAATACAGACCCGAAGCCGTTTTTTTCGTATTATGTTAGAACAACGGCTCGACACTAAGATGGTAGCATGCCTTACATGCTGCTTGTGCAGCTCAAGTCGACCGCTATGGATACAAGCTAATTCATAATGTTCAATGTAACCTGGAAGAAAGTGAAACGGCGTTCTCATGGGTGAATATTTACAGGTTTATGAATGGAATCGTGTTCTGATACGACTGAGCATAAAGCCTGTGCAGTTATCAAACGTTTTATTAGCTACTGAGAAAGGTTTTGACAGCCCTAAATGGAAGCGTGTTTATCGCATGTATACATGTTTCACATGTCACACTGGTACACGCTCGTTTTCCTAGAGCACAATCGAAGCTCAAAGAGTTCCCCCTTATTGGCTAATTTTTATTCTTCTTCTTATTAATCTCATGCACGGATACAGATTCCACCGTACTGTGCATAGACTAATAATATTTTACGTGTCTGTTTTCTCGCAAAACTACTAAATTATACAGATATGTAGCATAGCTGGTGAACTTTGCGTGTAAAAGTATATAGTTAGGAAGGCTTTGCCTACACACATAGTTATGAAGAGGCAACCCAATTAACTGTATATCGCCCACAACAGAATAGTTCAGCGAAGATTCTAAAGTCATTCACTTCCTTTCCAGTCGTAGAACGTCTCAGGCCCCTCACGCTACTTTGTGTGTCGGCCGTACAGCGTAGTTGTGAACGACTTATCGAACGTATGCTCCTCTTTGGACCCTTCCTCCTCTAGGACACCAACCCTCGAAGCACTCTCCAGGAGTGTAGTTCTACACACAACGTCAAGCGGCTCCCGATTCTCTTAACTCCGTCCAGCTGTGAATATTCAGTTAGACGACGCAACTAGCTAAGGACTTACGGATTGTTTTCTGGGTGTCTACGACAAGCAGGCAGGCGCTACGATGGGTACTCAAACCGCAGCGATAAGTTCACGTGGAGTTCCGATTATACGCTGTGCATAACTACAATGCGTGAGCTACAAAGAACTGAGGCCGCTTAGCGACGATGTCCGCCACAAAGATGGGGCTGGAAAGTATAAGAGCAAGCAAGAACGTACAGTACAGCGCTAGTAAATAGTAAAAACAGACAGATATTCCGTCTGTTGTAAAACAAACTTCTGCTTTCTATTTCGTCGTAATCGCCATCGTAGGGAGCTGGCTGGCTCAAACGTCCAGCCTCGTAACAGCCGGCCAATCGTGGCAAGGAACTGAGTTCCTGTAGAAGAAAAGCTTTTTAAGGAAAACAAGAACAACTGTGGCATAAGAAAACAGGACCGAAGATATATGAGATATTAGGTTGGGAACGAATACTTCTAGATTAGTGTCTTACCGTGCAGCGGCTATCGTAAAAGTTCGTTCGGCCGTATACCGTGTGGGGAACAAGGAGCAACTCTGACTTGCTGTTGGCCTGAAGACAATCGTTTTTTGTACCACGATCCATTCGACGTTTAGCGGGGGGGAAAGGCGGGAATGTCATTGTTATGTTGGCGCGCCCACCGAAAGTTTTACTGAGGTTTTTTTTGGGGGCTAAACCAAATGAATCACGGACTGTCAGCAGACTTTCTCGGCAGAGCACGCTGGACGAACACTGCATTTTAGTCAAATAGTATTTGTCATCGATTACCCAAATTGTTCTGTTAACTCAGCTACTTATCCGCTCCCTTATAGTGATCACGCGGGCAATATTTTATAATGTGTAATTTTAGAAATAGAAATTCCTAGAGAAACTACCGATCCGCTGGGCAGCCTGAACTTTGTTTGAAAACGGCTTTTAGGCTATTTTACTAGGGTCTGAGTTACCCTTTGTTCCCTACACATATGTTACAAAGCTACTTGGTTCACTTATTGGATATAGGATGTCTTAAACGGAAAGAGTTCTGATTGATATAGTGAGATTTATTGATCAAGCGCATTGATCGCTTCACGAATAGCTGAGTCCACCAAATATGTTTAGTACTGATGCCATACGGAACCCACCTACAGGGTCTTCTCGTAGATTACACGTGTGAACATTTCACAAAGTTGCGTTAGATTAATCCTGACGTTTACATGATAAGTATTACAGGTTTGTACAGGTTAGCGTTGAATTTCACTAGTAACAAGCTTTCAATGATGAATTAGTAACTGCGTTTGCAAAGCGTAAAAAATTACAGACAGCAGAGTATAGTGGCCATGCCACCGGCAGGCAGTGGTAGGTAAGAAAGCAAGGTCTATAGCATGGCTTGTGCTTTTTCGAGCGCGTGGCGTCGATCTGACCGATAAATCGAGATTCGCACAAATGCACGGACGAATGGTTGCATTTGTTGTTCGCTACAGAAGGGAAGAGGGAGCGGAACACAAAGGATGTATTGAAAACGCTGATTATTGCCTCGCCTCTTAGTTGCGAGCTACCAGGCAAGCAAATGAGTAAATGGATTGAGCAAGATAAAAACGGAAACCCTACTCACCAATTCCACGACCCTCATGTTTGATCTTCGCTGCCAAAATACCCGGCTACGGTCTGCCTGCACTTTCGCTGCCCTAATTTATACCCAGCTAGGGATACGCACAGTCTACTTGCCTAAACAGGTCCAGACCTCCCAGCGCTGTCAGCCTGACCGGGCCTTTAGGAGCTGTTAGAAGCCATTTTTGTGAAAGTGGCTTACGGCGTCACACAGCTGCTAACACAGAGGATCCCTCTTTAGGCAGAACAACCAAGGCGTTTCGGCAGGGGCGATAAGGAAAAGGGGTGGACAGGTCTTTAAGGCTCAGACAGGGAACGTAGCCTTCCGCCGTTACGCTTCTCCTGGTGATTCCTCAGTGCTGTAACTCGCCGTTACATTTCCATCGTCGAGTTCTTTCGGATGTGGTCCGAGGAACTTTTTGATCGTGACAGTGTAAGATCAAACTACAGTATTCCGTCAGATCAGACAAGTTGCAGTGGAAAGCTAAAGGCCAAACAAAGCCTTCGTCAAATCTTTCTGATAAGGCCTAGGTGATAAAAGCCTATGGCCTGCATCAATACGTACCCTTGGCTGGGAAGCAGCCCGATTAGCAAAAGATAAATCCATAAGTTTGATCAAAGGTCCATGTAACAGGTAATGGGTATTCTGCTCGGTTTAATTGGACCTAAGCGAAATCTATCAAGTTCCATGCTGTTGAATGATAAGCACAAATGGAAAAAATACATTAACTACAATAATTCTGTATGAAGTTTTCTACTTAACTAGAAGTTCAGAAGATGAAAACACAATTTAATCAGAGACTTCACATGAATAAAATCTTTTTTCACACACATATATATACACTATAATATTGTTATAATGATATTTCTATTGCCAATAGTTCTTCAAACTTCTCAACTTGCCGTATTTTATAATACGATTCGTATTTGACCCGAAACCCAGTAAATGCTAACTGGAATACATTAGTAGCATAGTACGTTATAATATCATATCGAGCATATCCAGGAAGCCATTAGACGAAGAAATGGTTTGAAAATGTAATACTTTGGGAAATAAATCTTTGTAACTTATCTACATTCGCAGAACCTATAAATCCAATGTATGAATAATGGTTAGATCTCATTCTTCTTACTAAGTACAAAGACGATAACGCAATTTTCTATCAGCTTACAATGGATACTTATAGCATCATCGATACGTTTTACACGTGACCAAACGATCAGCGTTCTTCGCACTTCCTGTACTCTTGCGCGGTTCAGTATGTGCGAGTCGTTGTGTCATATTTCGTTTATCGTCTTCCTGTTGCTGGTTTTCGTTTAACTTCTCATGGCATCAATGACCCATACGTAATCTGCGCTCTGCCTTTCCACTCCCAGTTGAGTACTCCCGCGACAGATAATGTATTCTCTAGAGTACACCCGCTTTGTTCGTCGAAAAACCAACAGATCCCCGCTATCAGACCATTCATTTCGACAACCCTCTGGGCTTCAACGTGCGCAATCCGCGCAGAACCGTAGGCTTGTCATTGTGCCTTTAAAGAAGAAAGGAGAGGACTTTTCGGCTTCTTCAGTTGTACACACGCAGGAGACTATGTCGCCATCTTGGCGCAACGGACCGCGTGCGAACTCAGGCTTATGCCAACTTGGTTCATCGAGCAGAAGAAACAGACGTACGACAGGCTTCTGAAGAAGGAACGTCTTTTCTACACATCTTCTCTAGGGACATTGGAAGGTAGTCGACTTTGGAGTATCACCACGTGCAGTCGAAAACGGCATACCGTACAAATGAAGATGGTCCTAACCACAGCACCTCACCCATATCCCTTCCAAGTATAGTGAAGAAGTAAAATCTTTGTTTGTTTCTGTGCCGTCGACTTATCTCTGTTCCTCCTATGCTTCACTTTTTCACTATGCTTAGTAACGAAGATTCATCAAAAAAAATTATTGAAAAATCCCAGATAAGCTCTCCTTAGCCTAAAGGATAGATGTGTACCGCGCGCTTCTCCCCCTTCGAACGAATGCATCAGTGTCAACTTGTCGAAGTAGTGCGCACCCCCGATGTCCCGCAACGGTCGTCCACATCGATACAGTCTCTATCGGCTAAAGCCAACTAATCGACTGAGTACAATTGTAGCAGTACAACGAGGATTTAGTTTTCCACCCGTCGGAGATCCACCAGGGGGTGTAGCATATTATAAATGATTTTACTTGTTTTCATAGAAATGAGAATAGACAGATGATTATGTAGATGAATTTATATTAGTCAAAGTACCTTAGCATCAATATGAATAGTTAAAGTGTATATACCTCAGCCTAATGTTTTAAACAAGTTTGTATACCGTTAGTCGCAATCGACGGTAAAAATGGTAGATGGGGCAGTAGATGTTGTACCACGCGAAGTTCATTATATTCATCCCTAATAAGAATATTTGCAAAAAAGTACATCAATCCATTCGTTCCGGTGGCAGAAAGGTACAACAATATTTATACATGACTAGATAAACAGGTATTAATAAGAAACACCAAAATGGTACGTACAATTTTTCACAAAGTTCAAAGAAGATAGCTTACATAACTCATATATATATATATATATATATATATACATGTTCTCGTATATAACAGGGCTACCTGAACTGTTCCAACAAATTATTATTTGAGTTGACTCGACTGGAATACACCCAATATGGGTCTACACATGGAGAAAGGCAGACAATTAAGAACCGTACCGTTTTCACTAGGCAATCATTAATTTTTACTTTAATTGGGTGCGATGTTAATTTCGGACTTTAACGTTTGACTAATCCGGAAACGAATATTGATGAAATTACAAAATATAATTTTAATAACGAACTTATTACCAGCAGTGGTATAAGTTCAGGCTTGCGGTCATACCTGAACCTCTTCATGCAATAAACTCTATTCATTCGAGTTTTCCAAAATCTACTGCGAAAACAAAAACAAATTTAAGCAAAAATTAAAAAGTTAAGCAGGTGGAAAAACATTCATCCTTCCTGAATTTATAGTGATACCGTTATCCTTTTTTTAGGCTTCCTTATTGTATGCATATACTTTTGATATATAAGCCTACATAATATACAATACCTCATCCTCTGTGTTACCACTCTACAGCCGTAATAAGGTGTCAAAGGCGTGTTCAGAAAACAATTGCACCGGAATTGTAGAAGCTCCGACTTTGTTTCCTATTCGATGTGAAAGCTGTACATATACAGCTTTCACAAATCAAACTGTACATTAGCAGAGCAAGAACATGGGAACATCACCGCGGAGCGATAAGTATCAATTCCATTTTTGGAAGGTTAATAAAATAGGAGCTCTTTATTGAGTCGTGCTAGGCTGCTAGTTGTATAGTCTTCCAGTGGGTGAATCGAGTGCGGAGTTTTAACTCAACGCGATGTAATGGCGAGTTTCTGGAGTCAGCCTCCAGACGAGTATGCTGATTGGCTTCTGAAGAAGCAACAAGATGGAACCTCTAAATGAGTGTGTGTACAAGCATTGGTCCATCGTGTTACTTTCCGCTTTGCTATATCCATTCCTTGCATTTCTCCTTCAGCCATCTCCTCCCCGTTGTAGATTGACTCGAGGGAAAGCGGAGTGACGTCGTTACTAAAGAAAGGCCGTCTTTGAATCATTAGGGCCGGACAATGGAAGTACTAGCTGAAGTTTGCCGAAACCGTCCAATCGAAAACGTTTTCTCGCTTTAACGAAAAACATAACGAAGCCTCGTACAAGGATAGGACGGAAAAAGTGTGTCCAAAAGTAATCAGGCCTTGTGAAAGGACGACGATCGATTCGAGAAAGGTGTTCGTTTCAAGTTGTAGTTTACAGAAACGAAAGTTCCTTGTAAGTACGAAAGTAATTTGCCCTGAAAACGGAAAAAACTGAGCATGGGGCAATTCACCATGCTCAGTTTTTTCCGTTCAACGATAAATGAAGGAGATAACATTAGGCTTTCAGCGAAGCAAGACGTGAGTCTGTAGTTAACCAATAGAGGTGCATCGACGTAATGAGCTATATATTTATTTCAATACCTCCTAGGTTGTTTCGTCTATTTACGCAGAGTAGAATGTAGGTGGCTGGAGAGATAGCGCTTACTGTAGGGTCTTAACGACATATCCGATAGAGGGCGTGATATTCTTGAAAGCCTATTTGCTTTTTGGTCCTTTGAAATCATTCCTCTCTTATTATTCACTAATTCGTCTCACATACATTTTAATCGTCTTAAAACAACATGGATTTTCGACCTGCAATATCTGTAGAGGACTTATCGGTGCACGTAATGCCTATAGCGATACATATTGTGTACATCTACGGGGAAAACATTACTGACATCGCGTCATGTGACCAAATCATCTGTTTTAGTCACATTAGCCCTTGCAAAATAGAATTCTTATTGCTATTTGCTTAACGGGGATATCTTTCGTATGCATGCAATGACGTGCGTTTAACATTCGCTTTACACATCCGTCTCTTCTAATAGTTCGTCACGTTAAATGGCAGAAAAATACACATCGCTCAAGTTCAGACTAATTATAGTTTTCGCTGTACGAAGACTTCCAATACGTCCAAGTAAACAAGGCTTAAACCTTGCCGCCAATTGATTTTTTTCGTTCTTTACCGATAGCAAGACGTAGTCGAATCGAGGGCGTCTGCGTAAAGCAAACTGAAAGCTACTGATAGCCTTGTGTAGGACTCTTCCTTCTGGGCTAGTCTCCTGTTCATCCACCGTATGCCGATGGTGTATGGCGATTCTTTGGCTAAGGTCGTATCTGTTTATCTTTTATACAGTGTGTACGGCCGAGCCGCTATGGCCTCTGTAATCTCCTTTCGACCTTCGTTCGTTAGCATAGGAGCCCTACAGTTCCCATTCAGTTTCCAGCCAACCAGGCCCCCGGCTCAGAAAACGCGGAAAGCAAAGCTTCTCGTGGTGCTTGGTGAGGTCTGCTGAAATGGTTAGCGTGCTAGCTGCCTGATTTGGCTGCTGACTGTGGTAGTAAAGCCCACCACGAAGCATCCCTTCGGCCTGTTTCCTTTCGAGAATGAGGAATTTCGGACAGCAGGGAAAAGACTTCGTAGACAGAGAACAAAAGGGAAATTGACCAAAAGGGGATATGAGTTACGTTAACGTCGGACCGTCGAAAGGGATAAGGGAATGATGTCATTAAAAGTTGATTCTCCACCCAGTCCGCTGAGCCTCTGCGATGAGCACGAGACGACGAGATGAAGCGACAGAGTAGATCTAGGGAAGGCAGCTCACGGGACGCATCTAGCCTTCTCCTTTAGTTTCTTCTCTGACCGATCTCTTTCTCTAGCACGCTGTTTCTCTTCTTTTATGCACGTTCTACGGGCACGGCAATCTAGGCACGCTGAGCAGCCCGTCGAGTTCCAGCAGGCCCACGGAGCAGATTCAACGGCAGAGGTCTCCGAACCGGGACCCCGTTTTCCGAAAGATCGAATGCAATATTCCTGCGCTGCTTCCTCCTTTCTCGTTTTCCTGAATCCCGGACTTCTGCGAGCCAGAGAAAGCCCATTGGTACCCCTATGATATGGTGTCGGCCTCTGCGGAGAACCCCTGGGGCCGTTCGTTTATACCAGTTCCAACCTTGGCTAACCAATGCCACCCAAACAAACCCCTACGGCGAAGTGATCTAGCAAGCTAGTGAACTTCGACTGAGTTCTATTATAATGTTTACGAGCAGGCAATGCCAAACGACCTGGATTCACATCATCACATTACATTCTCGTCTGCGCCCTGGCCGGCGCCTATAATGATAAGTAGAATTGCTGGAAGGCGACGGTCGACAAAATGAATAGACCTACATGGAACGCAGCGAAGTCCTACAGCTGTGCTGAACATGAGCATATGCGCCAAGGATGCGCTCATTTACTTAAAGCCTTATGGAATCAGAATTCGTTAGAGGCACGAGGCCTCGTAGGCGCATACAGTGCGCTTAGCGTATTTAGCAGATATTTAAAGCAAAACTTGGATGGAAGACGCAGAGTTCGAGGCTAAAAGAGTATCTTCTAGTGTACATTAAAAACAGTTAAAAAAGAACAACGTTTATCTATCGCAAGTATCGGCCACATACGTCGAGAATGTACTTGCAAAAGCCGTAAACTCTTTTAGCTATTAGAAACAACTATGCGTCTAGCTATAGTCAATGGAGATGTTTCGTTGAATTTGGTGCGTTTGTAGCTGTTAATGGATTATAAGAGATAGTTTGTAGAATGGACTTTTTTAGCGAAACTAACATTCGAGTCAGTTAATTATCCTATAAGCACGCTTGTATGTATTGTGCGGATCGGAAGTTTTTGAATGAAAGCATTCAGTGCGAGCTTATCGTTACTCAACCGCTTCTACTTCACTCTAGAGCGGAGAGAGCAAGACCGCCCTGATTACTAGATAAAAAAACTATAGTAACTTTTTACAGATAAACAATTGTACATTAAAGTAAAATAGACAATGTCTAATCCAATTTGAAAACATTCAAACTGAACAATTACCTGAAGTACTAAATTCAGAACAACTGCAAATAATTGATCTTAATTGCTAAGACAAAAAAACGATAGGGTAGTTTGACTGAAGTATAACAAGTTTCCCGTCTAAAGAAAACTTTAATTTCAATAAGCTCTATGCTCACCGCTATTTGTGGGCCACGACTGTGGGTTGCATGGGTCAAAAACACCAGAAACTTCATTTTGTCACCTGCATTTGATTACTGTTTTTTTTCTGTGTGAATATCATACCGAAGGACTTTAACGGCGAGCAGCGACGTAGCTAACTGATTTATTTAGCCTGTGTAAAATTCGCAAATAATGTGCTCTAGCCGACCGTTTCGTCGAACCGGGCGTCTCTATTTTTTTTCCGATGCGTTCGTTATTCCCGACTACAATCAAATCAGATGCTACATTCTAATTATTTACTTTTTAAACTCACTTTCTTTTATGTCGCAATTTGTAGTTTTTTAATATGCAAACAATCAACTAATTGGCTCTGATTGATGCGCCACTTGGACCGCCCGCTCGTTTGTCTCAACGAGGGCTGTTCGTCGTGGCCAGCTGGCTAAGACGACACGCCTTTCGTTGTCTCTACTCTATGCGATTCGGGAGATCAGCTCAGGAACTCAGCGGGCCGTAACTAGTCACCGTTTTGTTGCAACGGAGCACCGCGTAGACCGGGCTGCAATCATATGCGCAGGGCGACTGCAATCAATTGAACCCCACCTAGGCTTCTCAACTGTAGCTGGCAACCGGTCCCAGCATATCAACGACGAACGGGGCATAAGACAGTTCACTCTGTCGCACAATGTATACATATTCACGATGGCTACATTTACCACGAGCACTCCCGTTCTAGTTCTAGCTGCAATCGCCATAGCATCACCTGAGAAAGACAAATAATACGAAAAAAACTAAACACAACAAGTAGAAGTTTACGCGGGTATTTCGCCACAGTCCTCATTAAAGGGAAGTCTTTTAAATTGTAGGAGAGCAGAACGAAGCCAACGTCCACCTCTTGGTCTTCACTGAGCTAATAAGCGAGTCTTTCGGAACCGCTGGTGATGCCTACGCAGTTCTCCAGTTAGTTTCTTTAGCATAGGGCAATGTAAACGTCAGCGATGTCGGGTAATGCTGTAGCTACACTACCTTTGTAGGCCAGTCAGTGAACAACCTGATCGTTCTTGTGCCTGATCCCGACCAGGGCGTTACACACAGAAGCCCGTCGTGGGAAGACAGAAGAGACCTACATAGAGCTATAAGGAAGGCCTCGTCCATTCTTCGAGCCACTCACGAGGTTGAATGATGCAAGGCATACTAGAAGATAAAGAAACAGTAGGTGTGCTAAAAGTATTGAAAAACTCATACGGTTTTCGATTTTTGCTAGAAGATTTTCGTAAAGCGCATTTGTAGAGGTTTTTGTATTCATTAGCACTGTTCATGTTAAGCTGATATTTTAATTAGAGTGCTTAAGAAATTGGTTCAATGTAACATTAAGGACCTATTTACCGGGTATTTACTGGATATCTATATCAAAGATGGTAGCGCCTGCTGACATTGAATGACAGTTTACAACGGTTCAATTAGTAAAGTTAAAAACGATGCAGGTTACTTTTTTTTCTATATGTTGGGATATGAAAGGTCGAATGAAATTGCAGGCATCTATAATAGCATAGAAGCCCTAACATGGCACTTGCAAATCGTACTGCGTGTCACAAGTGAGTGATCTTGAATGTCCTATTCATACTGTAACACTTCATTGGCACATCAGAGATGATGGATCTACACAATGCATCGGTAGCGCCAGACGTCTACTCTATAGTTATCAATGTTGCGCTTTCTTTGTCCTTGCTTTTTCGTCTGCTACACAGGAAAGTAGGAAAGTTGCTTCTTCCCACTACAAGCGTGACTTCTATAAGCGTCATTCACCATTATGGGACTTACTATGCCACCTATGGCGAGCTGATACGTGCTTCCGCGCCCTCGGCTTAAGTGTTAGCATTTTCTCAGGCGGACCCTTGAAAGAAGAACGCGGTTTTATCATGCCGATCGCGTCACCCACACTGGTAGCTAGGTCCTGGTAGGGGCTGCAACGATGACGTTTCGGAGGGAGATAATCGGGAAGAAACAAAGTGTCGCGATGAGGAATTGAGTAAGCATTATTCATTGCAAGAAGCCACAACGACAAGGGTTGTAGCACGCTCCGGACGTGGAGAGGTAGCGGGATATAGTCGATGATGGTGTTGATGACAGTATCTGATTTTATTTATAAGAACAACCGACGGGAGCGGGCCAAAGGTCGCCGAAGGGGCAGCAACATCAGCGGTTCCAAGCATAGTGCCCGTCACCCCTTTGCTAAACAAGTAAGAAGGACGCGGAAGCAAGGGTAAAACGGGAAAACACTACCGGGAGTAACAGGGCCTCGAGAGAGGAAAGTTTGTTCAACTCAACTTCACTCTTATTTCTTTTATACATCACAGAACCGTTTTGCAGCGAGCTGCGACGGCTGCTCGATCCGGTGCAGTTCGCAGCACAGCCACCATTGTTTCTCTGTTCTCAAAGAGGTTTCATTGTTGTGAATGCGCTCCAGAAAGTAAGAGAAACGTCTAGGGGTGAGGGTACTGAAAGGGCGATGATACAAAAAGGAGAATGCGCCGAAACTATTAACCGCTCCGTAACGACGAGCACAGAATCGGCTTCTACGAAACAACTCGTATTGTTTCGGTCGTCTTAGGTTTCTGGCAACAGTCGCGCTTAGGAATAATGCTTCCCCGCGATTGCCTTGCCGATTTAGCTCGTAAACCTACGCGTGTCCGGGGGAATTCAACGGTATATGAAGATGTATTTTTAGGCTGCTGGAAAGGTAAAGATACTATCGCAAGCGACAGACACAAAGCTATAAGCCATAGTATAAGCTAATGTCGAAGAAACACCGGAGGTATCAGGCTAGTGCACTATACCGTACCTAAGAAAAAGAGAAACAACAAATAATGGTTACATAAGAGTTCCTGGTCTTTTCTGGTTAAAACAAGCCCAAGCAAAATCATAACAACTTTGCTTGCGTGCTTCTGTAAAGAAGCATACGTAACTAGCTAACATAGATTTGTGTGCATACATGTGTATGTATTTTATGAAAAGACAACAGGAGTTTTAATTTAGCGTCAACGATTCTAGGATCAACAATTTCTGCTTTCTCCTGATTCCTGTGTAAAAAACTTGATATCGCCATGACAAAACCTGATTATTAATTAAACTAGAGGTAAAGACTGCCATTTTTTTAGTTAAATGAAGCGCATCCTTCGCGAAGCGCAAACACGGGGCAATATGTGTGTACGTAGAGCGATTTTTTTTTCTAGAGAACAGAAATTATACTGACTTATTAATCAGCACCCGTTGATATCCGCTCAACTAACTAGTAAATCATGTGCCTGCATTGAAGCATAATTACGAGATAGAGCCACAAAGACTCTAGGCAGAATGCCTGACCATCAAACGACTCGGAAAAAGCCGACGTTGAGGAATTTCGCCAATCCTGCGAATTGACATTGCTGGTCTCTCTTCACGACAGGCAAAGCAGCCCCTTAGCAGCTCTAGTGTATTGAAGCTGGCACACAGGATATAAGGAAACGACTAAAAGGATAATCTCTGAGGCTCTCTGCCGGCTTGATCCGCCGCATTTTAGGCCAAGGCCGACGAAAAAGCGAGCGATAGTAGACAATGACAGGGGCAAACGAGCGGACCTTATCCCTGCGTAATCTCATAGCAGCCCCACCCTCCTCACCTCGACTCCAGATTGGTTTGGACATCCCATGGCCTGCGGGCCTTTTTTGCCATGTTCGTAGATCGGTACCTAACGCTCTATGGCAAGTACGGGCTGGCCAAGGCCGCTGAAACATCATGCGGTGGAACACACTCTAAGAAAAGTCTCGTTAGATAGGAAAAATAGAAAAAACAGGGGTAGGTAGCAGAAGACGGGAACAAGTATAACAAACAGGGCTAAGGTACGGCCTAATAGAGTTTTGACGGATAGGGGTTGTCGGTGGAGACGAAAACACAACGGAAACGTGGCGGTCAGTAGTAGAGCGCATCTCACCCGTCTTAACTCCCCTTGTGTAATATGAAGTATTGAAGGTAACTTAGGCCGCTGCCTAAGTCGTCCTTTGGTGATGACTTTTTAGCCGTCAAGTGGTCTTGGTTTTGCTGTTATGAACCAGTGTGAAGAGAACGCTAGTGGAGTGCCCTGTCGTAGTCATCAAAAGTGGAACGAGCTGAGTTTATCTGTAAAGCCCCAGCAAAACATGGAAGCGGCTTCGATGGCGCTCGACAGCTCTAAAGTACCGCGAGCCAGCGGGCAATGACAAGCAGACCGAGAGTGGAAGATGGGTCTGCCAATCGGGTCTCTGTCACTGCCGTGGGTGCCACCTCAGTGATCGTTCAGGTACTTTGTCGGATTATGAGATGGATCCGCTGTAAGATCTCCTTCCTACTCCTTTTTTTTTTTCGATTCTCAATCTCAGTCCCTTTTAGTTGCATGCTATTATACAATTGCAATACTTGTAACTTGCCCCCAGCTAGGTTCGGGCTGCCGTCGTTCGAGCCCTAACCCTGGTTTTTCCCACCTGCGGGCCTACAAGCAGCTCCTTTTTAGTTCGCTTCACAGCCTTTTTTAAGTTTCGCTTGGCTATATCATATTTTCAGACCTTCCCCCAAACATCCTCGCTAACTGTACACTGTTTTTCTATTTGCAACTATATCACGTTTTCGTATTTTACTTTTGGTATCTAAGCGGCACCTAGAGTCATGAAGAAAACCTTGTTGCTATTATGAGGTAGCTACATGAGTAGTTTGTAGCCATTTATTTTTTGTTTAACCCATTTTTTTTTTGTAAATCTCCTAAGTTTTTGTCTGACCTCACTTTTCACACGACTTTACCGTGCTGTCGTTCACAGTCAACATTTAAGTGAAGTTAGAAGGAAATATGTAGGTACCGTTTTTAACATATCCCAACTAATTCTTCAAACTTGTTTTCAACAGATAAGTGGTGTCTACATAAAAAAAAAACACTCAATCCTTCCCGCCTTGTTAACATTCATGCGAATCGCTACTTTATTATGTAGCCGATGGAGCGAAGTCTGATGTCATTTCATCCATCACCATGGCCTTCCGTTCTACTCGAAACTTAGAGCCAACAAGCATGTTATGAGAGCACGCAAAATTTCGGTGTTAAGGGGGCATCGAGATGACGATAATGGTGAAGCGGTGGCAACGCGATCGCTCATCACTAACTAGGAAAATTAGACATGATCAAGCTTGATTTTCCATCTAACAAGTGAATGCACTTCGCACATTTTTGCGTTCCCCCTTTTATTCGTACATGTACATCTCAAATCACTTATGCATTAGCAGGTCCTAAAATTCACCCAAGGACTTTAGGTGAATGTTCACGGGTCTGTCAATTTTCCAGCTTACCATTTTTTCAAGCAACTGCCAGAGTCTAAGTGTCTATCCAAGGTGAGGAGCACGGAACTACGGTACATATTCATAAATAGAGGTATTTCTTAATGATTATTTAAGGTAATACTTACAACTAGCTATTTGTAACCTAGCGTTTTATTGTCACGCCGAACAAAACTTAAGCTAAAATAAAATTTCTTTTGAAAAGCGCTGCGATCGGGTTTTTTTTTTAAGTTACATGGTTTTCGAAGTTATTCTGCGTTTACAGCACGCGAAAATAATTTTGAGTTGTATGCCATGTTGCACGTATTACTCGACAAGCCTGAAGGACCGACCCTTACGAAAGAGAGCAGGCTGGCAAATTTTGAGCTATGCCGTGTTCGAATTTAAAACAGAGAGGTATTGAACAATAATAATAGTAATAGTAAGATAATAAAAACTATACCAGCTAAGAGCAGTTCTAAGGTAACAGCCTCACTCTTCAGTCAGGAATATCTAGTCAAAATTTTACGAATATCAAATATGCAAGGAATGTAAAAGACGGGCATCAACTGCAGAAAACAAAATAGCTCTCTTATTCAGACCAAGGAGCAAAAGCTTCACATACAATTTTTTTAAGAATATAGTTTAGTTACTATTTTTTTGGCAGAAAGCCCACTACCTAGGATATATAGCTGTGAATAGATCATCGTTTAGAGGATGTAGCGGTTTTATTTTTTTATGTCTTTTTATTAACTCAGTTTAAATCGCCGGCTGAATCATTCAGTCTGACAGTGATGGTTATAATCACCTAAGATTACCTCATTATCCATCGGCCGTCTGAAGCTCATTTGGATGTGCTATGAATGTATTTTTTTTATCATCTCCATTCGCACGTGCCCGTTTTTATCGTACACTAGATATCATGTGTAATTAAATAAAGGTAGTTTTCCTTAACATGAATCATGGTAGATACCGTGGGAGATCAAGATTTATCAGAACGCCAGCTTATAAGTGATGTCCATTAGTAATTAGTTGTTTTGATCATGGGGTGTAGTGGATATACTTTAAAAGCCCTCGCTGTAGAATAGATCGCTTTCCTGGTAGCTGTGTAGGGCAATACTTCACAAACATCAAGTACCTACTTGTGTTAGACGGTTGTGTTTCAACGAAACCTGACTCGCCAAGGCCCGCAGAGACCTAGCCCGTCAACTGGAGCTAGTGGCGGACACGTTCCATGTTGAGTGGTCGCAGTGCATTGATTTACCATTAGCCGTAGGACAACGTCACAGACATGACGCATAGATGCACGGTGGCTATCATATGCTTTATAATGGCATATATCATGAAGGACCATCTTCACGTCTTGGTCACATCGAATTGCACGCTACCCAACAAATCGGCTGGACTGCTGCGTTTGCATGTTACATGCTTACTTTTTCGTGTAAGACGATACAGCGAGTCTGTATTAAGCCAACAAGCGACAACACGTACGCCTTATCTACGCCTGTCTGCCCGCTGCCTAGTGAGCTCCTATACCTATGGATAAAGTGTCTATCGAAATTAGGCTAAGAGGTGTATTAATAAGCTAGCTTAGAGAATAGATATATGAAGCTAAAGGCAAAGGAAGGCTGTATCGATTCGGCTTATGGCTATGAGTAACGCAGTTGAATATGAAATAGTACATAGGTTTACATAATAAAATAAACCTTCGACTACTGTTAGAAAAGCAGGAGCTTCTGATAGCTAGGAGATCGGTTAGATACTCATGTATGCTGTAAGACGCTTGTACCTTAACATAAAGTCCATTTTCCCCAATAGGTTTACGTTTAAATCCTGCTATAAGCCTATTTGTTCCCCTGTTTACTAGCCTTCTGATTGTTTTGCATCACGGTCCGTCAATTAGACAAGGTATTTGTGAAGTGTGAACGAAGTAAATGAAGTACGCACTTCGCGATTATTGAGTAAGATGAAACTCTGATATATTTAGCATTACGATTACGGTATGCCGGATTTGGATTGCGTTGATACAAGATACTCTTACTAACGAGACGTCCTAATGTCATATGAACCGTTTGTAATATTGGCTGTAAACAAGTTTGTTGGCAGCAGAAAAGCCTCAGCTAATTTACTTTAAAGACTTGTTATAATTTATCTTAAACAATTCACTTACAAAAGACGAACGAAAGAACAACTTAAAAAAAGTGGCATTGTATCATTTTTAAATTGACTTCTTTTTGGGGTAACCAATAATTAAACATTAGTTGTTCATTCATTTGTCCGTACCTACTCAATGCCATCGACACGTTTTATCTTTACCAATCAGGAAAAAGGGCAATATCTTCCATTGCATAAAATGTCACATTCTCTGATTTAATACGCGCAGCTTCGACGTTCAAATACAAACAAAGAAAAGAAATGCTCCAGAAACTCGCGTCACCTTGTGGTGATAGCGCAATAAGTAACGTGTTTGTGTGCAAAACTCACGGACAGAAAGTCGTGCAGGTTCGAATCCAGGCGTAGATTCACTTCGTTTCTTGCTTAGAGCCAGCCGTCTCAATTTTAACGCCTAACAGTTGCAGTCAGACGTAAAACGCGAAAAACTTCGGTCAGTTACGAAAGCCACACTATCGCCTCGCGTACCTGCGCATCAATTATCTGTAAGACTCTCAAACGACACTTTGTATTCTCAAATCCAGCTTTCCAGGACAAAACAACAAACGAATCGATCAGTCTACCTTCGGACGTGCGTTTCATCTGAAGTGAAGCGATCCAATCTGCTAGACGTTACGAGAACCTCAACCTGCGAGACAATTCCTTTCCTAAGGAAACCTGTTCTCTGCTTTTTTTCGCACTTATATGAAACCCTCTTGTGGCTGATGGCTGTGGTGCTAAGGCCTAAGTGAGTCGTTATTGTTGAGCGGGAAGGATTCTACAATCAGGTATTTTGCACTCGATGTAAGAATCCCCTGAAATCGTCAATGTCTGGGTTTGGCAGCTCAGCGTAGGATGGGTCCTTCTCTTTATCGCTTGCCAATCCTTGCAAGCCTGGTCGTGTGCCCTAAAACACTCAGCACTTGTCTTACGTACGGGCCATTGATCTCAATAGATGTTCGCCATCAGTCTCTGAGGATGAGGAAAACACGAAGGTGCGCGGGGGAAGCTGGCAATTGGCCCGTTTATAAGTCCACTCAAGTGATGCAGGGCACAGATAAACGTTGTGAACGGCCTACAACATGCTGTTAATATCGGGATTGGTCTTGTGCGTTTTGAGATCGGAGTTCGAACGGAACTGGACTTGAAGGAAGAAAACATCGAAAAAAATGGCCCGAAACCATATGACTCAGCGTTCTTACTTTAGTGTCGCGTGAATTCACTAGCGGGTATAAAGACGATGTAAACTTATTTCCAGTTGTACCTACAGTAGTACATTAATAACGAGAAGTCTGACGCGGCAAAACGGGCGTTTGGTGACCTAAATACTTGTAACATCAACCAGAGCGAATTCACAGAGACCAGCGATAAGGAAATCTCTGATCATATTTCGTTGGATCTGCTTATTTGTGTATGTGATGATTTACCGTTCCGTTTGACGGTTTGATTGAGCAAAATGCTCAAGGCGGACGATTAAAGTCTTGTTAGGGAAAGACGGAAAGCCAAACACAGCGGTAGAGTAGTAAATCCTTGCTTCTCGAGTGTAGTCTGAGACTGTAGTACACCCAATTATAGTAGGTAGATTGACAATGGTGATCTCAAAGGAAATTGCCTCTTTGATGTGAAGTCGCGCTTCGGTGTAAAGCTCAATATATTTAGTTCTCCGGTTCTATGTCCGCTGTATAATCAATGAATACACTCCATTGACTCCTTTCAATTTTGAGAGCTCTTAAGGTGAGAGCTTGTTAGAATAATATGACTGAAGGACAATGCGAGGCGAGTGAAGTGGCTTTAGAGAGTTCTCAGTCACGACATCTAGACTGCCAGATATATATATATTTTGCGTTAATATATGCTTAAACCTACCAATACAAAATGCCCACTGATCGACTAAGTTTAATTAATACATGGGATACCTACATCTCTAGCGGCGGTAATTAGATCGGATAGGAAAATCAAATAGAGCGATTCAGCTAGAATATTATAGAAATACGCATCATTCGTTTAGCTAAAGTACAAAACGATGCATAGAATTGACATTTGAAGAGAGACTTATCAGATTAAGTACCTCACTTGCATTTTAACGTTGACCGATAAAAAAGAAAGCGTGCATAAATGCAATTGATGGCTGACTTCAAAACGATAGAAAGCGTCCATTGAGGTACCGCCAACAAAGTGCTTTAGATAGTCTTGGCGGTGAGAAAAATGTCCAAGATTATCATCATAATTGAAGTATTTTACGTAACACAACAGCGCTTAACATAATAATTTCACGCATATATGGATATATGTGCAAACGCCTTTTGATCACAAATGGCTAGAGCTCTACAAAGAAACACCGGTTATTTATATATATAGATCAATCGACGTCCTACAGTTCTTTCTATAGTCTCTTTCTTCGTACTAGTGTATATAGCACTAGGCTGCCAAGCTGGCCATACTTTTTCCAATGGGCTATTTCTATCCTTTTTTGGATTTGTTGCTCCCCTCTGGGGGACTTTTTGGCCTGTTCGGCAGGAATTATAATAACTTGTTTTTCAGCCAGTCTTAGGAAACAAGATAAGTGTTTCGAGTTTTACGTCCGGTACTACCGCTAGCATTGTTCCAAACAGTTGCTCTCCAGCACGAAATAAAGTGCGTCTGTATTCGATTTCGAACCTATGCGTCCGCAGGCTTAATAGGCACACATATGACGGAAACGGTACACAGTGACTGTTTCAGCTACGATTAGGATGAAAAGGTCACGTCTATGTACATAAGAAGCCTAACTTGTGCCAGTTTATCCTTATAATCCTTATATATATATATGCTTATATATATCCTTATAATAATAATAATTATTGCCACCCAATCGTGTTCTTGTAGCAGTTCAGTTCTGCCTGCCGCCGTGACGGCTGGCGGCAACCCTCCAGTTTGTGATGCTGACAGTAGCAGCCGCTGCAGCATTACGAAACGGTGAGGATCCGTCTGGCGACGGATGATGTCTTCCGCGCGATGTTTTTCGGGTATTGCCGCACACAACGTCAGAAGCAGCAACGATAGACACAGCGGCAAAGCAGCGGCTGCTATCAAAGCATTATTGGTGCTGGTAGCAATAATGGTTGAAGGCGTCGCAGCTTTATCGAACCCTCCGTTTCCTCGCGACGATGGTACGTTGTCTTCCCAGCCCTGAGTATTCGTTAGTGTTACCACCCCGTCTTGCAGTCGCCACCACTGCTTGGCACATAGTTTTCAATGCTAGGTAGAATTTGTAATAAAATGTAAATCGTATATTTTGCAAGTCGAAGAATGACCGACCGAACAGGTTGGCTAAAGTTGACTAAGTTAAGAGTGAGCAAGGCGAAAGAGTGCGGAACGCGAGGTGAGAAAGCGGAAATTCAGCGAGTTCCTGTTAGAGCGGAGAAACGCCTGCGGCTGTAGCAGCCCAGGGTTTTGCCGTGGCTGTCACCGGTGTCAGCATCGGACTAAGGGCGCTAGGGTGTCAGTGGAAACCGCTCAGAGAGCAAACAAAAGTCACACGAGGAAGGGGAATAAGCAACGACATTAGGCCTCCTAATGGTAAAGCCATCGAAGGAGTGCAATAATACAGTTCACAGTCGACGCGTGTCAAGGTCTTCAGCTCCACTGGATGCTAGAGGAATGGCAGGAGGAGCTCTGATCAGCTACCGCGTGGCGACAGCAGGACGTTGCCGAATGCGATCAGGGTCGTTCTGCATACAAACTCAGGGTAAGCACCAAGCAATCGAGGTGCCAGGCCCCGGCATCGACTATTATACCATACCGAAGACCAAACGGGAGAGCTCCTTCAATTATTGCTACCCGTCGGTGATACTATGTGAGGGTTGCACCAGCCGGCGGTAGGCTTCGAGAAAGTTAAAGCGGCTAGTGACTAAGACGGAGCTGGGGTACAAAACCTCATATAAGTCACACGCTAAGCTATGACCTATTTTGTGAAGGGTCGCCGAGGGACAGTGAGTTAGTTCTTCATGCTACAACTACACCAATATTATGCTTCGTCGAAGCCGTGAGCTTCGAAGAGTATTCTTTTTCAATACGAAACAGCTTTTGGGGCCCTTCAAGTCGCAAGTGGAGTTCACCTCGGATGATACCTGCGCTAGAGACTTACTCGATCCAAGAAAATGAGTGACATTCAGTAGAAGCAGCACGAAGTAGGTAAACATTAGGAAGGTGTAAATACAGGCGAAGCGTTATAGTTTGTCCTGGAGAAGCTTGGACGTTTGGCTCGTGAATTGATGGGTGGAACTTCTATGAAAACGCTGATCGTGTTCACGATGAGTAAATTGTGTATTCATGTTTCTACGGTATGAACATGAGCGATAGACCACACAAATGCTGTTCATTTATATCTCTTAAATTGTATCATATTTTTGTAGTACATTAGCTAAGTCGAATTGAACGTTATATTAGTTGGACGCTTCAAAATAAAGGATTAGCAGATTTCATGATATTACATCCATGAAATTACAGAATGACTAGCTTGTAAGGCTTGCTTATTCTACTCCACGGTCAGTTGGTTAAATTAAGTAAATAAAAAAAATTAAGTTATTTCATGATTTGTTAAATATATCTCTAATATTCTGCGCTCATCTGATGTGCGATAGCCGACGATGTACGGCAGTGACCACATGCCCTAGGGTACTTAATAGAACAATGGGAACGAACGTCGCAGTAAAGCACCGAAATTATGATGATCATCATCAGTATTTTTAATTCGAATTCTCTTTTGCATCCTATCGAAGCGTTTTCGAAATAATTCTATGTATTTTTTTTCAAAATGCGAATAAAGCTTTGCTGTTAAACGGATTTGTCTTGTCGTTGGGAAAAACTGCCCTGCGACAACGTATTCGAGATACGCGAGAGTTTAACATCGGTACCTTAGTTTCGTGTTGGGAGCGACCCGCCGTCAGAAGTAGCGTTTAATGGCGATGCTGTACCTAAAACTCGAAATAATTTAAAGTACGAGAAAACCACTTTAGATATTTTTACTAGTGCTTTCTAGTCCTAACGTGCTTGCCTTACGGCTTTTATAGTAATGTTTAAAAAGCTATAAGGTACTCAAGCAGATCGAGAATGCTAAAGAAACTTTTAATTACTGAAAATTACCAACAAATCTAAAATAGTACGTCACTATCAGATGACAGTTCTTTTTTCTTTGGTGTGGAAGCCAGGGAGTAGCATCTACCAGATGTGTCTAACTATTATAATATTTTGTTTTGGTAGCTTTGGTGATATCAAAGAATACCTTTATAGAAACATAGTCAGTCTTTTGTCAATGTCTGTCACATAGTGCAACAACAGATTACGTCAGCTGTCGAAGATAATCGTCTGAGTTGATTAATTGCAATAATAATAATTGACCAAAACAGTGAAAAAAAAATGGACAATAATATTAAAATTATGTATGTTGAAGCATGCCATATCTGCTGTTGGTACTTCACCTCATACCAAAAACAACGTCTGATTTGAATAAGAAGGCGCGCGTCTTCTAGAAGAAACTAGTCCAATATCTATATGTAATAATATATATGTATTGTTATAACTGTCATAGATCCGCGGTCCTTTCGTTTCTAGAAAGGACATTTCTACTTCAGTAAAACTGACTAATATTATAAATATGATCAGACTGAACGCTTATCCTTATCCTGCAGAACACCAGATCGGGTACAGAGTCCGAAAATAAAATCGATGTAAAATGTGTCCTTTTTTAATACAACGAGGTAAAAATGAAAGCTTGTTACGGTTTTTATTAACTGAAGTTCCAGGTGCGTACAATGTAATTATTACTGATTGCGTTATTAGGCTGCGCGTGCCAGAAGTGCTATGTACGCCACCTTATCGGTTACTGTTAACTCCTCTCCTTTTTCAATTCACACTGTTAATATAACTTCGGTTTTTATTTTCTTGATAAGTTATACGGTTTTGTGCGCTATGTTATGAATAATAATTTTAGTCATTGTATAGCTAAAATAAAAGTTTCGAGTTTTCACGTCCACTACAGTCTTTAAGTTGCAGACTGCTGGGTCCCAGCTATAAACGAAATGCACTCAGATCTTAGACCATTTCATGTATTCTTCAATCTGGTTGGTATAATACGTTGCCAGTACGAAATCAGCCATTGTATATTTACCCGAATGGATCTGTTTCTCTCTAACCAAAAAAATTAGCTAACATTGTATTTTAATTGGATATGTCTGGAACACCACGATACAACTCAGACTAGCTCTCTACTATAGGTAACTAACGTACCAGGGTCTCGTCGATGATGCGTAGGAAAATCAACGAACGTTATTCGACGGGAAAAAAGGAACGTGGAAACAAAACCGCGCTCTTGCAAAGTGGAATTAGAAGCGGCGTCTACCGTATTGATCGATTCGTAAGCAAAAATAACTATGCAAACTCTATGAACCAGCAAACCAGCTCTCCATGGCTCATTTGTAGGTCGACTGTCATCCTGAAACATTCAATTATTGGTCACGTTCATCCTCGTTATCTTTGAACCCTTGTGATAGTAACAATAAGGACAAGATTGTCGAAAGCCTACCACTTACGACGAAACTATTACCAGCAACAGAGAACAGGAAGCCAACAACCTGTATGAGATTAACGATTGTAGTATTTTTTGATAGTAAGATAATTGTACTTCATCAACTGGGGTCTTAATTGAACCAATTGGTTCCATATGAACAATCTTGTACATCAATGTCCATATTTAAAAAAAAAAAACACTATTCTTAATGGAATATTTTATAAATATTTCAGAAGCACTCAGAACTACTCGAAGTATAAAAATGCTGTCTTAATATATACTTTATTCAAGCAACTTTTTTTCTGCTTCAAGAAAGATTCGTTAATGTTCGGCATCTCGAACAAGATAATCATTGGCCCTTAGGGTCAATTGCAAGATGCGTAATCATTGACCTTACTGAACAGGCAGATAAACAGAGACAATCAAAGACTTCTATGGAGAAATATCTTCAAGTTTGAAGTAACACCCTTTATGTCTTATGACGTTAATTTTAGCCAGTACATTTGTGATTTAATTGTCATACATGAAAAGTCGATTCTTTCAATTTTATCCACACTCATCTGGGGCAGATGTAGTGTCAGATTTTTATTAAAAATAACCAGACAAACATTTCTGAGGGAACTCTCAAGGTTTTTTAAGCCATTTGAATCTACAAACTGAGAGATCTTAATGTCAAAAAAACATAAAAGCGGCGAAATTTACTCTTGTCCTTTAATAGATTAAATAGGAAAGTGTGTAAATCGACTGAAGTCTTTTTAATTCGTTATTATAAATAACAGAGCACAAATAATGTGAAAAAAGGCAGTCTTTAAAAAAAAATGTTGTGAATGAATGATCCTAGCCAGTATGTTGGCATAGTTATGAGTTACGTACCAACCTATAACGAAACAGGCCAGTTAAGGCTTACAACTCGAGGCCAAGAACGAACAGCGAATTAATGCGTCTCAAAAGTTTACAATATATAAATAGATCTTATGCATCAGCCACATTTTTTTGAATATAATTTTCGTATAGGCCCAGAGTAATGTCAATCCTCTCATCTCCATTTCATAGAACTTCACCAAATCACTCTATCTTGTATAGTTTTTAAAAGATCAATAATATAGGATCGAGAGGGACTTTAAAACCATACAACACATCCATAAATTACATAGACCGGGTACACTGGTGCTCTCTAGCAATTAATATTCTATACAGTAAGGATTCCGATCCATTAGAATGTTTTAAAGAAATTATAATGTGCACTTATGAAGCAACGACTTCAATTTAGATGACCTCGCAGATTCAGACAAAAAGAAGTGAATTAAACACTATCATAAGCTATAAAATGTATGCTATTCGAAGAATGAACGCCCAAAGCGCCTTCTTTAGTGAAAATTCCGTTCTGAAAGACCTAGGTGTCCGCCAATTTGGCGGACGAACTGAAGCCTTTAGACGTAATGGTCACATAACCGCCAAGGATGGCCTGCAAGTTGGAATGGCTCTTGTAGATCGACGAGGACTAGATTCTAGAAACGGAGATAGTCTTTAAGGTCCTAAGCTATCCCACGAACGAGAGGCTGAAGGGATAATTTATTACTAAAAACGTGGTGACCCTTTGCAGTGACGAATCTACCGCAAACCGATATCACTGGGCGTAATGACGAAGTTTTCGTACTCCATAGATGGACGAAGCAGATTTAATGGCATTTTCTCTAGCCAACTGTTTGTGCAAAAGTGTTCTATTAATCGACGTTCGGGCGTTCCTTACGACTCCCGCCATTCGGATGCTAAGTCAGGCTCGAACATGGACTCATTCGCTCCGGCTCTCCTGATCGCGACAGGTACGTCCGTCCGCGCCGATATAAAGATCGTTAAGACCGACCAAGTTATGCGACGTTTTCTGATGATTACTAAACCTGTTTTAGGACTGTCCTTCAGGTTTGTAGATCTAGTGCAGTGTCGAAAGAGCAAAAGCAGTTTTGAAGTAATGTATATAAGTCGAGACGTAAGTATGCATTTTTTAGATATGATGAATAAATTTAAAACGGTGGTCTTGATCGGTCTTTAGTTTTGTCTATCTAGCTTTAAATCACTTTGTAACTGCTACACTATAAGTATACTTTTCGGATGTTTCGCCTGAATACAAAATATACTTTGTTTCTCAGGCTTTTTGGGAACAGGGGCTGAAGAGCAATTTCCAAATTGTATCTTTGCTGTATGGTCCAAAGTTTGCCCAAGATAATCCGTTGCTTGTGTGATTGCATTGGGAGCACTTCAGAGAGGTTGCCTATCCTACGCAAATTTATCGGGAAGCTGTCGTTGCCGACGAATGCCTGGCTCAGGTGGTGATTCAGCGTACTTTACTTCCTCTATAGTCAATAATAGGTGCCCATGATTAGACGCCTAGCGAGTTAGATTATCTACACCTTTACGCTTTTCTCGTTAGTCGCTGAGTTTTCCCTCGAGACTATTTTCTAGGTTAGTGCACAATGATTAAGCATTTTTCAGTCTCCAGACGTTGATTTTTGGGGCAATGGTCCTGCCAGAACCCACATGGTTATCTAAGCGGGTATTGTCCATCGGGGCAAACAAATTCTGAGACATATCTTTTTCTAAGAACCATAAAGGACCCTTCCGTTGAGGTTACTAGTTAGTGCTTGGTTTTAGCTACGCTCAGATTTACGCGTAATTCATTCAAATTACGCTGGAGTATGAACCTCTGATCCTTACGCGCCACCTATCTGCACCAGTGTTCAGGTCTTCAACAGTAATCTAACCCATATCCATGACCTTAAGCTGCGCAGCCCTTATATTATTTGTGTATCATGGACTCAACTCCTGCAGAGCCGCACCCAGAGCGCTCCATTTATTTTGGAAAAAACAGGCAATCCATCTCTGGTCTATATATCTGTTTACATAGACATTATAGTATACACATAATAATGAATCGGTTTTCTCCTGTATGTCGACATAGCACTCGTATTAGCTATATCAACAACAGCTTTATTCAATATATGGGTAGTGCTATTCGAGCTGCGACGATCACGAGGCGGAGCTGTTCTGCCAGGATAGTCCTTTCCGGGAGACATCCCCCGCGCGTTTCCCGCTCGTTGAACTGTTGGTCGCGTTCTGCCTATCCCCCCCAAGGCTATCTTTGTCCCGTTACTTCCAAATTTCCACAATTTCGAAATTTCTACAACTCCATTTATTTTTTGCTTCTGTCTCCTGTCATTAATATTTTCCTGTTTCTGTTACCGATTCTCAGGATAAATGAGAGGGGCGAAAAGAAGAAGGAGGAAAGCCCGAATTCCCGTCTGCCCGAAGTTGAACTTGTTGCTATCGAAGCGCAAGTCATCAACAACAACGCAAGATTGATACCAACAACAACGACGCCACCATAAGCCGGATGGCGATCGCTTCTGCTTTAGCTTTTGCCACCGTCGCCGGTTTTGGCTATACTCCTGAACTTTCCCTACCTCGCCGCTTCAGTGCTCCGCAAACTTCAACGGCGGCCAAGGAGCTGGAATAAGAGGCTGGCATAAACGGCCGCTACGGGCATGGACAGCTTACGGCGGCAGCACCGTTTGCCGAACGAGCGCGCACCTTTCATCTATCGGAATCGCGTTCTATTCACTCGTTCGCTCCTTGGCGGTGTCGTTGTCTCTGGTGCTGGTGCCGTGACGTTCTGTACGATGCGGAGCCACGCGGCAGCTCTTGCGGCAGCTCCTCTCTGCTGCGCCCTGATAGCCTGTTTGTCAGCCTGACTATCTGATTCTCTCCCTCTCTTTGGTATCTATCGTTGGCGCAACCGCTTCTGCTGTTGCTGTCCGTTGAACGGCGGAAGACGAACAAAGTCAGTGCGTGTCTCGACGCTGGCGACGGACGGAGGACCGTTGCTGCAGTTGTCCACCGTTTAAATCTGCCTCTGATGGTACAGTTTGGTCGGCAGATTGCGGTCCGTAATCGTCAGTGTATTGTCGCTATTGGCTATGGAAGAGCGCTCTCTATCCGGGAGCAGAGCGGATCAGTATTCGCGCTCTCAACGCTCAGCCTAATTCTCTTTTTCCATGGATAGAGAATACTAAAGGGAAAGCAGGGAATTACTTAATGGCATGAGTGCAACAACGAACCAAATATTGGCAAAACGATTATGGGCCGTGTTATCGTTGAGTAAGGCTATTGTTATCATTATTACTTCGATTATGTTAGGGTGTATATAGGGAGAAGTTTATGAGGTGTGAATTGCCTCACGCGAAATATTAGGACAAAACGCTAGAATCGCAGGTGCCGGTGTCTGAGCTGTGGTGTATGCGTGTGTGAGGACGACGTCCTGCGTGTGTGTATGCGTGTATCTGGGCGTATGTATGTGTATGTGCTGAAGGATTTGCGTTGGAAGATACCGTCGAAAACATAAACGGTGCACGCACCGTATTTTATGGCGAACTTAACGATTAGAAACTATCAGTTTCTCGATTCATGCACCTCTCGCCGACGATCGTACGCTGAATAACGTGCAACGATGTTTGTTGTTGAGAGAAGTATGAATGCGCGCTCGGAAATGTTACAGGCTTGAATTGGCCTTTATATTTAGATAACCGATGTTTATCGTTGATAGCGAACTAAAAAAAGGTGGTTGGTGCAAAGTGTGAGCTGCACTCTGTTGGCGAAAGCAAGAAAACAAATCTGAATCGTCGGATAAACTTGCCAAAGGCGGATTGTTACATGGATACGCGGTTTAAATCATTGGATAATGACAATTGTGCAGTTTCAATAAAACAAACTAAGGATACTAATAAACATCAGGAGACGACGGAAACAACAATTCTGCTTTTCACCACCTTTCGCTCCACAAGGTAAGCCCCTTTGCATATGCTTTAGATATTTATAATTCAAGCATTTGTTTTCGATACCGCAACGAAAAGGAATCCAATTTGTAATCAACCATATATAGGAAACGCATTGTTACTTGCTCTGTTGGCAGCAATCACTTTACCTAATGTCCGATTTAATTATGCGTGCACATACGCAAGCACGTACGTGCACAACGTAGTCTTCTCTATAGTATACTAAATATCAAAGGTCACTCGTCGCCAAACCCAAATCAGCGGTTCCGCTGATCTCTCTTTCTATTACTCAATGTGTCCTAGGTTGCCTTTGCTGCAGCATTTCAATGGACCATCGGCTTCGCGACAGACTTC
The DNA here is from genome assembly GCF_002443255.2 of Varroa destructor. Taxonomy (NCBI): domain Eukaryota; kingdom Metazoa; phylum Arthropoda; class Arachnida; order Mesostigmata; family Varroidae; genus Varroa; species Varroa destructor. The sequence continues at coordinate 21,370,708 of NW_019211460.1, forward strand.
TCCAGTCCTTCTTGGTCCTTCTTAGTCTCGCTGTTTCGCTAATTCAGATCATATATGAAAAGCTGCCACAGTAGTATAGTCGCTAAGGGTTGCCTTGCGTTATACGCTCGCCTGCTAAACTTAAAAAAAACTTAAAAGTTATTTGTTACATTAGCATTATTCTGTCTTCCTATTTACGTTACACGATTTGAAATAGTATGGAATCAAGTTTTTGGATCGAGGAAATGACAGAGTGCCAGTGTAAAGTTCCACTCATGCGATCCGTGACGACTGTATTTTGACAAAGAGTATTGCCAGAATGGAAAAGGACAACATGGATAAATTCCATAGCGCAGCATAATCCAACAATTTACAGCCAGCAGAAAGAATGAACGCTTTCGATTTGACATAGGTGCAGAAGGATGGATGGAAATGGCGAAGATAATGGCTGTTTATAGCCATAGATAGACGATGTTTCGATAGCGTTCCGATTGTATATTCGCGTGATCTACATATGAAATTGCTTGGCGGAAGGCAAATAGGCGAAATTCTATGTTACTGCTCGCGATGGACGATTATAACCATGTTTGCTGGTAGGATGAAGACCGTATACTGTAGCTACGAAATGATAGTGTTGCTTCGTTGAAGAACGGGACCTGTCAGAATAGAAACATACGTGTGCAACGTATACGATACGCACAAATTTATTTAGACATGTACACGCATGCTGTCAATAATACTAATATCAATATAGCCATATATAGGGTCGAATCTATCAAGCAACTGTTGTTATTGTTCCTGTTTTTTTATCGTAATACTCCGGTCTCCGTTTCGAATGAACGTAAATTGGATACGTTTTCGTTACAGAAAGAGCCAATTGTGAATTAGTCTTAAAATTATATCTTTCATATAACGTATTTAATATGTAACAGTAGCATTAATAACTTTTGCGCAAAATACACGCACGAATCAGGACGTTCCCTGTACGCGCATCCTTTTGCTTTCCTTTTTTTAGTAAAACACGTTATTTAGCTTGTATTTAGTTGTACTACTTCGTAAGGAAAATTTTGTCATCAGTTTGCTTCTCTGTTTTGTATGAATAGCTAATCTGAAGACCTTATCTACTTATTTACCCTTAAATATTTTACAATAGTACAACTTCTCGGCTAAGAGTGTGCTGAAATAGCGGCGTTTGCTTTACCTTAAATAGAAGAGTGTTTATCTTCATTACGTGCCTGAAGCTAACGTCCAAAAGTAATAGTCATTCTTATTATGTACACGCGCATGTGTACAGACATACATAGACATAGTCTATTAGATGTTAGAAAATAATTACGGAATTTTCGTTCTGTTTCATCTGATGTTTCTATATCGATAAGGTGCTGGAGACATGATACATAGCTGACTATGTATCATGATGCGTGAATTCTTCTCGAATGTGTGTGCAGTTTATTTGACGTTTACTGTTTGAATTTACTTTGGGAGCGCACGAAATATGGGGCGGGAAGGGGCGGAATCATTCGCTTTCTTGCTCTGAATGGATAACGAGATTTGTCAGGTGGCTGATAACGTTGTTAGGTGATTGTTAACAGCTCGAAGCAGAATGTTGAAGATCGGATTTCGTATAATGTAGAAGTAAGATCTACTATAATCTACTTGCACAAATATTTGCCCGTGGAAGACTTACCTGGCGTCATACCTTTCTCGGTCGGTTTCTATTTGTCAAACTATGTCCCACACACGTATTCGCTGGCGTACAAAGAAGATGTGGATTTTCAGTATTTAACGTTATGTTACAGCTTGTAAAAGAAAGGCTTGGGCTAAGGTTGACGGCAGTCAGTATTGATCTCGATTGCATGTCAGATTTGCCACCTCAGTTGTAAACGGAAGCTTCTTTGTGGTCTTCGTAAGATGCCGGACAGAAGCGAGCTGGTAATAAAAGTTGTTCAGCTAGCAAATAATTACGTGTTTAAAAAGGTTACTTAGGAAAGCCCAGGCCGACTAAAGATTAACTCTCCATCTTTTGGACTGAGGCAGGCCATGCACCGCTGAGCTGCATCCTTAGACCGGCGTAAGCAACACAACTGATTAAAATATATGTTGACCTACAACAGACGTCGCGTTTAGCGCACAAATTTAAATACGTTTGAGGGAACCTTGTCGTAAATAGAAAAAAAACAGAATTTGTCCTATAGCGAGAAACGTCTTGAAGAGTTCGAATCACTGTACATCTGACGCTTACAGCCTTCATTGAATTTTTAGATACACACGACAGTGTCCTATGGCTTCAGAGAGCTCTGAATAGTAAATACAAACCTAACAGATATAACATGTAACCATAAAGATAGTTGATCCTTTTAACAAAAAAGTATTCTCGACGTTAGCACTTTTACCGGCCGCTCGCGTATGGCATCGCAAAACAGTCACCTCTGTGTAGAGTCCTCGTGATAGCTTAGTGGATAATGTCTTTGCCTACTAATGTTAGAGACATATTGTGGTCTATGCTCGAACCCAAGCCAGGGAGACGGTCGTTTGATGGAGCACCTAACGGCAATGCCGGACGTAACACCCGGAACATAGCGAAAACAATCAGCTATTCAAATTACAGTCAGCTAGCCATAAAATGGCGTACTACATATATGTGCTTTTTCCCCTGACTTGTTTCATATCGGTAGAAGCGCAGCGATAGTGATGTTGCAGACATAATTTTAAGCCAGCTAAAAAAAACAAGGTAATTAATTAAAATATGATAATATAAATATTAGCTATTAAAGAAAGATCTAATGGCTGCTATATAGATGAAAGGAGAATACGATAAGTAATCCTAATAGCAACTTCATAGTAGAAGTGCTCGCTACATCTCAGAGGCAAACTCGTGACTAAGACAACTCAAAGTCAATCGCCTCCTATATTTGTTTACAGAAATCGATTTATCTTTTCGTTCGAACTGTTAGTCAATGGTAGAACCGACGTTGATTACGTTCAGGTTCAATGGTTCTATGTAATAATCACCTCGACAAGAAAGACTGTTGCTACTATTAGCGGCACCGATTACAAAAACGGGCCACTATCCTCCTTGTGCATATTCCAACAGCAAATATGTACAGAAGCGTCAGCGGTTTTGGGGCGGTGCTCCATGTAACAAAATGCCAAGGTGCTCGGTCGCCGACTCAATACGGTAAAATCGTCTTTCGAAATACCGCAGAGTATCACTGTAATTAATTGCGACAATTTATCGCTGCCACTAGCGCCTATGTAATTCCTATTGGTATTAACTAGAATCAGGTTTAAGACAAGCTGTGACGTTCTGTGGAAAAGATAGCTGGTCTGCTCTTGTGGCATTCGCTCAAGGCTTTTGGAAACGCTTGCTTGGTTGGAAAGGCAGCAAACTATCAGGGATATATATCTATGTGTGTGTATATAGGACAAAGTTGTCCTAAACTGTTGTCCAGTGATGTTGACCTTTGCACGGCTATAAAGATAAATACAATACAAACAGACAGAATATTGCTATTAACTAATTAGTTTGTCAAAACATTCACTTATTCCGAGAATAAATGCCTCTTGCGCCGAACAAACGAGGATATTTGGCTAATGTAGACAATTTTCACAAGATACACTGTGATACGCAGAATAACTTAACTCAGACTGTCTTGGCATTGCAATAAAAACTACCTTTCCCTACCACCCATGGTCTTGCCCAAACCACATTGAAGGTTTATGAACCGGACTACAATAGGACGCAAGAGAATTTTGGATTATTACTAGACAAGAGGTTATATTAAACCTGGGTTCTATCTATCAAAGCAAATATGACGGTTTTAAAGGAAATAAAGCATACATTTGTCTGAACTTTTTTTCTTAGCCCGCATAGGCTTCTCAGCGAGGTTTCGACAAAAGAAAGTCGTTAAGCCATAAATCAGCGAATCACTTCAAAATAATTTAGGCTGAATCGTATCTCTACTCGAGTTCCTATGAGTGCTGCACTAGAAGTACTTACAGAAGTGACATTATCAGTCGAAGCACCAATGAGAACTGCCAGCTGCGTAGCAACAACAGCCTATGGATTGCACCGATATGCAAGTCAGGCCCAAAGGCGCACCAAATTGATCGGCCAAATTCTTGGATAGGACGGATCGCCCTCCACTTTTCTGTTTTCGTCTCTGCCGTTTTCATAGTCCATTTGTTGCCTGCGATAGTTAGATGACATCTTATGTTCCAAATGGCTGGTGTACATGCCGTAGTTATTTCGTTAAAGCCCCTCCTGGTGCTAGACAATAAGGTCTTGTCAAAGTTAGCCATATTCGTAGTAGCTGACTGGTTACGAGCAGTCGTCTACTTACGTCTATAGAGACACTCGATAAATACGTTTATATGCGGCCCGGCCTGCCTTGATGGCTTCCATACGTGTATGAGTGCATCGATCTGTCCAACTAACGTTCGGTTGTTTATGGTAGTTTAGAGTAGAGCGGAGAAACTATATGCCCCGTAGAATTTAAATGACGTAAAAAAGGACATGCGAATTGGGCTAGGTCGATCACCTCACTGGAGTCTCTCGCGGTGGCAGTAGGGGCAGGCGACTGACCTGATTCCTCTACATCTTATACAAATCGAATAGATCATAGTGATCTTAGATCGATTTTAGCATTCGACCCGTTGTACCCATCCAGTTTCGTCAGCACCACCCCAACCGTGAAATCTGCCCATGTGATGACAGCATTTCATGATGACAAAGTATCTGATGGGCAATAGATCGGAATATAGTATACATGACACGAGTCGTCGTTATTAAACGCACATCACTTAAACATGGTGCGTGCTTTTAAGCTATGATATTTTTATTATATGAGACTTAGATAATAGAAATAGCCTATCAGTAAAAGTATTAGTACCGATTAATTCAACTATTAGCAATTAGATTGTAACACAGCGCCAATGAACTATAAGGCAGGCCACGCAGTAGCTCACTAATATAGATTTCCTATATCGTTTTGAATATGATAGATAGAGTCAAGCTATTCGTAACGTCTCGAGAAGATATCGTACGAGTGTCTTTCTGACGAGGCTCAATTGTCGTAAAAATCATAATTTTATTTTATTCCTTATTTTTGAAGATTTTATTTTCAGTTTTTTTCTTCTGCTACGGTGCAATATAGGTTGTCTAAATGTCTTGCATTACATCAATTCTAAATGATGCGTGATTAGAACAGGTAACATATATACATACGGCACGTGTATGGCATAGATAACCTATTGATTTAGCTTGTTATAGATACCATGCGCAATTTTATAGTAAGTAATTCATACTACGCCAACTACTAGACTAAAAGCCACACAAAAGAGATACTTTGAAATGTCTTCCAGTAGAAATATTATTCAAATAATCGAGTCAAGTATTACAAGATCTTTGATCCAAAATATTCTGCATATGAGAAAAAAACAAATAAATTTAATGCAATAACCAAGAGAGGCGTTGAATTCAGCAGGGAGGAGGCAAGTACACAGTTTGAGAACATTATCTTCCTGCATCTCACTTGTACAAACGATTCGCGTTGTTCGAACGATGAAGAACACTGCCCACCCATTATAGATCCTTGATGCTCACGTATTACCCCCGAATTACCTGAATGCATTCCCTGGTGTTAGAGGGTCGTCAAACACGCAACTCTGGGGTTGCTCTAACAGAACAAACGCAAATATATTGATCGCGACTGTGTAGCGATCGCATCATCGACAGGGTGCGACAAGCTGGGTTTCTCTCGTTTCTTAGGGGAGATTTTCTTGCTGGCATCGATGGTCGGCGGTTACCGGGAGTTGGAGCGTCGAACGGCAGATCGACACACCTCACACGGTCATTTCTCAGATACTTTTGATGACTGTTACCGCTGATTAATAAATCAGCGGTAACAGTCATCGGCTCTTCATGAGAAGATCGCTTTTTCGATGGCCTCGTTTTGCTGTTATTATAACTGATTGTACCGTCGTCTGCGGTGCAATGGCAATTGATGGTAGTGGTAGTTGCAAGTCTGACTTGATTCGTTTGAGCCCTCTTCAGGCATCGCCCGGTGCCGTAGTTAAACAGATTGATTTAGGTGAGGTGCTACCTACCGCGGGTCAGAATGAGTTTTGGAATCTAACCTTTTTTGCCAGTTAACTTGTAAAATTGTAGCGTACGCTGGGATGGACGAAAGCGTTCCGTTCTGAGCGTCCTCTCGACTTTTCGACAAAGGATTGTTATATTGCGTCTACTATTGCTGGCAGTAATACTAAGCTAGAACAAAATGACGGGACAAGACAAAATCGAGACAATAGCCATAACAGCGACGTTCATGAAAAAGTGTCGAATATTTTACAAAAAGTAAGATGAAGAAAAGCTAAAATGACGAGAGAGTCCGCTAGAACGATACAGCCGCTTACCTTTATTAACAATAAGAAGAAACACAGACTCAAAAGTGAAGCAGCAATAACAAAACATCAACGCGAGTATGCCATTGCTCTGGTCCTAAAGGAGGCGGTGAATTACGACAAATAACTAGCTTTCCGTTAATGCTGTTGCTGCTACGGCCGGCAGTTGTAACTGCGGTTGACACGATATCTTCTCTGCCTATCACGTACCGTTTATAGCGATACGTACGGACTGCTACGACGTCTACGAACTGGCCCGCCTCTTGCGGAAACGCTACGAAACGGCCGCGTTCTTCGTTCGTTTGCCTACTGGTAGGTGTGTTTGCTAAATCCGTCAAATGATGGCGATGTCGATGACGATGACGCTATTACTATTATTATTTACGACAAACAAACGAGAGTTGGTTTCACCTCAGCTCTTTACAGGGAGACAAGGGAAAAAGGTAATGATCTAGATGATGTTTCATTGAAGAAGTTGTGACTTGCACGGCTGGGAAATACATGCGATTAATGAGAACTGTGCATGCTTGATCCGAACAAAAATTGTTTGTCTCAAATGTAAAATAAAACAAAAAAATTACCCATATGACTCGTATTGGCTTTTTTTTTAAGCACAACAATTAATACAAAAGAGACAAGCCGTCTGAAATGGCCATTTGCTCAGCTTATTCTGAGCATGTAAGGATAAATCATCATAAGGAAATACGATTTGGTTAAGGTACAACATCAAAACAAATTACACCACTATGTATGACCGGGACAAGTATAGGAAAATTCGACAAGTTCTGGCCGCTAGCCAAAATTAGACCGGTAGATCGTGTTTATCTTTGCGACTGTACCCAATCTATTCCTAGATCTACATAGTAAGATCATAATGACAGATTCCCGGACAAATTCTGTTGCTGTAGCGTTAAGAAAACAGGTAATTGCATAAGGAGTTATTTGCATTTCCAGCTTTTTGCGGCATGTCGCTGCTGTTTCCATCAGAGGTTTGTATTAGAAGGCATGGAAGTATTTTTCTGACGCAGCGACGCCATGGTAAAGAGTAGTGTCGCTTTAATGCGGCCTGATCGCTTATTAACCCACGTTCTGTCCTTCATTCGACGCTTTATTTATTAGGAGCGTGGACACGAAGAAAGCCGTCTGTGGTCTTTCTATCTAATTGAATTTCACGGCTCAAAGTCAACCGATCGGTTCTACGAACACAAAATTGATTTTGCAATAGTTTTTCGACATTTTCCATTAAAACCTACCTATACTACGCTGTTCGATAAGCAAAGGAGAAAAACGGTACTGGGAACAATTTGTCTTTGTGTTATTCTCGTGTAACTTAAAGGCAGCTAAAATACATGGTTTAGTTGATTGAGCGATTCCGTTGGGACTCGGTCAATTAGACAGGAATGAAGCTAAAGTTGAAATAATGAACAACTATCTATACTTGGCCATTATATATGGCGGGAGGTGCCAAAGGTTACTAATAATAACGTTGGCTGGATAATCGGCTTCACTCAAAAGTACTCGGTGCGTACTCCAGCGTTTTAGAGACGCTACTCAACGGGACAAGATGTCATCGGTCAGACTGACCAAGGTGCTCGCCAGCTTCGCAAAACGGAAAATCGTTTTACCATTGTTTTTGACTGAAATACTTTGCTGGTTAATCGCATAAATCCATTGTTAATTTTGCGTAGCGAAACAGCGAAGACGCATCGCACCAGCCACGTTATCCACAGGATCAGAAAAGCCAACCGTTATCCAAGCCTTGCTATAATTAATACTAATAGAAAGTCAGCGTCATCGATTAAGAGCTATGCAATAATTAGAATGGCCATCAGTATAACTGGGAAAATGGGGCCCTACACAGTACTGAGACGTATGCCGTGAACAGCCGAAGCAGGCAAGCTTAACTTACCAATGGTAATTTGTAACAAACAGAACTGGAACAAAGAACTCTGCATACAAGAAGTCATTGAAATCATCGAGGATCGCATAACTTGAGTTATGTTGCAGACAGCTCAGTATGTTGAAAAAATTATTGTTTAGCATAATAAAAAGGGGGTAAAGGTTGCATAGCCCATTTATCTCTCAAATACAAGGTAACTTCTCATGTTTTCATAGGGTTTCTGTAATGGGGCTAAAGTGCTAGAATACTGCCAAGATGCAAGCTTAGGGGTTATTGTACGTGGCTTCTTTAAGGACATGTTTAAAGATGAAATAGGCTGCAAGGCGAACTATATTAACATTAAAGAAACGTATGTGGACGGGCTATTAAACTTTGGCGAAAATCGTAAAAATACTGTTTATTAACTCGATTTGTTCAAATAAGTACGATAACCTATTAATCAATGAGACCAAGTCAAATTGCCCATAAAAACGCTGACATATACTGCAAAAAAAAAAAATAGGTGCGATAATATGTCCATGAATATTAATGATTTTATTCGCCAGTAGTTAATATGGCCCTTGATATACGTTTGTGTGACTACAGTTTGATAGCTTGATGAAAAATGTTCATTCCACAACTACATTGATTGATTCAACGATGTGACGGCGTTATAGGCTCCTCTGTTCCATTTTCTATGTAACGGCATCAACCGTTACTCTGAGTAACTCCCTTGCAAATATAATAGCATCGTACTCAGTGCATTTGAACAACAGAACTAGTTCTATGGTTGATAACCGATCAAAATGAGCTGCAAAGATCAAAATATAACAGTCACCAGAGATTGAACATCATCCGCAGCAAAAAGCGTCAATGAGTGTTCGCCTGTCCCTGTAAAAAACGATGACAATCCTATAGGGACAGCGGCTGACGATGAGTAGCTGTCTCTTGGAAAAGCAGGGACGACATATATTCGGATCCCTAGGACAAAAACTTACGTCAGCAACAACAACAACGCTTAGACGTGGTAAACGCCACTTTTACCACTCGTTAGCGGAAAAATAAGGAGCCAAATTGCCATAGGCGACGTCGCTGCGGCAGAGGTCACACGGGTTCCCCTTCTCTTTGATGTCTTTCAACTTTTCCTCGGAAGCGTCAGCAGGCCTCCTTTTCTGCTTCTTGCTGATGTTGTGAGCTGCTCTTCGTCCTCTGTGATTCGCTTCTACGGGTAATTGTTAGCTGTTCTGTGCCTGCATGAACATCGCTCTGTTCAGCAATGCTACCTCTCCGCTTTCGAGCGACTTTGTTGAGTCTCTTTGAAGTATTATGTTTCAATTACCTCTCAAAAAGCATCTTAGCAACACCAGCCTCAGTCGATCATAAGGATCATAAGGAATGGGAGCTTTTATCCGAAGTCAACCCATTGGCGGGCAGATAAAACCACCGAAATCACTAATCTCTGGTCGTAAAAGAAACTCGCCGAAAATGATGACTTTTGTCCTTGGTCGTCACGGTGACGATGATGATGATGACGCGCGTGTCTACCTATGCTTTTGGTCTGTGATTACACCTCAGTAGCTGATTACCTGACTAGGTACATGATAGCTAGCGATGTGAATATTATTTTATTGCATCAGAAACAAATAGAAGAACCGAGCAAATACCCTGTAACACACACAATGAAACGATGTCGCCAGCAACGTGATCGCAGTCAGAACAACACGCCAATACCAGGTTTTTACCAGGCGACCGGTCATTTCTGACGTAAAGAGAACCGAGCTCTGCTACCACCAAGGACAGAAATCTGCGCAGCGGTTAAGGTAATGGTAGACGATGGTAGACAACAGCAATGTTACCATAGACGCCAGGAAGCAGTATGAAATGAAAGATGCCCTATAGGCCAGAGGGCAAGTAAGTCGGCGATTGGCGATCAGTGCAGTGTAGTGTGCGCTGAAGGTATCGGGCCTCTCGAATTCAGCGGATTATATGGGCATAGATACACCTGTTTTGCCTAAGGTTTCGTTCCAGTCAACAAATTGTATCTGCTCTATTGTACATGCAGTATTGGCACGCCGTCATACTTCATTTAGTCGATTTGCTACAAGCCGATATGCAATGCTGTACAATGGCAGACGCATTTTCGATAGTTTCGTTGATGTGTTTCGGTTTATTCGGTGTTTTGTAGACGTACGTATATAGCTTGTACATCTGCCCTTACTATCGGAGTCGGCCGGCGTTAATTCCGCTTAGCGTGTCGAGGAAAAGCGAAAAAGATAGACTAATGGAATCGGGTCACATTTGCCAGGACAAATACCTAAAAGGTATAAGCGGCATGAGAGACACGACAGTTGCTCAAACAGACATTATCAGTTTAATAATAGCGAGCAACACTGCCAATATCTCAGTCGGCAATGAACGGCGCTCGAAGACGAGGCACCGAACGTAGGCCACCGGAGGCAGCAGAAATGATCGAAATCAGGACTGGCTGATGATAATCGGACATGATTTTTTCCGATATGACGGTGTCGACGCGCATGAAACAGCGGCAATGCGAAAGTATGAACCGGCAATGAAGACGGAAATAACAGAGAACCGAGAAGAATTTCTTCGAACGATCCACACTGAAGAAAGCCGTCAACACAGATCTGGATCACGACCGTTACCTTCTTACATTCGGATTGGCGTCTGTTCAATTCGTTCTGTTAAGGTAGATACTAACGAATCGGGATTCTCCAATCGAATAAACCATTGTTGGCTGCCACTGATGATATTGATGACGTCCATAATGGTAATTCAAAAATTGCGCTTGATCTGAGCAAAATTGAAGCCTGCAAGAGATGCCTCTAGTGGCACGTTGAATAAGGCATCCAGCGGAATGTGTTTATGTACGTTTGAAAAAAGCGGAGCCCAAGCAGCTGCGAGTTCGTACCTTCTACCAGTATTAGTCTACATCGCGAGTAGCGATAAACCATAGCAAATACACTACGTTACAGCTACATCATTAAACAGGAAGAAAATACCAACATTGTCATTAATTTGAGGTCCGCCCGTGACACATTCTAGCAGCGCCATCGTACTGCGGTTTGAGAAACAATATCCGAAACGAACACGATAAACATGACCATCAGCGATCGCCTACAATTTCGCTCGTGGCTGTTTAACAATGGCGCGCCTAATTTCAAACTCGGGGCTAGCGCAAATGTGTGATAGATTAGAACGGCGAAGGAATACCGCTATACGAAAATGGCCCTTTAGACGATTATTTCCGACATATAACATTTGGAACAAATCAGTTTGTTCGGCTGAAAGATTGTTTGTATCTCATAACAATTGTATGCGTCTATACGAGACCAGCCTGGCAAAACTGCTGCTTGTGACGCGCACCCTTAAGTACGAGTGGGTGCATTACGTACTGAAGTCAGTCAGTTTCATAGAGAAAGAACAGCTTAAAATATTTACGGAAGGGCGAAAAGGGTCCTTAAAAGTATTTGAATCACTGATCCGGAGATATATACACACAGCGAACAAAACTGTTGACGATGTAAAGAGCGACGTTTTATATTTTGGGTTGTGTTCTGTTTCAAGCTGCTTAACGGGCCACACTATTTAATATCTAATATCGTGTTTGATCGTCGTACATAAAAAGATGAAATGAAAAATTGTCTTTGAACCAATCACTTTTTGTTGCACTCGAAATTCTTTCTGTAGTATCCTTTCAAAATCTGGGCTAGCGTCTTTGAGCGGATGAGTCAACTTCGCTAAGATTCGATGAATACCTAAAAGGAAGTCGTATTCGCGACACCTGATGAACGCGATATTAGTAATGTACGGGAAAATGGCCACCGACTTAGACGTCATCGCAGGCCGTTTTGCGTACCTAGTTATCACACCTATATGTACATGAACTTTAGACGGTAAATGTTAGAAATAACGTTTCGTAATAAGTCTGCAATTGCAAATCCAGCCAAAGACGATACAAGCGATATATCATTCACAGCAATGGTCATTATTATGATGGGATTGCCAATACGTGAGTTATGAATCTAATATTTTGTGTGGTATATGGTTTTCGACACCAGCAAACACGCTGATGAACCATGTTAAAACTATTAGAAAAAAATATTCGATTAACTTGTGCAGAAGTGGGTCAGAGGCTGAGGAGGTTTACCGAAAGGGCTGATATTTGTAACGAATGTTACACTGACTGAGTGTATGGCACACAGGTTTACGTTACTGATTTTGTTGAACGTTCCAAGTCTAATCAGCCTACGTAAGCTCCTGTCATTGGAATCTACATTGGTTAGGTTTTCTAAAATAGTGCACTAGCAGACGACTGCTTGACCAAGTAGAAAAGCGGCGGGATCCCTCCGCCAAACATTTGCTATTTTCATAACGGCGAGCAGATTCATACAAATACATAGAAGATAGCAAGTTGAAACATTTTATAGACTCATATAGTAGCTTTGTATGTATTAATGCGCGTGTAGGAGCGAAAAGAACGATTAGAGCGCCAATTATCTAGAACGATTTGCCACAAATCTCCGTTGAGTCATTTAAACAACATGATCTTTAGGGGCTTTGAATAAGCGACTGTCGTTGTATGTGCATATATCTATCTATCTGTTTCAGGTTAAGCCTATGCGCCTGTTTTTAGCGTCCAGTACGTGCATATTGAACGAAAATGTGGAAACTACCAAAATCATTATCAAAGCTAGACTCCGAACACTTTGATCCTACACGTGATCGCTACATTTGGTTGAAAGAGATTCGGCTATGGCTCGCTAAGGAAATACCGAACGGCGCTTAGCTTGTGTTGCCAGTCGTTAATACTCCCCTGACCCGAGCCCTTATTTAGGGCCCGAACGTCACGTTCGTTAGCACCGCGCTACCACACGTATGAAGGAGCAAACGTTACACGGATATAGATGATAGCCTGATTAAATGTGCATCTGATCTTTGTTGCATCGAGGGTCGTGGCGGACGAAAGCTTACGTCACGTTCACTTATAACGCTACAGTAACGTGTCCATCTAATAGCTGCCGTTATTGGGGCTAGGAGTCTGTTTTAGCTACTTAGCACCTTGGCAAACGAATCCGACAATAAGAATGAGAAACTGCAAGGTGCTTACGCTGACTACACGAGATCCGCGCTATTCCTGTAAAAAGAAAGAAAGAAAGCGAGTAAAATACGGCTATTCCGGCTGGTGAAATATATCGTAAGCATTGTCGCTCCCCTCTCTTTCTACGTTCGGTGCCCTCTACCCATGCGGTCGTTGTCAAACCTCTCAAATTGCAACACTACCCTCTCGCCCACTGCCCCCGGTGGGAACGCAACATGTAGGCTTAATAGCGAATCGACACTGCAACTGCCTCCATTGTAGGTCGAATCATTCTCCACACAACGTTCGCAATTCATTTACTTGCGCCAATAAAATTAGCAGTGGCAAAAACGACTCTAAGGGCAAGAAGCCTTTTTCCTCTCCGAAGAATGGGCTTTTTTTAACGTGGTACGATTGTGTCTCTCCCACACAATCTCACAAATACACACAGACGCAGTAAAAGTGGTACGGGTAGCTATTTCTTCTCTAAATCGATGTCCGTTTGCCATCGGTGGCCGTTTTGCATTACTTAGCAGTGACACCTTTATCATCAGTGTCACTGCCGTATTCCCGCTACTGTTGTTGTTGTTGTTTCGATGTAGCTGCTGACGCTCCTCGTGGCGCCATTTTTGAACGGCCGCTAATTTTGCTGTCGTACGTCAATGACAATAGCGTTGAGGCTAGACTGGCTTGGATTACGGTAACGGCGTTGGGTCATTGCTGTGTTCGGCCCGGCCAAAGTCTCAGCGAACGTCTCTAGCGCTTGTTTGTCTAGTCTGCTACGCCATAGTATAATTTACACTATACTATAATGTAGCAAGGGGCTATAGGGGAGTGAAACAGATTGTTCTAAACCTGTTCTTGATGCTATCGTTGTACCAATAGAATACAAAAAAGCGCAAAGTTCATGACATCTTATTGTTACGAAAAGCAGAACCATTGGGCCATCTACAAACATGCGTAGATTATTATAGCACGCTACCTCTTAATGCATCTGAATCAGGTTGAATATAGAATAAGATACGTGGGGATTGTGAGCACGATGGAATCGATATCGGACAACTGCACGACGTTTCGTTCAAAGAGTAATAATAATCGTATTCGTTTACGACGTACGGTATTGTTATTGCAATGATGTGACGACGAACGGTGTCTGTTCCTGTGAGATGTTAGCCTTGACAAACAGACGATATCAATTTTGCCTATACAATATCGATTCTACTTATACAATAGTTCGCGCGACGTGAGCCGCTATTAATCCAGTAACAGCGTGAATTTTTTTCACACGTTAGCATTTAGAAGACGCGTAATAAAATATTCTTTACATATCGAAACGCAGGAATACATGTATCTGGGTGTGCGTCCGTACAGCAACTACCAAAATATCGATAAAGCTTTTCTACCGAATCCATGTCATAACCCTAATTCTAAGTAATCCTAAGTAATACCTGATGGAGATTCAATGGGTAGTTCAAAAACAGACATAGAAAAACTCTCAATAGCTATCATGTACAAGTAATACACAGTAACATTACGGGGGTGATAGTGCGCCACCTACATGCACCTATTACAATATCGAATTTAATCAGACCCGGTCGATAGCAAACTATTCGACCACGTATTCTAAGGGAGCGCATACTCGAAGGTGAAAAGAGATTACTCTGAGATTAAACGCCCAGAAAAGAATATTTGGGGTATTCCGATAGAACGGTGTAGAAGAGAATAGGTCACAGGTTTGTGTGCCATTTAATTAACATCAACATTCGATAATCAGAGATCGGTTCTTCTGTAGATACGGTCCTTCTGTGTCTGCTTTCACCCGTTTATAATCTGTCCTTCAACGTCATCAATATTTAATACACTCTGAACCTCCTTTACACCTCGTAGAGGCCGTACGTGTCAACGTGTTGACAGCACAAACACTTTATCTATAACATAGTATCTAGCTGATTGAGGAGGGATGGCCGCGTGATCACGCGGAACATCCCGAGTGGGCTACGGTCTTCTTAGCACCTCACGCAGCTCCGGGATGTGATCTGACCGAAAAGCAGGCCGTTGAGGCTGTCGTCCTATTGTAACATTTCTTGGAGGCGTCGTTGTCGTTTCCAGTGCACGCAATGCCCCTACTGGTATTGCATCTCCCACTTTGGCGTGCATTTTTTTTCGATGTTATATTTTACTAGTTGTTATAATTTTTGATGTTGTCGCTAGCGTGCGACCCCGAAGCGCGTTACGCCAACAAAACTATGACGTGAAAGTCATGAAAACAACGAAGCCCCGCTTCAAGAGTTGGCCGTATCATCTCAATACGGCGATGAGACTGTGGTTGGGTGGCTGGAGCTTCTGCGCTAACTTCGTTTCCGTCCGTCGTACGATCTGTATATTTTTTGGATTATTGTTTTTGCCGCTATAAACAGAACCCAAAGGCGTACGTAAGAGATCAGCTTATTTTTGTTATTGTCTTCTTTGCGTAAGAACTGTGGAATCCGCACCATTAAAATAGTATTATCGTTATCGATTGTGTGCTGGTGAGATGACATTTTCAGCTAAAGGCTAAATTGAAAATGTATGAGCGGCATTTATTATTATATTCTGCTTCGTGTAATAAGACGAATTACTAAAAATGCATACGAACTAGGTCTTTCAGTGATTGTATAAAGCAAATATTGTGTCGGTCAGGATCCCGTACTTTTTGGAAGCATCTACGGTTTCTCACGTTTGCAACACCTATCCCATTCTATGGCAACGTCTATGTATTTAAAAAATCAACGAATGCGACAAATGAGTACCAACAATCTTCACTGATTGTATTACACATGGGCCGGTAGCAAAAAATATTGCCGCAATAAATCCCGTCCACCTCAGAACATGTATATACAGTTCTCGTGAACATCCACTGAAACGGTAAATAATTAATTTTTTTATAATGAGCTGCACTACCTGCGCATAATAGATTCGACCTGCTGATTAGGGATGAATGAAGCCCAGGCTGATGTGGCAAGCGTTGCAAAATACCGTATGCTGTTGTAAAACACAACCGGATGAGCCTCAATTGAGCATTGGGCGATCTCTATGCTTATCCACACTTAGTTAGCTAGATACTAAAAACACAGCGAGCATGCATTAATAACGCCAATGTTTATCCATAATTTCGATCTGTTTGCATCTTCCTTGCTGCTCGGGGTCCAGATAAAAAAAAAACTGAACCGTCAACTGATTTGCCTAGTCACGTCTTTCAAAAACTCCGACGTGGTATCGATGGTCATTTGATATTTAGGCTGGCTTCCTGCAGGTCAATAATATCTTGTGTCATGGTAACGGTGGTGGATCTCATCGCGTTCACTTTTACATCACCGTGGTGGTGGGTATGATTAATCTTGTACCCTCGTTTGCATGCATTTGGCAATGCAGTCTTGCAAAAGGTTCGCACCTCAATGTCAAGAATAGGAGGCGTCCTGAATTTGTTCAGTTCCACTGTGAGAACTGCATAGCCTGGATGGATAATATGGCGGTCGGGGTAAAATAAGACTACCAAGGTGTCAACCACCGAATCATCTCAGGTCAAATTCTTGCCACTCCGGTAAAGCATCGGTATCATTTTTTTAAACGACAATCGTCATCTTGTTGCAAGCCTGTAGCTTTCCGTGTATCTGGTATAATATCTAAACATAAGTAGCGCCCCAGGCGACGTT
Source organism: Varroa destructor (assembly GCF_002443255.2). Taxonomy (NCBI): domain Eukaryota; kingdom Metazoa; phylum Arthropoda; class Arachnida; order Mesostigmata; family Varroidae; genus Varroa; species Varroa destructor. The sequence continues at coordinate 21,387,761 of NW_019211460.1, forward strand.
TTGGTAAGCATGAAACTGCCTGCTAGCCAACCTGGGCTCGAGCTATAGTGTCGAAATATTATTATTATTACTATTAAAAACAGTACTCCTGTTGCTACCCTGTATCGTCGACTAGCAATTAGTGTGTTGATAAGTCTAATAACGCCGCTCATGTACGTTTTTTTGTCGGTTGAAATAATGTAGCTTTCTACTCTTCATCATGCCGCTATTGTCATGTGTTTATGACGAGCCTAGTTTAGATGTTTAAGGACCTATGTTGATATCCAGTAGTAAGCAGTCAACTTTTGTCCATCAGTTTACTAGAAGATGTTTCCTAATATTTTGTTTCTTTCGAGCAACGTTGTAAATTTGATAGAGTATAGTCGATTGAAATTTCAAATGCAACCGTTATTATTTACGCAAATACGAACTCTTCTCCATTATCCGAATCCATCATGTTCCACATTGGTAATTTCAATAAAGTAGAGCATAAGGAGCTGCCAGCGTCGACTGTTCCAATCGTCGAAAGCTATAAACGCAAAATACGTCAACGATACTCTAACAGCCCAAAGAACAGATCCGCTTGAAACGATATAATAGGATGTATTCGTTCGTACCAATTTTATTCGACTTTTCATCGTTTGCGTGTCAGTATCGCCACTGGATAGCCATTACGCTCATTGTCACAATGCCGAATTTGCCCCATTTCTGTCCATGGTATTATTATTATTATTGTCTGAACATTCTGGCAAGCAATTGCCACTACGCAGACGTTGGCTGGCGTCAATTTTGCTGGTAGCGTTCAACGTATAGTGTGACGTTTCGAAGGTGCTACGTGAGGATCCATGTCCGGATTTTTGCGATGGGGCTACGTCTGTGTCCCGATTCATCGTAATGAACTGGCCTTGATTGGTGTTATGACGAGGTAACACAAGCCACTCACTTCGTATGCCACTGTGGCAGGTACGGCTAGCCGATTAGTACAGAATAGCTGAAATGGGCTGCTAGAGGTAGTGATGCTAGTAATTAGTTAGCTACTCTGGTAGCTTTCTGCCTAGTCCCAGAGTCGCATGGACAGAACAAAGTCAGCTGCAGAAATTCGAAATAGCACCCCAAAAAAATGAAGGACCAACTACGAAAACGTGCACAACCTCTGTAGATTGTCGCCCTTGGTCGCTTCCGTTGTTGTTGTTGTAGGACAAGTAGCAGCTAGCTAATGTGAGCGATTAAATGATGAGAAAACAGGAGACCAATCTAATCAGCCAAATTAATTAGAAAATGGTAATGTTTTTTCATGCTCATGCGGCTAGCCTCGGTTGTGGGCTATTTCTGCTTGGGTGGTTCTGTACCCGTAGCTAATCATCATACAATAAGAATCCTGTTAGTTTCTCATATACAGTATGATTAATTTGTAGGATAGCGAGCAAGGTACGGGGATCTATGATTGTTTGTTGGAAAAAAGTCACAATGACGAGGTTAAATGGTACATATAAATCTTTCAGCTTTCGTGACAACGCCTGTTAGAACGACAATGTATGGTCGTGGTCCGATAGCAATTATGAATGTGCATTTTACATGAAACCACTATTTCTGCCGTTTGCTTACTATTCATTGCTCATTTTGCTCTTCCCAATTTATCGCTAATAACGCTAGAGCTAATCACAGGTCGGCAAAAATACTAGTAAAAGTAATAACTATAGGAAACTGATTCCGAGTAAGCTTTTATTGGAAATAGAAACGATAAGAACATGCACCTATCAAGGTACGATCTAGGCCGAATCATGGTAATAGTAAAAATAGCAGAAGACCAGTTGATAATTTGCTGATCGCTGGCTGACTGTTTACAAGTCATTGCGCGACTGATTATCTGTATTACTTTTTATTTCGACCGGTTCCTACGTGTACCATGTCTTTCAGTGTTTTCGTTCAATATCTCTTTTCAGATTTTATATACAATGATGGCATATTACATTATCATCATAAGGTATCTTTTATCTAGCAACAGCTGATCTGTTTACATTACGGTATTTCGTTTTCTGTATGTCGTTATTGTCACTGCGCAGGCCTTACGACTCGATCTGCTATCGGCCGTCTTACTCTGTCAAACCTATAGTAGAACTAAGTATGGACGTTTCCTGAGCTAGTAAACGGCCTCTATCCAAAGCAAAAGCCATTTTGCTAGCCCAGAGAAGGTTGCTATTGTTGATATTATAGTTCATGGTTAGCTTTCTTTTAATCGGGCCAACTCACATATAGGTTTATATTTGCTTGATTTGAATTTTCAGAACGAAGACAGCCATTACGACGAGAAGATAATGGCAACGGTGAAAACATCGATCATTATTTGAGAATGAGAAAAGACCATTGTTTTACAATTTACAACTCCAAATAGTACATGTCGTAGTGAAAGCAGCAGCAGCAGCAGCAGCAATAGCTATAAGATGGTTGGCCGACGCGTGAGTTCATCGATGCTAGCGATCTTCATCATTAAATGAAGCGATTGAAAAAAATGAATCAGAGGAATTAGGTAATGAAGGTTTGGCGGTTAGCGGCAGGAAGCATGGGAAAGCTAGACGCTTTTCATAGAATTATATATTGGTATACATATATATACATCTATCATATCTCTATTCATTTCGTTGCTCTGCCTGCAGTACAAGCAAATTATGTCCTGTACATCAGATGGCTCCTGCTCGTTGTATGATCGTATCAGCAACAGCTTTTTGTAAGTTCACTAATAAAGCGTTGTACAACAGATGAACGAGACATAAATTCGAGCTCAACAATTACAGATTTCGTCGACCAAATCTGAATTTCAGACACTGTAAATACTTACAAAATTGTAAATACGTCTTTATTTTAGTGTTAAGTTTTTACCCTGCATAGGCATAGTTAGGAGCCACAATGACTCAATCTATTTCGACTGCGTTTATATATGCACAGTCTATTAACTGGCATCGCTTATTTTTAACTTATATATATATAATGTATAGTCTCACAAGAGCCATGTGCTGGTCCCAACATATTTATGGCTGCTACACCACTGCAAATAAATGAATGGTAACTCCCCTGAATGTCCTGAATTACCACTTTGAGTTTTACTAGTTCTTACAGCTTCTCGTGAAGCCGGTTTTTTCATCTGCACGTTTTTGCTCTCTTCAGCATTTGACATTAACGAACAGAAGCGCCGACTAGTAGCGAAATCGATCGTTCTAAATCGATGATGAATCGATACCCATCTGCGTCACCACCAGGCTGTTGCCCTCGTCGTCTTTGATGTTTGCCTTGAATGACTCTTCTCGCCCTTCTAACGCAAGCCTGCTTCCTAAACGTGAACAGGCCAATTCGTCCGAGTCTTGGCCGTATTATGAGTTATTTAGCGGCAATCAACAATCGATCCGTCTCGTGGGACTTCGTATCGATGATCGTCTCGTGATGCTAATCATCTGATGGCTTTGTAGGCCTTCCCGCTTATGGTTGGCCGTGTTAATACCTTAAAAGCTGTCGACGCACCCAGCGCTTAGCATCTCTGGCTTATGGCAATTGTCGACAGACGAGAACGGGTATGATGTATTCAGCCCTATTGAACAAGCGTCAGTGGGTCCGACTGGCCAGTAGAAACGGCGAACTCGCGCGGGGCAGACTGTTGCGGCAAGGAAATCGAGCCATCGTCGCAGTCTGGCGACATATACGGTGATCACACTGATGGAAAATATCAGTGGTAATGACAAGCCTGCTTCGTACCATTCGTGATACAGACACGAGTGTGTAATGAAGTTTTTTTTGCCTGTGACGACTGGCGTGACAAGCACGCTCTGGTGCGGGGATGACTTCAGCAACTGCATTTGCATTCATAGTAGAATTGCTATCGTACTATTAACAGCATGATATTATTCTACCAGTGGTTCCTTGTCGAATCGGACAGACGGATAGCTTCTATGCACGAGACACAACAACCCTTCAACTTAAAATATTTTTTTCGCATTTTGACATGCTTCATATTGTCGAACTCGTTTTTGCTTTCCACAGGTCACCTTTTGTTTCGAGAGCGACAAATTCGATATGGACGGCAACGGTCAGCTGAAAAGGACCGCACATTGAACAACGAAAAAATTAATAGACCCACGTTGCTAGTAGAAGCCCAAATTAAAGTATCACTATAGATGAGCTATACAAAAGCGGCCGCTAGCCAAGAGACAAACAATGATAGGCTCGATGGCCGCACGATGCCTGCGAGAAGACGTAAGCACAAATGTATCATTTTCGTTCCGTACAAGTGCTTGCATCGTTGAAACGAACCCAAGTTGCTAATATTATTTGCTTGCCAAAACGGGGGACGCGAACGCAGACGAAAGTACTCAAAAACAGTTTAGGACAATTCGCTAAGTCGTGTGATTTTTAGTAGAGAGAAACGCAAACGTGAAACCGTTCCGCTATCCATTGTCCAATAGGGTCGAGAAAATATGCTTTTACATGTTATTGTTCTATTCAAATAAGCGTGCATACGAATAGGTTTTACACGTTACGTATGTAAATTTCGCTCTAGAGGTTGTTTAGTATTTCAAGCTACTCCCCGGCAGGATCACTTGGTCCGGACGATAGCATCTCAGTATCTTCATACTGATACCCAGGAGCAAGTATAGTGAATCGATAAAGTTTTTAAGTATATATATCTTATTAGCTTATTATACATTTGTTTGTTGTCACTTGATGCAGAGAATCGGCTCGAAGTACCAACGAATAGAGAATAGCATTATGCAATTGAAATACTCGTTTATACGAAGGCGTCCATTGACCGACTATTAGAAAGCAAACATCTAGGAACTCTAGTTGGCTAGGATCCCATCCAATTATTATATATATAACCATTCGATTTTTTCAGAGTTCGGACTTCCTTGGACCTGACGTCACCTTTTTGGCCGTTTTGCCATTCGTTAATACCTGATTTATTTGACGCATCGCATTCTTCGTTGTGTGGGCAACAAGATCGATTGCCTAAGCCACCACAGTACCTGTTAGAACACCCGTCCAGGTGGCCGAAAAGGGGCCCGAGAGAAGACTTATAGTATCGACAGCGTTTAAGAAGCAAGAGCCTTTGGCGAAGTTAGGAGATAGCAGCACGGAGCCGGCTTAAAATGGCTCTGAGATATTTTCGCTGATATCAGCAATGCATCGGAGAATAACAGTGCGTAACAAAGCACGGCCGTTTTTAACGTGCGTGACAAAAACCGTTACGCGTGGTGAAAGCCAACGCTCGGGTTCAGCCTAAAGGCTTCGGTAACGTGGTCGGCTGCATGTTGATCTTCAAATACCAGATACATAGCACAAAAGTGCAGTAAGCTCCTTTAACGGACACATCAACGAAGCACAGGTGCTAAAAGAAAACTAATGATGGTCAACGTTAGCAACTAGCTACGATACCGAGGGATTTCCTTTTCCAATGACGTTTTCCAAGAAGTACGCCTTGGAGCTGACTTTTGCGTCAGTCATGTTCCCTATAGCCAAATTCTGTGGAACGGTTTTCAATTGCGTCTAAATAGCAGGTTTATATTTCGTCACGTTCCACTCTTGCCAGTAGGATTGGTACTTGGAAGAATCAATGTAGGCTATCAGTCTACTTGTCTAGTGCCAGCCGACCAGCGGCAGATACTTTGTTCGTGTAAAACTGCTGTTTGTCCACATAAAAAACCATGGCTATGGCAGCAATCTGTCTGTGTCCGACAAATGGCTGCGAAGTACCAAGCATTTGTGCCCACGTTGGCATTATGGTCATTGTTTTTGCTAAACTGGTCTTGTTGCTGTCCAAATTAGTGCTGCCGCCTTTTGGACGTACGGGTCCGAGATGGCCTGTGACATGCCATCTATTAGTTATCATCGGCTACTACGCGTGGCTTTGTAGATGCCTATGGAGATGCTTCTATCCACTGACATAGTCCACTAAAGCGCAGGCGATCCAGCCAGAGGTAGATATTGCTACATGGTTTAGATTACAAACTCTTAAGATGGGTCTCTGGAGTGCGAACTCTCAAGCTAATAGCCCACTACCGACAAAAATGTTGATACTCATAATCAGTATATTGAATGTTGAACGGTGAAGAGGCTGTCACGGGAAAAACGTGTGGGTAAAAACGAGAAAAATAAAAAAGAATGATGGACGAATTGGATTGTCAGCAGGGTACTGCAGAGAGTCTCTTGTACAATTGTACAGATTATGTTATTATTAGTATTACATTGATTTTGTTGCTGCTGCTGCTGCCCGGGTTGTTTACCCCAGTCAGTGGTTTGCTGCCCTGAGCATTCGTAAAGGCCATATGGATGATCGTCTCAATAGTGCCCGAGGTGTTATCACACTTGATAAAGGCTACTTCGGAGAGTGCTGGGCCGAGATATCGAAGCAGTTGCGTGGGTCCGTGAATCACTAAGGGGCTACAAGCGCACGCACAGCAGCATCGTACATCCTGGACCTAACTAACAAAACCTTTAGTGGCATGAGCGGCAAGCGTTTCCGCTGGAACCCTAGCTAACGAACGCAATGCTGTTGATAGTCATCATTTAATGGCCTGTCCCATATCCACTGTTTGTTCGCTCAATGATATAGGATTGTGTGTAATTTGTTTTTGATAAATGTTACACACAAAACATGATACGATTAAACCTAATTTAGAAACAATGCAATACACTTATTGCCAAAGGTACAATGTTTTTACTGTTACATATCGTTCGCTCAACAGAGTGCCGCTGCTACTTACATTTATACATACAGTTAGCTCAACTAATGCCTCATTCAAGTATTTAACAACAATTAGACAAGGCCCTACTTACATAATATACTAAATCATTGTTTCTGTCGCTTTATTTGTTTTCAGCTGCTGGTACCTCCATTTCTAATTACCCCTCGAGAGTTGGTCCCATCGAATCCAACATAATTCTACAAAAATTCGTACCAGATTACCCTTCTTCTATTAAACCGATTTAGGGAGTTCCTGAATAGCGATCGTCAACAGCATTCTCTATTGAGTCTTCTTTCTTTTTTTGTACGTATTCTTAGAAGCGTCCGTATAGTAATTCCCGGAGTAGCATCGCTGCTACATTGGTAGTGCTAAAATGTGTAAGCCCAAGTTGGCAAAACCCGACGAAACAGCAGCGACGTGTGGCGATTCCCAGCTGATGCCGTTGTCATTACCTCGCTTCTTAGTGTCTAGTACTTACAGTGTTGTGCTTGTAGAAGACGGTGCTAATAAACGATATCACGTTTTTGCCCACGATGCAATAGTCTGCATCGTGCTTTCCTTTTGATTCATCCACACATTCGCCATCGAGTATGCCTTCACTCCCCAATAATGATTTCGATCCATCACTGTCGTTTCTATCAATATCGCTCGTGAAGCTGTTGCGTCTGCTAGCGTTGTTTCAGCGTTTGTAGTTCTATCTACCGCTTGTAAGGTGACCTATATGACCTTCATTGTCTATTAGTTACAGACTGCCCCTATCTCGCCTTCGCTCGACGATTATAGTTGGGTTGAATTACCTACTGTTAACGGTTTCTTGCCGATTTGTTAGATGATCCTGGTAGCAGTAACAAACACGACCTGCGCCTATCGAGCTCATTATCATTGTTGCTGCTGTTGTTGCCGTCCGCATTGCAGTTGGCGTCATTGCGGCCAGGGGAAGAGGAAGCGATGCCATATTGTGATTCTGTCGTCACGAATAGTCATGAATATTATTGAGAACAACATCGTAAAACGAACAGAACCTGTTTTGCTTATGCTATTAATTCGTCATTGCTATTGACTGAGACGAAACACATTGCCGCTTTTTCTTTCTTTTTTTTTTGTGCAAATGTAGATATACACTGAACAATGTGCAGGTTTATAGAAAATTAAATCATTTGAATTTACGATCACCAGTGCTCCGCTTCAAACAGAACTCCTATCGAATTTACTCCGACGACAAAATCTAAACTAAGCAATGCTTTTCTGTTAAGCAATAAATTGATTTATCGGCATTTTACACATGGCTTACCGCCTCATAAATATGACGATCGTAGCAAATGTTTAAATTTGCAACTAAGATGAAAAGCTACATGGTTCAGATGTCACTCAAGCTGGTCAATAGATGCCATAATGATGGACGACCTCGTTGACATGGAGATTCGTGTTTTTGTATTACCTCCCTACCACTATAATGAGCAGAAATGTTAAAGACATCAACTTGAACCGAAGTAGACTGGGACCGAAAATCTGTGAATCACTGAGAAAATGACGAAACAGTAAAAAAAAAAGTAAACATTGTTTAACACAAGCTTAAATCAAGACGTGTGGTCACAGTCACATGCAACAAGATTATAGCAGATATCAGCAGTGAACGTCAAGTGCTTTGGAAATAATAACGAAAAAAATGGTATAGACCAGGTTTTGAATCCAGATTGCCTTATAGGCCTCTCTAAGCTTAGTAAAAACGTTACAATTTCGCCACGTTGTCACTGATGGCGTATCATTTTCGTCGGAGAAATCGAAACGCGCGACGAAGAATTTTGAAGCTCTAGATTGAGTTGGAAGGAAACTTTGTGTTCGGTGCACCCGTTGCAGGAAACACGATTGTTCGAAGAAAAGTTCGTAGAACCAACAAAACCATATCTAGCTCGAATTTGTTTCGAATATGTTTTTCAGTCCGGTATCTTATTGAGCCGAGCTCTCTTCCTGAATCGAAAGGCGCACCGACCCGGTCACCCACTCATATAGCTATGGCTGGATGCTTTTGCTTCAAAACTTTTCACGCGTCTTCTTCCCCCGTCCTTCTTACACGTCCTTCTTAACACGTCAATCGTTTTTCCATGTCCGACTGAGATGCAGCGGTTGGGGGGTAGAGCTCACAAAGGCAATGCACAAACTAATGGTGGAAAAAACGCCTGATATGATCGTTCCCATTGACAAATTGCATTCACCTGTACGGGGACGCTTGCAACTCAACGCACTGCATCCCTATTCACAGAAAATATAGGGACACAAGACTGGCTTTTTTCCACTGTTTCAGTAATTGGTGATGATCGTGAAGTCAGGTCATTTTCAGACACAGACACATATAAATCTACCGAATTTTAGTGGGAAAACAGGATGCTATATGTTGGTAAAAATCGGCTTTTGTCGGCGCGAACACTATTCGTTTCTGGTTTTCATATGTGTCTAGAAAATAGTCTATCTAGTAATAACCAGAAAGGAATTAATAATGGCACTTTTCATTTCATCCAGCTGCCCCCGTAGAACAAACAACAGTATTCTTTCACATGTTCCTCTGCGTATATTAGATTAGGTCGTCGCCGTCGTCGTAAATTATGTTCCATTTTTTTAATGTTTAATCTTCGTGCTGTTGTTGTTCAAACTGGAAAACTCTTTATTCAAGCCTTTAGAGGCGACAAAATTTCACTCGACGAAGGCACAAGCAGGCCCATGGTATGATCCTACTATATGAACTACGAAGTGCTTCGTGTGCTTTGAGAATACAACAGTTATCCGCTTAAACTTTTTTGCTTACGGTCTGTACTAACCATAACTTGTGTGCTTAAATACCGCTTTAAATATCATTATCAATAGATTTTCCCTTCGTCTATTCGCAAGCGTTGCTACCGTGAACTAGTTGAACCGCGTCATGGCTACGTGTCAACTGCTATTTGTCACTATTCGCTCAAGAGCAGATCCGCGTCACGCGCGGGGTCGTCTCCACCGTGCCAACTTTCCCAGGCAAGCATTGCACGGCCTGTTGTCGTGTTCCAGTATTTACACAGATACACAAATACACAGACACCGCATTTCCTTGAATCTGTGCAGTTGGCACAGATATGATAAGAAACACGCAGCGTCTCTATGTGTCGTAGCGATCCCAGTTCGTACGCAGCTGCCGCTACTGGCAGTGCGTTGAAGTGCGATTGTACGATGCCGTGTGCGGTGCGTTTAAGACCCGGTCAACGAAATAGTTTATCCGTTCGATGTCGTTTTGACCGACAACGGGCAACGGGGTAGAAATCTAGACAAGGCGACGTATTTGGGACGTTGCGTCATTAATTCAACTTTTATAGCTAGCATCCGAAACACTGCGATGTGTCTGTCTATCTTCAGTAAACGAAAAGATAGTTGATCGGCTATAGGACAGCAAGCTTGACAATGTTCAATGTTTCGCACTGTTCTGGATTTTTCGCGATGGGGGGAGTGGTGATGCGGGGGGACGAAGGTAGAAGTCAGACAACAAAGTGCTTGTGACGACTTACTGGGCGGTCAGGGTACTCATTCTTAAGCGTACTTTTTACGATATTCGATTTGAATCGAGGATCTGCTAGAGAAATGAACGCATTAAAGATAATCTAACAAAGGGTGAAAGAGAGAAAAGCTATAGAAAAAAAGAAAACGAACGTATAGATTTTCTTGATAACGAGCGCTTCCGTATTTCCTCTCCAGTTAATCCGGCAGTTGGCATGTGAGGCGCTGCTTTATTGTAGCGCCGATGTGATAATGATGTTACTTAAATTGCGAAATATATCTATGACAAACATGTAACATCTGTAAAATGTCTGTAACGGGCGACTTAAATAAATTTCACCGATGTTAGCACCGATGCAATCATTACTTCAGTACTCCACCAAATTCTATGAATGCGACAGATGTAGAAATTTCTGCTGACTAAAAGAAGGCAACTTGTCGACGCAGAAAATACGCGCCGAGTTCGTACTTTGTTTGCACAACTTCGGCTTCTTTATTGAGGTTGACGTCATTTAGAAGTCCCTTAGTGTGCCCGGTCGTCTGGTCCTTACGCACGCACCTTACGTCGGACATACCACTGCAGCGCAAGAGGAGCTCGCTCTTAAATGGAAAACAGTCAACTCGTTTTTTCTACTATTATCGTTAGCCGTTGGCGGGTTTTGAATAGCCCAATGGGGTAATGCTCTAGTAGATTTTAGTTACGAATGAGACAAGCGACAATGTGACGGACGCTGTTGTTGCTATGAGTGGCTCAATGGCGACGACCGTTGTAGCTGGGCTATTTCCGAAGCTTTTTAATTTCAGTTATCTGAACCGAATTGGTGCGCCGATTGCAAACGGCCGACAAGCGGACGGATGTCCGAAAAGTCGCATAACTAGAAAGTAACTTGTGATCGTCACTGTATTCAATTGAAAACAAGCAAGACGCCTAAATGTCGAGTGTGAAGAATGACTTTTTGGAGGCGAAAAGGGCACTAACTGCTAGCTGACTGTATTATGGCTGATCGGGGGACAGATACTGACCGGCACTAAAGCAGTCCTTGGTAGGCATTATACATTTTTGGACTAGCTTTTCGTTGAATTAGATAGTGGTATCAGAAGTCATTCTAGAGAAAGCCAGTTTCAATTGTGTAATACGCTTTCAATCATCTATCGTTTTTACGACCAGAAGTACGCGATAGGGCCGATTTGTCATACATTCCGATACATTTAAATCGGGTAGCAAGGTCACACTGTCAAAAATCCATTTGGCTGACGATGCTCGATCGATCCGGCTCGTCCTTATGGCCTATGCCGAAAAAAACAGCAAATGGATCACATTATGCATAAAATTGCTATCCATTGATACATCCCATCAAGATATGTTTTGCTTTTTTTATTTAAAAAATCAGTGTGATAAAATAACAAATGAATAGACTAACGATTTGTTTGAACAATGTAAAAATAAAAAAAGCGAGTTTTTAAGAGAAACGGCTAATAAATTACGAATTTCTTCCCTGTATAGTCAATTATGACGTTCCTCTTATAGAATATTTTGACAATATTTGACATGTTCTTCACGTTCTCTTCATCTTCGAAGGGACGTCGACTGGAAGAAAATTTGTTGTCAGGCCCACGATTGGCAATGAATCCTAATAAATAGGAAAGCGATTCATGCTGATAAGAATAACATTGATGGCAATGTGAAGTGTCATCTTTTATGATCCTGATAAACGCTTGGCTTGACTGTAGTGTATTTTTATTATTGTTTATGTTAAATTTGTAACGTTCTCTAGTAAGCAATTGCCAGCTCCGCTGAACTGAACCCGGGTTATCGACTCTTCAAGCCAATGGTTCCGTGCCTCGTAACCCAATTACACTATTTGACTGCTGTCGATTTCCAATAGGCCGCGTTTAGTAACCCAACAAACTAACAAAAATATCGACGCAAGGAAAAACGTAACGGCGATAAGAACGAAATAGAAAATCAGCAGCTAAAGCAAAAGCAAGCTGTTCCGTATCAGCTAGGTTTTTGTCTCTGTCTGATGAATACGTTCGCCAAGCCCAGGTAATGGTTAATCTTCATTAACGCAAGAACGGCTTGGGAAAAACTTATAAAACATGAAAAAACGACAAAAAGAAGTTAAAGCCAACATCTCGATACTTGAGGGTGCCCTTTATTTGACTAATTCTTTCGCGACATTTTCGCTTTTCACTCCAATGGGAACGGTCAGTGACAGGCCGCGATGGACATGACGTACGCTTCAAGCCCTGAAGAGGAATTTGACGGTTAGGCCTTAAACGGAATAGCGGATGTTGCCGACGCTACGTCACATTGGTGCGTGCCCTTGCTGATCATTGACAGATGGTGCCATTTTTTTTTACGAAGGCGATCGACAAAGAGCTGAAAAGCAGCCTTTGATGCAATTCTTTACGAGTTATTCACCAATTTTGTTCGATTATTTTTCTAAATGTCCGCGTATTCGTTCATAGTTATGGTCGATGCTATCCGCGTCCATATGAAGACAACGGAAATACGACGGTGTTAGCTAAACAAGTAGTGACGGTAGTTACCAGAGTAACGACTTTTAAGGCCAGGTTAACAGGAAACAATGGCGTACGGGTAAGAAGATCAGTTTTGATACACGCCGCTCGCCGGCAGCATCATGCCATTGCTTACGTTGCAGTGGCAAGTAGAAGCTAGACGAAAAAATAGGTCGTTGATTTGATATGGCCTGTTCGCGTACTACTCATCTCCCTGTCATTGACGATCTGAGGTAAGCAGACCAATAATTCAGAAAACTCTCTCCAACTTATAGAAGAGATTTAAGAACAAGATATAACCCACAGATCCATCCTGTTATTTACGATTAAAGGAAATTAGATTCATAGATAAACAAAACACTGAACAACGAAGTAGTTGGCGATTGCTATCGACTAGGTTGTCTTTATATATAGAAATACCATAGTAGCCACTGAGCAGGTGCCACAGTACTGCCAGTAATACTGCCACTGCACTACCTAGGTTAATGGTCTACCACTGTCGCTTAAATCCGCGGAATACGCACTACCCCACAGCCGGTCATTTTTTAACATGCTATGAACATTTTCACTTTCATCGTTCGTCATTACTCCAACCTTACCACACATTCCTGTCGCCTTAAAATAACTATAGAACATTTTAGGATGACCAAAAGCGTAACACGATTCGATAGTTATTGGAGATAGCGGCAATTATAGCACGAGATTATAATGGACATGTAGCGCCATCATCATCATCATCGAGACGCTCCCAGCTGTTGACTGCCACGGTTGACCCTATGGTCGATTCTGGTCATTTTAAATAGCGGTAAATCGTGGCGATCACAGCAGCGGGTGAAGGCCACACGGTATTATCGTCTGATCCGGACGAAAAAGTCCTCATTTTGTGAGCTGCGCGAACTCACACGCGGCGAAATACGAAACATCAGATAATAGTAAAGCTACACAAGCGACCATTTATTTGCTGGACAGCTTTTCTGCTGCTCTTCTTTCTTATGTTCGCAAGGGTTCGTTTCCTCGTACGATTCATGCGTGGTTTAACGCGATAGCCGAGTCCTACGGTGTTGCTAAGTGATGCTGAAAACGCAGGTAGAGCTGAGAGGCAAAGGGAACTTGGAGCTGTTTGGTGTTTTTTGCCCTTCTTCGATATGCCCTTATACGATAAAAGGTAGCAAGGCAACGTTCCGACTCGTCGCTAGACGCCCACTCGACTACCGGGATTATCACTTCTGCTGAATTATTACTCTGGCTTCGAACATTACAATCGGGGACGGACGAATACCAGCCGCTAGCGCCAGCCCAAGATAGCGTAACAGTCCGCTGCGACGACGCTATCCGCGGGAGTCGAGTCAGAAGTATGCCCTAAACCTACATGACCGCTACTCAAAGCGCTTCCTACCGTGGGCCGGAAAGCATTATCGAAATGTGGAAAGATTTAAAGAGGTGAAAGGTTCTGAATTAAAGACGTCGGCTTCAATAATGATCGTTTCCGTAATGAATCACCATCGCGTTCGTATAAGCATGAGTGATCATAGCTGCGAACGGATCGGCAATGGTCCAGTGGCTGTACGTTTGGATAGCACACCGAAAACGTATGGTACTCACACGGTATCGTATACATTCTGCATAGAGGGAATGGAATGTATCTAGACGGCACTTTGTCGACCGAGCTGCTGCCATTCGGTGATGGCTTAATCGATGCAGGTCCTTCTCGCCACTAGCCTACTATCGTTCGCACAGCACTTCACTGCACGTCGATGACGGAAGTAACAGAGTACGTGGAATTGCAGACGCGGATTAATTTCGCTCGCCATTTGCTTGTAGTGTCCTACTAAAGCGATTGTATGGCGGAAACAAATAGATAAAAACGATAGACTTTGTACGTCATGGCGTCTAATTTCATAAATAGATATGCGTACCTCAGCAAACGAACGAAAGAAATATTTGAATATTCTGCAATAACCTTTTCAGTGAGAAAGATCGCTAGATATTACCCGTCCTTGAGATGGTAGGCAATCTTACGTATTCTATCACGTTGGTGACGTTAGCCGCGATTGAAGTCCTGCAGTTTCGCTTGTCGCGAGGCACAATCGATTTTCTTGATTCGATTCACATCTAACTATATAGTTATGAAATTACTAGTATTTTCGCTTTTACTAGACTAAGGGTAAACCGTCAGAATCAAAAGATAACGGACGCTATCATCTATATTGTATAAACGTTTTCGCAAATCACCTGTAATATAATTAGCGTCAAATATTTCTATATTATCCATACATTAGAGGGCACGGTTAAAATAATTGACAGACATAGTTCCGCACGGTGATACCGCTCGAGTGCCGCTACACTTTATTGCGGGCATTTTTATCTCGTTAGGTAAGGTCGTTTATTATTCCACAGATACGTGTACACATGTACTTGTGTCGATCGTTTAAGTCAATCAGTCTAGACCGTTTCAAGCGTCGGTTGTTTGGTGAATGAGTCTTGGGAACGTTTCGTCGTTCAACAGGTGCCTCTCCTGCCCAGGGCTTTTCTTTGCCAAGTTTCACTACACGAGAAATATTAACAACAGCTGCAGCAGTAACGTCGAAGATTGTATTGGCAATGGCCAACTATACCGAACGATGACGGGCGTGCGACGAGCTAGCCAACCGGTTAGCGGTCCCCTACAGCAGCGGCGACGATATCGGCAGCACCGGTTAATATTGGCAGAAACGATTTAGCTTAAAGCAAAAACCAACCCTGGGCCGAAACGTGACGCCGCTATTGCAGAAAGTGCTCGACATTGCGATGGTCCGTCGGCGCTGTTCATGTCGGCGGGCAATTGCCGTTGGTCCATCATAATCGTTAGCCATATGTTACGTTCAACTGCTACAGCAAATCAATGGAACCCCTTCCTAGACCCAAACAGGTACCAAGTCTAATTGCAGTTGCTCAGCACCGATGCTGCTGCCGCTGCCGCTGCTGCTGCTGCTGCTGCAAAAAAAAAAAGAGAGAGAACCGAAAAAACGATACCCCAATGATCGGCGGTGGCGGTACACAAATCATCGCTCGAACTATTCCTTATCAACCAGCGTCCGAAACTGGGTTTATGAAATTGAGGGTGTGGTTCAACCTAATTAACTTTAGCTGCTGCTAGATAAGAATCAAAGTATTTGTAGAAACGAATAATACGAAAGTCAAAATGAAAGGATACGTCGAACGGTAGCCAGCCAACTCTTTGTACCATTTGGTCGTTAACCACGTGGGTTTCGTAGGGGCAGGTTGCCGTTACATGATTTTGACTAGCATATTTTTTTATATTATTATTACATTTCTTCTCCGTATTACAGTTCTTCGATTTTTTACTTCTTCTCACGCCAGTGGAGTGCCTACATGCTACAATAATCGCATTACTTTATATTAGACAAATAATGTTTAAGGAAAACTATTTATAATCCTTATTAGAAATACCTGCATCCATAGTTATCTACGATTATAAAAATCACAGTGTGCAATATACCCACTTCCGTCTCCAGCAACTTAAGGAGCACAATAGCGACAACCGTTGAAAGCAAGTTCTACCAGAAAGCGCAGATCTAATAACAAGGTATTTAATTGTCACCCCAGCGAGCATTAATTCTCATAGGTATGGTGCACCTAAATTATTACGTTGTATAAGCAATTTTTCCGCATGGCAAATATGAGCACGTCAGCGCAAAGGTGGCCTAACAATATATAGCGCAATTAAACATTCCCTAGTGAATTAAAGATTTTTGACAATGTATGCCTTGATGTTTGTCTTGTTCATAAAGAAATCATACCGGTCCTTACGATATCTCCCAACTAAATTGAACTCGATTGAGCCTGATCGGACCATAAATGGACGCTAGTAGTGAACTTTCTAGTGAACGGAATTAGTATTATTCGTAGAGAAAAAGTAGATCAAAGGCTAAATTTTAACGGAATACGGCTGAGAAAAAACCAAGCTGATCTTAAGTTTGAGTTCCTTGGTGGAATACACGCCTACGTCAAACATATTTAAATAGACTTTATTTAAATCCAAAAATCCCGATGGGACAATTTGTTTCCCTTCACTTCTATACTGATTGGAAGCAGGTCTCTGAACAGGTCATTTCAAATTAAGAACAAATCAGCTAATGGCGTTTACGTCTATTTTGTATCATAAACAAAACTGGAAGAATCTACAATACTCTAGCTCAGATATCTGTCTAAAGCTTCACTCTAAAACTGCAAAGATAACTAGCCAAAAGTGATTCTACAAAAAGACTAATCAAGATACAAACAGAGCAAAAGCCATTACGGAGGGCATACAGCACGAGCTTTTTTACAAGACAAAACTGCTTTCCATTCTTTGTTTTTCTATTATGGTTATGGGAAACCGCGAAGTTTTTGCTGAGCACATAAGACCTGTCCCCTAATTGCACGAATGCTTTTTACAAAGATATTTCGTCAACGATGAAATTACACCGCGAAGCGACGAAAGATTTTTCGTTTCCAGACATTTTCCTCGTGTTTATTTTCGTATTTCACTAGGATATTTGCCACGACAGCCTTTCAATGGTCACCAAATGATAATTGGGATGGCTGACTTCCGTGATGACCGCAGGTGGTAGCATAGTTAACGTAGCTGGCCGCAATTTTGCATCTATTGTGGTTTTCGCCACGTTTCGAAAAAGTAGCGCGTCTGCTAGTCCATTTTGGACGAATTGGAAGATTCGGGATTTTTGTGTCCCGCTTTCGAAACTTCGGAGTGTGTGAATCGAATAGTATCTAACATGACGTACATCAGAGGGGCGACAGCTGATATCACCCACGCACAAACAGGCAGGGCAGCAAGGCGTCGGACGACAAACCAACGAGAGTACGAACAGCGGCAGCCTAACCCCCCAAAGGACATTGTTGGTATGTTTACATTATGTCGCTGTTCTATCCTTCTATAGGCAGGAGAGCGTTTTTCACATCGAATGAAAACAATCGGAGTCAGCGACAAAACAACCGCAACCGCTCGTAGTAGTTCATTGAACCACTGCCGCCAATCCGCCATCAGCATGATCGCCACCACCAACGATCCACTGGACCGTTCCAGCTTTGAGTCGAAACATTCCCTTGTGCATCGCGCCTGCAGGGAAGTGGTGATCAAAGCAACGATTTGGCAGGACAGCACCGCTCGGTCTGGTTGCGGCGTCCGCCGTTGGCCTTCGCGCTAGAGTGGTTTTCGTCATTTTACGAATGGCAGGGATAGTCGAGCTGGCGGCGGCGGAGGCCGGCGACCAATAGAGAGCTAAAACTCCAGCCATGTTGACAACAGAAATAACAGCCGATTTTGCTACTGCTACGGTTGCTGATGCTATTAACTGTACAAATGCAAACTTCACAACGACGAGCAGACGATTGTCCGAAGACGGGGCATAAAATTTCATGATGGATGAACGTATACGTCGCTTCAGACTGACGGACATCGAGATACGTGAAAGGCGCTTACCCATTGTAAATACGTACATCGTTGGTGTTGCCATTGCTGGCATTCAGATGCGCCGAAATGCATATCTAGGGCGGGAGAGAAAAAAGATCCAATAGAAAGCGATATAAATTCGCTTGAAAGGATTAAGAGGATCAGATTGAGGTGGCAAGCGGCAAAATGTGAACTAAATAAAAGCAGGACCTAAAAGAGAAACAGAGATAGAGAACAGCAAACACTTATAGCGCAATTATGAAATTGGCCTCCATATTATGTATTATTTATTGTTATAATCTTCGTTCATGTTCTGTTATTACTAGTGCTATCAAAATCCCTATAGAGAAAGTCAAGCTGGACAACGTCCAGTTGGCAAACACGGTGACGCATCGTTCACGTAATGTCATGCATGATAACTTCGCTAGATAAAACTAACAAAGTCTTTGGCAAAGAAGTAGTGTATGGAAGCTACTCGCAAGGATGGGGGCTCCATTGTTCCTTGACTTAAACTTCGCTGCACGTGGAATGAAAAACAGAAGTGAAAATATATATCCGCATGTAGTCTATATATAAAGTGTTATATTTGCTAATAGAAGCGGTTTGTCTACTAAGTGACAGCTTGAACTTACAACACGGGCAATTACCTAAACATTCGACGTTGACATTAATAGAAAATCAACCACGGTACATATGAGACTTCAAACAGTGACGGAGAATTGAAGCTACCGGGTAGAGAGATTATGTGATCTAACAGATAGTCCCACCAACTTGCCTCAGGTGATAAAATATTAGACCTATAACAGCCACAGCGAGGGTTCTAATCAAAATAATGGGCCACAAGAATTAGACGACCTGCGCACGCTGTCGGGAACAACAGTCAACTAACCCGAATTTATGGGCTGCAGTTGGATAAAACCTCCGCGAAAGACTTCTTGTGTAACAAACAATAAGCAGACTATACGGTACAACTGCAACACGTGAATGGACATGCTCTGAACTGAAGACGGTTACGAATGATATAAAACCACAGAAACCAACAACGGGCAACGTTTGTACAAGAAACATGACCTCACATGTAGGGAAAATTATAAATGCGAGCGAATGTAATATGACAGTCGACACCAAAATGCTACGCGTACAACTGTTATATAAACACTACATAAAAAAAAAGAAAGTGTTTTAGCTAAAGGTCCCATCTAGCCGAACAGTAAGTTGACTTCGTTGGACTGCGATACATACAAATCTTTCGCCGAACTCGAAATTCCCCATGTGCCAAACTCCACCAGCTAGCGGTTTGTATGTAATACTTAGTTAAATAGATGTTTCAAGTACATAAGCTCTTAAGCGCTGCTTTGAACAGCCGACCTTCAGCGCAAAACAAATTTTTTTCGAACCAAAACTACTTCACTGGTTCCCAAGTTTAGTAGGCAAAAACGGTATCACTCCACCATCACGGCAGCATTTTCACATATTGTTACAGGCGTCATGGTTGGTTAGTGGTTATTTTCTCGCTTCTAGTGTCTCTCTGGTTACATTGCTGGTGCCAGTGTCACAAACTGATGTCTCCAGGCTGTTTCTCTGCTTATTTACCGCAATTGAGCGAGTCCACCGAAGGGCTTCGATCCTGTAACTGCTAGAGTGCCATCGGAACCGTTCCATTTTACGCAATTAAGCAGATCCCAATTCAAAGAGAATTAAGATAGAATACTATTGAAGTATTAGTATCATGGTAAAAACGACGAAGCTAACATTGTTGATGACCGCAGATGAGGATACCGGCGCAACAACAACTAAACTACTACTCAGCATGTGAACGACGACTGGCGGGACATTTCGAGATGTCTGATGATTACGAGAACGAAGCTGCTGCGCTAACAGCAAAAAAGCAGACGAAATAACGTCACCGATGACAGCGAAGAAAACGACCCAAATCGGATAACACAGTTAGATGCTGAAGGAAAAACAAGCGGGGGTCAACAAACCGACTGACGAAAAAGGACCAAGATACTGCTACCACGACTGAAGTACTATTTCTGTGTACATTCCATTAGCAAGATGTAGCGGTTTCTGTCTGCTCCTAATCCAGGAACGGTGCCATTTGTTGTCACTAAATGACAAGAATCTGTTCTTGTTGCTTGGTTGTTGTTGTTATCTGTTCGATTGACGGTTGTTGTTCTCCCTGCCTCACGACTACGACCGCCAGGGCCGCCACCCCGTTCACTAGCGACCCCTGTGCCTTTCTTTGATCGCGCAACGACAAGGGGGGGGGGGGGGAGTCAAAGTGTCGGTAGGTCAGGTTCGATGGAACAGAAACGATCATCCAAGAGGACAACAACAGTCGCGACAGCATTCATATTGGTGATGATGGCGGCAAGGCAAAACAGAAACAGAAAAATGGAAGTGTCTGCTGCAGGCGATTACGATGACGCTGACAAGGAAGACGTGGCTATGCTAATTAAAGTGGCGATAATAAGTGATGTGGTGGCATTGGTACCTGCCATTTCTACATTTGTCTCAACCCAGCTCGAAATTCTGGAACAGAAAAGCGGACAAAGATAGGGACATATGAAAATGTGCGGACCCCATCAAGAGAAGGGTGAAGGAAGAAATCGGCTGCGACATAGAGTTGTGTCGCTACAGATTCATCCCTGTCCTAGCGAAAAATGAAGGCCGAAGTTGCGTTCATTGTAATTATGTTTGGTAATTATCCTTTCGCGGAGTGGAAAACGCTCACTTATTATATTTCTATGCGAGAGAAAGACAACAGCCTATATATATATATATATATATACACTGTGACATCCACCGTTTATATATGCCTAAAGTTAGACAATAGTGGGAAAGATGCTCGTACTAATACCGGCAATTTTATATCTGTTCCCTAATTAGCCCTATGGCTGGATTTATACCTTCTATTCCATGCGCGTTTCTATTATGAATAGGGCCATTTTTTAATTTGGGTCACCGCGCGAGTGATGCACTAGATTAATAATATATAGCTTATTATCAGATTTCAACATAATCATCGCGCGTTCCTGAACCCCTGCGCGACGAAACAGCCAACTATCTGACAGTGAACAACTCAGAGTAAAAGGTGTTCCAAGAAAATGATAGTAATGACGGTTATAACATGAAAATAATGAAGCATCAACAAGCACGAAAAGGGACACTAACATTATAATAATAACTCAAGGTGGACACTGCTTTAACTAAAGTTAAAATCGTTCGAAAAGCTGACGTACACATGTAGCTGTGAATATATTTTGTCAACAACGTTCAAACAGCAGAAGTCGGTCCAGCGCTTGTCTCGTTGAAGAAAGGCTTACGTATCGACGGCAATAGACAATGATCAAGCTTTCAGGAAGAAGCAATGAAAAAAAACCAAGGAGAACGTAAGCGGCGAAACAAGTGTAAATTGAAGTAAATGGACTAGGGCAAGTTTTAGCAGAGCTGGCAGAAGAATAACTTTTGGTAGAATAGCAGGCCAAAATTAGGCCGGTACAAGCAGCGATTCTCTTACCAGGTACATGGATGCGCAGAAATATAAATGAAGCAAGCGATGGTATAAAAGGACCATATTAGGGAAGCAAATGGCACCAACTCTAATATTTCTTAACATGAAATAAAATGGGGAAGAATGAGAACGAATGAAGAGATGGAGATTTTGTATGGTGACTTTTGCAGGTTGACTGTTTGGGCTGTTGATGTTAGTACGTACTGTTGGTCATAGAACGGTCTACATGCTGGACGTGTATGGCGCCCAATAAATAAGATGGTCGCATTTGTGAGTTCGGAATCTATTAGAGCTAGACTGGCAAAAAGCTAAATGATAATTACAGTATACGAGACGTCTATCGACGACTGAGAAACTGGGAAAAAGTGGAAGCTCGGTTTTTGCGGCTAGATAGGTTGGTAAGCCAATCCGAAATCTGTATCTAGAGTTCATCCATATTTCCTAAATAGCAATATCGGGGTTATTAAAAAAGAGAAAAGTCTACCAGGACTGCTCGAAATTATGATTTCCGCATTTACTCAGGTGTGTGGTAAGTCATTTACGAATTTTATTTTGTTTATCTAATTGTAGGTAAACGTTCGCTTCTGTAATTGTGCTAGACCATTCAATTATAAATATTCAGCAGAGGAAAGCTCATAGCCATCATGGTTAGTCTCATCATTTGAATGGTAACCTGTTTTTTTTCTAATCATTAGAAATAAGGCTAGATCTACGTGTTGTCTTTATATAGCCCTATTTAATTACAGCGAAAAACAATGATAACATTCCATACAGTTTGTAAATATCTATTATTTCTACTGTCATATTTCTGATCTGCAAACGACTTCTTGAATACAATTTTCTGCTTGATCATTTTCGTCTCTGGCTCAATATGACAAGCTAAACAGAAAAACAAACGAATGAACGAATTAATATAACTGCTGCTTATCGACACTGTGCAGGCCATCTTTATGGCCTACGAGCGACGCAGTCAAAACAAGATTACGCATTTTCTACATTTTCTGTTTTTTATTTGGAAAAAATCTCATTCTCGACGGACTTGGCACATCGAGAAATGGTGATTCGTCGGGTTGCCACCGCTGAAAAAAGACTGTTGATTAATTCATCCTTCCTGCATACGTAGAAATTTCATATGCGCTGTGCATTCAGGATTCAGGGCACACAATTAGGCCAGACGTGATATCAGAATTTAGAACACACAGTTAAACAACATATGCAATCATTCAGGACTTACAGCAATGTATGGATTGGATCCGACCTTTTGTTAGGAATATGTTTCGAAAAACCTGTTTTATCGTTGCGAGTAATCCGTCTAAAAGGTTGACTGATCTGAAGCTAGTAGCTACTTTGGCCTAACCAATGTTGCAGATACACCGCGCCGGAACGCACAAGTACGAACAGAATTTAAATGCGCCCTAGACCTTCGAATAACGATGCGCCTTAGTTAAAAATATAGAAGCCACGAGGTCTCGATTAGAGTTGAAATGATAGGTAAGAGGCAAGTTCACAACGAGTAATGAACCTAGACACAAAATGTAGTGTTTTGTGTGGTATGTTGCAGCAGAAGTTCTTCTAAGGGCCACCTCAGAATTGAGGTCATACATGTTAAAGTAATCGAATTCTAGTACATTCATCTACGTTTCAGTAATTGTCAGTCTAATGTAGAACCGCATGCACGGTTCGCCTTATATTGCTCAGTATCCTTACGATCTGATTCTATGTGATCTGATTCATATGATTTCATTTTGGCCATTCTGTAAAATGTACGAAAACATAACCGCGAGTGAATAGCTTTTAGGCCAGCCAGGGCTGAATCTATGAAAGAGCGATGTTTCCGATCATAGCGGCAGTTCATTGTGCATTTCGCAGCCTGAATGAATTTAAATTCTCTTTATTAAATTAAGTGTAGTTCTAACGCACGTTCATGGCGGCCATCACCAACGAGATGACCAAGAGACTAGTGATAAGTCGGCCCCGGTAGAATTTTGAAATTCACCGAAAATTCTGGCTTTACTAAAAATTGTAGGCTTTGTGTATCTCCATGTAATTACTCCATAAGGACACCAAAATCGAATTCATGTAGGTAGCCTCTGATGCCAGTGGTCTGTTTTGTATAGGATGTAAGGCTTTTAATCCTACTTTGCCCCGGACCTGTCATTGAAAGAACACACAATATCCGAATTCTATAAGAATTCGATGATAGCTCACAAATGATGTAAAATGAGCATATTTCAGACTTTAAGCTTGGGTATCTGCTTTAACGTATATCGTTAAGCACACGTAGACATTTCGCTGTATACGTTTAGCGATCGTTAATTCGAAGCTTAATTGATCATCATGTGGATTTGGCTGAAATCACTCATCTGTACTGTTATAAATAAAATGATATAGCCCCTATAAGTCTGCAGACGAACGTTACTAAATGAATAAGGGTCTCACCGCTTTCTTGCGAATGAGACGGTACTCGTGCTGCTCTTGTCGCTGCGCTGTTTCAGAGCTCAGATCACCTGAATGTTGGCTGCAATAACCGGCAACCGTCCAAATTTCAGTAAACGCTGACCGGTAACGACCACACCGATGCAACAAATTCGATCGCGGTAGGTCTCCACCGGGCTGTCATCGCTGAAAGCGGCCAGGGCGATTAGTTTGACTTAAAGCTGCTAGCTCCCCTGCCGTTGCGCGATTCGTGACCCGCGCGTTTTGATGCTGTCGTTCACCGAAGTAAAACAGCAACGACAAAGCTTCCAGATTGTCCCATTTTTAGTTGTGTCTGTTGTTATCATTAACGTTCTTATTAGCGAAAGCTACGCACTATTAGTTCTAACTATGTTGACTTTTCTGTAGAGTCTGTGTTTCTCTTCCTGCAATTTCCTAAAGGGCACAAATTGACCTGTTTGATGGTGCGTCTTTTTCATGTGATGTTATCGGCCTTGGAGGTGTTGACTGGACGGATAGGCACAGTTCACTGCTCAACATTGTTGTACAGCAACACAGAATCATTTGACATTAGGTGGAACAGGGCAAATCTAGCGAGCGTGTCCTCAGCGGCGCCATGCCTACTCGTACATTCGCATGCCCTAATAAATAGGGGGTCATTAAGGCTGCGTTGAAGCATACTGCTTAACTTGGCTGTTGTTGATGCTGTTATTGACAGCTACCAGTGACGCGATGATGATCATGAAGGGTCATCCTTCGTTAGCTGACCATCACCTTAGCTAAGGCAGGAAAAACTGGTTGTGGGAAAACACATATCAGAAGGAGCATGGACAAACGAGCGATGAAAATGGCGATAGTTGACGTACGTGCGTCGCCGAACAGATTAATTATATACCCTAATGGTACTCTAATAAAGATTATAGTCTAAAACAATTTATACCCGTTTGTAACGGCGAACGCAGTTGAACTGTCGCTAGCGGGTGGAAATTTTGAAGATAGTATTGATTTCAATGAATCAGGCTAGCCATTTAAAGAGGAAATGTATTTTTTTTATTTTTATTGATTTGTATGAGTGCGTATGCGTATGATAAGGTCAGTTGATAAATGTTCCGCTAACCGAAAGTGATTATCAGAATAGTTAATTAACATGACAGAATGCTTTCAAACATCGGACTGATACATATTTATGAATGTATGATTTTGCGATGTTGGAATAAATTAGGCGTAAGATGACGCGTTCGAAAACGCAAGTTGCAAGGACGACGCTTTGCTTGGCAGCTTTGTAGGTCCTTATTCTAATTGTTTATGCTCTCTTCATGGCGGCCAATAGGCATAACTTGGAACTTCGGGCATCGGCGGAAACGTGGTTTATTGAGTGATCTGTCGCTTTTATCGTTCTAAACCCTTATTATGACAATGATCGAATAGATATGCAAAAATGGAGTCGCGAACCTCATATGTGCACTAGATCATTAGAAGCTGACTTTTTGCCCAAGTCATTTGTAGGTGGAAGCTGATTCTTTTTGTAGTGTCAAAACGGTTGATGGAGACATCTCATGGCGGATGTGAATCCGACTGGTGCCTGCCACATCCACTGTACTGCTGTTATCAGCCAACCTAATTCAATACGATTCGGGCAAATGGTTTTTTCTCTCATGGAAGACAAAAAGGCTTATCACATAAACCGGAAAAAGATGGTCGATATAATGAGATCTCTGAACATAGACTTATCTACATGATAGTAGATATTTTTCTATCGGCGCAGCTTTTGAGAGACTGATAACAAACGGGATGCTGTACTGCGATATCAGATCGGATTCTTATCGGAATACTAATCGCGTTGCGACCATGCCTATCATAATTACAATACATCGATAATGATTGTGGTTTTACATCATAGCTACTTTCTTTTTCTACCAGTTTATTTGTTAGATGAATTAAATTAGTACAGTTATCATGCTCATACTACAATGCCGATCACAGCATAATTTGAGACTTGGGCACACTCTGTTGAGTTGGGAACGAGCGGCCGCATATCCACAGAAACTATTCGTTACCTTCAAATAGAGCAGGAATAAGCATTAAGGATTATCGGAAGGCGCCGACATTTGTCAGTATTTCAGTGTACAATTCGTATGCCGTCACGAACCGAATTCCGGCTTGCTTTTTGCAAACGACCACGGGCGGCCGACATCAGCTCCTCCTTTTTTCGCCACTTCAGTTACAACAGCTGCTGCCATTAATGTGGTTTCTCTTTGAGAACTATTTCATTATATATTGTGTCACAGTCCCTATGCTCACCGTCGAGAGCTTTGTGTTACCTTGTACTGTTTACATGTATGTGCAGTTATACGAGCGTCAGTGCGTGTGTGCGTGTTACCAGTCGCCGGACCCAGCGGGTTTGCCATTCTGCCAAAATCTGTTGAACTCTCGAACTAAGCACCGTTCCTAAGCGCCTAAGACGAACGCGATAGTGACGACGTCGATGATTATGATGATGAGAACTACAGCTATGGGGCTCGTTTGGTTGGCGCAGGTTGCTACAGGGCTCAAAAGAGTTACGGGCTCAAGTACGACTGACTGCTACCGCATGGTTTTGGTTAGGCAGAAATTTACCGTTGTATCTTAATTACACCTTCTTTCGAATCGAACAAATCAACCGAACGGTATAGAGACGAATACGTAAGCGAAGCTGAGCAATGGTGGGCTTGTGGACATACGAGTTCAAACAGGGCCAGCACAGCAGTCGAAAAGTCGCTGACCAAGCCGCCAGTTAAATCCACGCCGCAAATGCGCGCTGGGTTTGTTGTCAGCCATTTCGTCCGGCTTGCCGGTCCCTTCTCCTGCTACTGAGTCAAATTTGCCAGACCTTTGGGAAATGTTATTGCTTATAGCCATATTGCAGTGGCACGAGAAAGCACATACACGAAACAATTCACGAGTTGTCTCAATATATAGCTGACAGGACTTTCGAAGTTATGTATTCCGTGGACGAACATCGGGTAATGGTTTTTGTTAGCCAACCATTGGGAACGATGTGCAAGACCAACTTGCATTAACCGCTTTCAACGTTCCAAGTGAGGGCTGCTTGTTCGTTCATCAAACGATATCGATCACTTTTTAAACGCGGGGTATCATCATATATGACGTTCTAAGAAGGAAATCAACTGATTAAAATTCGTGCCCAGTGCGAACGCAAAGAGTCCTATGTGACGATCGAATTGAACGTGAGTTTCTGTCTGCTTTGCCCAAATTACAGTCTAGGCTCAGCATGGCGATTGGGTAAGGGTTCGATATAAATCATACGATGTAGGGTCCGCTTAGGTCTCCGGCGCTGGAGAATCAAGATGGCCAGTACGATTGAAATTAGTGGCGTGGCCACTTCAAAAGAAAGCGTGCTATTTGAGTATACAATGAGAGACATAAAAATGATAAATAAACAAGAACAACCGTTAAGAAGTTGACAGAAAGAAAGTGACGCTGTTTACCGTTTCACACATCTAGATAAAAGGCAGTCGTAATAATAGGAGTAACGGTACAAGTCAATGCGTTGTGCTCCTGCGTGACGAACGTCCCATTCACCCATTGTTTTCCGGTAGACTGTTGCCGTCTTCTGGTAGACTGAAGAGACAGGTAGAGCGGAAGAGATAGGTGACCGCGAAATTGCTAAATGCCGGTTGACACGAAGCAATCAGTTGGAACTGGTGCATTGCAGAGGAGGTCGTTGCTTGATTGGTAAAAACGCGCTTCGGTATCGAGCGTCGAATGAACTGATAGTTATGCTGATAGGACTATTAGTTTGGGCAACATGAATACAGGGTATATTTGAAGTCAACATGGACCACCACTCACACATATTATGTATGGCAGCAGAATCGACATAGCTGCTGATTCTATAAAACAAACCAGCACAAAGTACGATAATGTGCAAAATTTTAAAGCAAAGAAACCATTCGATTAAATTACTCGCACTTGGCTTTCTGTTCCCAATCTGCAATCAAAATAGCGATAATATTATCGTATAGAAGGGGCTACTGGTGAATTAGTTTTACAGTCCGCCATGAAAAATTCTAAATAGTGCCAAGAGTGGTAACACACATCGAAACACCATTATATGTATGATTTTTTTACCTCAAAGAAGTCACTAATATAGCTGCTAGTCGTATGTTATTTGTGATGCGTCTATAGGAAATTTTCTTTATGGAAATACACAATGCCTTACACGATGCATTACCTGATTCAGCGGGCGGGATAGGTACCACATCTGCATACTACCCGCTTTCCACTACTATGTGCGACGGTCCTGAATACTCTGATAAGCTGGAAAAACAGAACAATCCTAAATGAAATCAGACCATATGACAAATCGCTTAATGTCGAAAATGTCAGCTTTAATGCAGGACGGTTTTTGGTATAGATTCATTGTAGTGCACTGCGCCCGACAATGTTAAAGCTTAAGTACTGTAATCTAGTTTTACGTCTCCTTACTAGTAAAAATAAAAATTTATTGACATAATTTTGATTTCGGAAAAAGAAACGGGAAAAATAAGTATTCTTCCGTAAAGAGCGAATTTTTAGTGTGTAGAAATTAATACATACGTATCTGCAGCATAAAGCATTATTATTATTATTATTAATTATTTAAAACCTAGATTGGTTGCTTAAGGTTTGACGTTGGCGTCAGTATAGTTTCTCGTACAGCGCACTCTAAAATGTTTAATACAATAATTATGAGAATCGCCTCTGGGGCAAGCTGTTATCTCAAGCAAGCTCTTTTAAGAATCATCAGCAGCTTGCTTTCATATCATTTCATAGTAGATTCTATGAAGCAATGACACGCTCGCAATAGAGACACGTTCAGGTGAACTGTGAACTGTGAACTTTGCTTGTATAATTCATGTGTTAAGGTTGCCATTATGCATACAACAAATCGACTAACATGAAGTCAGACCTAAGTTGGGGGGGGGGGGGCAAGAATGATAACGATCTCAATTGTTTTTTATGATTTAGGTATTAGTCTTTAGCTTCAGAGACATAGAAATGCAGATATCTATATTTTCTGTCACCAGTTTCCGTATGGAGTCGATAATACTACTAAGAATAATGGTACGACTATGTCTGTGGCTGTTTAGATCTAACATTGTTGCAGTATGCGAAACGACTGATCTTGCCAGACGATCGGCAAAGACAATTTGGACAATGAACGAGCCTACCAACCCCCGGCATCGGATATAATCAGCAAGCAACAAAATCAGCAGCGACTCAACGTTGTCAGTAAAATAACGCCGGCCCAAATCGTCGTTTGCTGAGGTTACCTGATTATATACCTATGTAACTGACGGAAAATAAATAACACGTTACCAACAGCCAGTTGCGGCTATGCTCTGTGTTTAACAGATTGAAATCGTTGAGCAAGTATCACATAGTAGTCAAACCTGATATACGGTGCTTGGAAGATGATTAATCGGAAAAAGTCTCAAGTAGTTTTACAATAACTCCGAGGGGGACGATGCTAACACAAGTTCATTATACTGGTAACCAATGGTTAAGCGATTTGCTCATGAGGTAGGCGTTTTGTTAAAGAACATCGGAGCGCACACCTGTCATGTACCACAAAGAACCCGTAACAAATACATTTATAGAATCTAGTCACTGGTTGGAGAGACATGTTATGAAAACATTTCCTTTGCACCGAGAGCGGGTCTGTCGTTTTCCGAAAAACTAAGTGTATCATCGCATTAATCCGCCATTAAATCCACTTGTAAGATATAATGACAAAACTGGAATTTAATTAGTTCATAATGAGGCGACACATTGATTCGTGTTTTCGAAAGTGTGCGAAAGCAGTTGCATCACTGAAATTAATTTTGATATTAAAGAAAACAATCACAATAGATTTGCTCCGTTATAATAAACCATGTCTTTCGTATGTCACCACAAGAATGAAGACACGTTATGTCGATTTCGAATCTAATCGACTGTTAGAATGAGTATCCAGAACGTCGTGGCTCCGTATCGCAGCAAAAAGTAGACCGTAATTTCGCCCTCGGTTGTTGTTAGTGGCTACCCATCACCTAAGTCCAAACCATCGTCAAGCGGCGACTGCCCATTGGTACAATTTACCTTATTATTTGTCTCATTTGCCACTGGCTTTATCGCCAGTCCCACATCGTTCTGACAGAAGCAGCAGCAGTAACAAGAAGAACAAGACTCATTTCAGCTTCTGTTCATCTCAAATCGTTGCCTATCGTCCGCTTACATGGGCAGCTTTTTGGTTGTTTACCATTATCCTCCGTTTGTCCATCCTTAGTCGTTGTGTCGCTAAAGGAATAGTCCCTTTTCGCCTGACGGCCAGGCGACGATTTAGCAAAGCAAGACGCGACATCTGCCACTGCTGCAACGACTTGCAAAGCGTCGCACAACACCGTTATGTATAACCCCTTCTTCAACCAGATACTCGAAACATTTCTCTCATTGCTGGAGCACGCTCGCTGGCGCTACCGTTGCCCCACCTGTTTGGTGATGTCGCCGCTCTGTGATGTGAACGCATATGAAGACAGAAGGAACAGGCAGCCTACCTGGCCCTCCGCCGTTTGCAGTAGTTACGTGGCAATGCTCACTGCCCGGTTCATGGCCGCTCTTACTATTGATTGCCCCCCACTCCCCGGGGACTGCCTCTGTCTCTAACGACCGACGATGGCGACCGCAAAACAATGCTTGTTCTTATCTTGCTTGTTGTAGTTCACCCTCTTCAGCTAAATGTACAGAGGTCTGCCTGTGGGTCGGAGAGATTGGGATGGCAATGAGTAGATGTTATGGCTTTTGGTAAATGACACAACAGGGACGAGGGCAGACGCAGATATGATAGAGCAATGATAATGTACATATGTATAAACACGTATATATGGTAAGTCATGTTGTCTGATCTACGCACCAGCTTGTCAGAGTGCATGTGTCAACTGGTTATGTGATCTATTGTGGTTGGCGGGTTTAGCAGGAATCAACCACATCTAGTAGCCTATTTATTGTATAATAGGCTAGAGTGCTAGACACCAGACAATAACTACTGTGAGCGTAACATAAATTTATTCTCACAGTAAGTGAAAAAATACGGATCGCAATTGCTGGCAAAGGATAAGTGGATAATGAGTAATGGCTACGATGCAATGATGACATAATAAATAAGGATCTTATCTGGGTGAATATAATTTAACTCTGGAATAAACAAAGAATGGCCCTAATCATCTTAACGATGTCAGGTTTGTAGAAAAGTTTTCGAGTGGAAATGCACTTTTGTCAGCTAATACTATATGCGAGTGCAAAGCTACGTAATTTTCAAGGACTTTCCACCAAACAAGGGGCAGGTTCATAATATGCAGGTACACATAACCTTTAGTCTTGTAAATCTAAATAAACGCTTCGAGTCTTACACCCAGTGCTGCTGTTAACCACTGCCTCAGATGACTGGTTCCCGGTACGAAATGAGCCACCAATTTTAAAGTCAACTAGTATTCTAGATTCAAAACACGCTTCGTTCGGTGCCTTGCAAATCTAGCCATCATAACTAGTTATTTTGGTTCTGTGTAACCGTAGCTTTTCAAGAGGTATCTCTTGACGAACGAGTCAATGTCCTTCTTTCTTAGCACTAACGAATATCCTTAAAGATGGCTAAATCGTGCGCCAGTTACCACCGTTGAATCCTTCAACCAACGTTCGTTTCTGCGCATAACAATCCTAGTTTCAACAGCGAAAGTACAAACCAAAAGGTGAATATGTGGACAATACGGAAAGTGAAGCAAGATCAAAAAGCAAACGACCTTGTGTGGCGATTGAACTTAAGCAGAGGAAACCGGAACCATTAAAGTCTATTTCCTATGCCGTAGCGAAATTGCAAAAAAGTACATAGAATGATGACTGCATGTTAGAAATGTTTACATTGTGTCAAATGAGTCAGTGCGTTAGAATGTGTCGATTGAGATAGATATATCTGCCGGATACGTTGGGTGCAAGATCACAAGTTCCCTATTCTGTAATGAAGTCTTCAAAGGATCGACTGCGGCTGGATTGGTTAGCGCAGAAATAGGCCTTTAGGCTTTGTTCCTACTTGGGACATGGTAGTCTTATAGATAATTCGATTAACACACTGAAACGAGAACTTCTGTCCCCTATCAAAGCTATTAAAATAACAGGATGGCAATTTCGTATTTCTCGTACACACACAGAGTGCTGCTAAAGGCATAGTGTATATAATTGTACGTCTATGTATTACATTATATTATATGTGTCGCATTAGCAGGTAGACGCGGGCAAGTTTGACGAATATGGCTGACTTACCTACTAAAGCATTTGCCGTACCGGAAGGAAACAGGACAGCCGATTTGTCCGCCGGTCAACAGGAACAACAACGACTAAATAGGCAGGATAAAACTCGTGGATGCAATCGTTCGGCGATGAAAACGGGAGTCGCTGCTTTTCAGACCAGCCGTGAGCATTGGAATCGTACGTCCATATACGACAGTCCTTTAATAGCTTCTGCGTGATCCGCCACATTGGACCGCACTTACAGCGGCCTGTATTCAGGACACTCGGTTGTAGCCACTGACAGAAACCAATAGTGTTGGTGATTATACATTTGTTCTGTTGACGACACATTAAGATTGTCTCTGTTGCGACGGTAGCCAATACAGCGAACTGGTTTACAATTATGTGAAATAGAACGGAATAACAGTTTTTGGGCAGCATTTGAAGAGGGGCATTTTCTTATTTAATTCGATAGTACCAGTAGTCCGTCAAGTCTTACTAGTGTGTACGGTAATGTACATTAATCGAAATTAAAGTTAAACAAATAAGCCCAAGTGGCTGATGATCGTACTGCTATAAGAGATCTTAGGGTTCGGTTTGGAGGTTTTTCGGACGTCCAAAATCTTACCCGAATCGAGAATCTTACATTTTCTTACCCCAACACGTCTTACCTATGATCCAAGTAAAACTAAGAAACTAGAAAATGAACTTTAAAAAGATAGCTCGCTATTAATTTCCTCTAATTATCGTTGAAAAAATATAATCGTGTTTTCTGTCGTGAACCTTTTTCACACTTCAGGCCCGAGGTCCCTACATGACATACGACTGCAGCATTACACATAACATCGCAAAGATACTGGAAATTTAAGCTATGGCAACCATGCCTATCAACTAAATAGATAGTACATAATCCATGCATAATAATAGCTTCATTTATCGACTATTATATGGAAGTCACAGACCTCCACTCGAAATGCGAACGGAATGAATTAGCATGCGTGATGGCACATCACATTGCAAAGATGGTAAAATTTTCATTTATGATGTGCACTCCAACTTTGCTAAACTTAAATTTTCTCCATGCCTGCGCATTCAAATAGCGATATCAGAATTGCAGCGCTTCCTGTTGTTCACATGCACCGAATTGCTTTTCTTTGAAGAAATCAATTTTCACAGGGCCTCATTCTCATTGATAGTCTGATCAATATATAAAAAAGAGAAGACCTTTGCTCACCAGTGCAACTTGCCATATATTTTACTATGGACGTGTGGCACGAATTTGAAGAGGCTTCGCTTTGTATATACATGGTTATTATTTTCGAGGCTTCAACTAAAAATGCCAAAGAGAAAAAGAGCGCGTAAGCTAGAAAGAACAAATAGCCAGTGACACTGTTAAATGGAACAGATCTTCTATTGATCATTTGTCAAATGGCGGGCGGACAGTGGACCACGAAAAATACGGACGACTCTGGAATTTGTCGGTCGGTCGGATTGGTCCGACGGCACGTCATCGCTTCTATTAAGTACCGTTGAAACGTCATATTCCGTTCGAGGAGCTTCTACTGAATTCATGTTCTTGCCTCTTCTCTCCCCCTCTTTCTCTCTAAGAGGAACTCGTATTCCACCGCGACTGCAGAAGATATCCAGAAGTGTCCTGGCAAACTGTTCGCCACCGATTTCAGAAATGATGCCGGACGGGATAATCTGCCAGTAGAAGTCGGGTGACACCTTCTGGGTCAACTACAAATCCGAAAGCGAACGAACGAACGCGATCAAAGGAAGAAAGCAAAATGAACGTACTGCCCCATGTTGATACCCTTTTTTTTTTTATAGAAAAGCACCGATTGAACGCATAAACGTGTAATTTCACTGTTATATTACATTTGCAGCTGTTGCCGCTACTGCGTGTCGAAATAGCTAGCAGTGTTTTTGTTAGTATGCGGCCTAGTACAACTACCATAGATGTTTCCCCTGCGGCTATTGTGGTTATAGCAACCCGAAGCAAACGTGTCACGAGCATGAACAGGACTTAGCCAACTAATAGAGCCGATCAGTTAACTAACTTCGTCAAAAAGATCCGATCCAGTTGACGCGACGACACTATCTAGGTGTAGTACACGCAGAAATCGATACTGATGCTTACGTTTGGCCCGCTGCGCTATGTTTAGATCTTCTGTCCTCAGACTATATTTCTATCGAACAAGCATAGGCCGAGGAGACTGTCGAATGTCAGCTTAATTCTATATACGAGACGTAGATGCTATACAGATCCCTGCGATTGAACACCTCTAATATCTTGTTGTTGTGGCAGACCAGTAGTCGATATACTGAAGCGGAACGGAACAAAGCGACGCTCGATGCAAGCGTCTTTTCCTTGTAAATCGCTTGTCTAGATGCTTGCTGTGTTGAACCTAAAAAGCAAAAGAGTATACGCGTGTAAAGAAAGAGCCACCGATTCCTCAATACGTCGTGATTCATACTAAACCTGAAATTCCCAGAAGTGTCATGTCCCGTTAACTAGATGATTCGTGGGGTAAGGGGTGAGTGAGAGCCCAGAGGTGTTATCAGACCCCTGATCATCGCTTGCTTGGCTGTCAGTGGGAAGCCGTTTTGACTGGCAGCCGATAGAAAAATGCGGCACGGGACGTGTAACGACCAGGCTGTTGCAGGAGATAAATGCTGCATTCGGACATAAATTCAAAGGCGACGAGGAATTAAGAATTCGTTTATGGGTTTGACAAACAAGGAGAAAAAATGTTGATAAAAAAGCATCTGGTTACGCCTAACGGCTGGCTGGCTTATTGGTAAGCGGAGATGTCCATTGCTGCGATATTTGTAGCAAAGCAAACAGTGAAAAGATGAAGCGAAACAAATATCGAGATACAGCTACTGGAGAGATGCTAATATAAGCTGAATTACTTTCTAGGGAGTATGCATATGTCTAAAACGTGAAAAAAAGGTGGTATTCTACAGGGTTGACAAATGTTGTTACTAGTATGTATGCTTACGTAAGCGCGGGGAACCTTAGCAACACGACAGTGTACCTAGAAGATTGCATTTAATGCCTAAAATATTACTTACATCAAGTGTTTTCTCTGGGTCTTTCTAGCGACTTCACTGACGAAAATAATTGATATCTCACTCAGCTGTCCCTTTTGAGAAATACGAACCTTTGAACCTTTATATAACAATATACATCGAATGAGAGTTTTTCTGGATATTTAGCATGTAGTAAAAAGACCTTGAATGGGCAAGAAATGTATGCCTAAGCATACAGGGAACATTATTACTACGTCCCAAATTACAGGCTAATAGGATAAGTTAATTGTTGCCAAACTTATATCACTGACAACGTTCGTCAAGAACCTGCTAAGCATACTAATGTTTCATCGGCTTGTAAATTCTATCGAATATCCATAGTTTCAAAAGGTAACAAAAACAAGCCCTTTAATACTAATGTCAGCCAACCTAAGAAGGACGGAGGTTTTTTAAACTGCTATATCGGACATCGCTGATTCTTGCTGCTTACTCTTTAGCATTAACGGTTATCAGACATAACGATAAAAAGCGTCTGTTGTGCATACAGAATATCTTCGCCTTCCATATTCATTACTTAGCCTCTGCTTACAACAAATACAAATGGAGCGGAAATGATATATATATATATATAAGAAAAAAAATTTATTATTAATTCTTATCTAGCGTCATCCACGTGGGGAGCAAGTAGCAGCGCAATTACAGTCTTCTTATGCCTTTTCAATTAGTAAACATTGCTCGTTATATATATATATATATATATATATATATATATAATCATTATATGACCAAACCAGCTTGCCCAAGTCCAGTGAAATTTCGAACGTCCACACCAAAAACCTGGATCGGGTTTGTTATCAGTCGAACGTTCCCGCATAGTCCCGTTCATCTATAATTTATGGAATGACGATTGCAAACTATCGTTTATCAGCGGATTATTCAATTGTAGTAACAGACAAACAAAAGCTTCAACCAATGGGACGGTGACGACGCAAATGTCGCCGAATGAATAATTGCGTTTTCTCAAAGGCGCGTATGCCCTATCATGTCAGAAAATATGACTCACTTGAACATAAGTAGAAGCTAGCAAAGAGAAAACTATGCGTAAATTATAATACTCGCCACTATAAACTGTGTCAGCTCGCGCAGTAAGAAGCGACTCATGACCACATTGCCAATCCACGATAGCGTATCTATGGCGTATATAATGCATACAGGCAGTGATACATACAGATGAAGTGCGGACGTTTGCCAATAGGTGTATAGAGACATGCTAATGGATCAGTTGCCATCAATACAGGTTTGCTGGTTCGCGGTAAGTATGGATGATGCTGGATAGGATGCAAGGATGTTTTGGATACAATAACATAGCAGTAAAAAGCCTTCAAACCATCGATCTGCTTCGTAATTGTGGTCTTAAAAAAACCGACGACAGCATTGCAGCCGATCGAACTGCTCGTGTCCTGTGCTACTTGATACAATGCACTAATACTGAAAGGATCCGCACGACAAGTAACAGTAGAATGCTGCGATTTGTCGTTCCTTCTAAAAGGAATAAAACGCTTTCGATTTTGGTTGATATATATTTTGTTGTGAAATGAAATTTCACATGAAATCCTGTTTTCATTAAAGGTTGTTTTTCCTGGAAAATTAAACACCGATGATAAAGTGGTTCGGCACAACACCCGTCCCCCTAATTACTTTTTTAATTTCGAGGCTCATCGGATCTCCCTATAGGCCGTTCCTGAGTAATGCTTCTTCTCTGCTATAGACACCGTATAACAGGTACCACAGTTTGGAACTGCTTAGCATCCATTTGGGCAATTATAACAAAAGGGATGACGTTAAGTAGAGATTGCCATGGTAACAGAACAGTATAGGAATGCGTACAACTTAACCCAATGCTCTTACGCTGGCACGGCCCAAAGAATTCTGGTCTCCAGTTATAATAGCCCTACTTGATGTTCTTGTATAATATATTCTACGATATCCGACTCACACCTGTTGCCTATTACTGTTATTAAGCTGTACTATTGGAATCATCGTTCTTTCAGCACAGTGAAATAACAAAAAGAAAATAACAATGGACGACGTGTACAGGTCTGCCTACAGTTGCTGGCCACAGTGATTTGCAAGCAAGACTGTTCATGTTATCGTGAAGGATAAAGCGATGGCTTTCAAAGGAAAACGTATTGACGATGAAAACAGCTGCCGAGTATAGAGAACCCGTTAGATTCGGCTGCTACTAAAATATGGGCTTTCCTTGATCCCCTTTATGTGAGGCAAAAATGTCACGTACTGCCAAAATGAACCAGTAGATCTTCATCTTCAGTCTATACAGGTGTTATTCTATCATGGAACAAATATATATGCGTATTCATATAGTGTTCGTTCTGATAATACACTAATTTAGATATACTATGCTTCATGTACGCCAATGTGCGCAAATGCCCTATCCTGTTTCGATTGCCAGAACCTAACTGTTAGTCTTTACGGCGGTCCTACTACCTAAATTCTAGTTTTGAATGATTATTTTTAACAAGTTCATCGTACTACCGAATTTCATATTAGTTTAATGTCATGTAGTTAGCGAAAAATCTGTCTACTTACTATATTTATTAGTGCTGGGGACGTCGGTCTGGGTCTGCTCTTGAAATCGTTCTTTTTCAGCAATTTTTTTATTCAGAATTCGTTATGAGTATGCAATAATTTTAGCTGCTTATCTGAGCTACCTTTTCCGCTATACATTCTTCCATATTCATATTTCACAAGGGGCTCTATGTAGGAGAACTGTAGTTTAAACTAGTTAGATAATTCTTTTGCACGACTTATTCTCTTGATTTAATACTTTTGTTTTTACATCGAAATCTATGTCGGGAAAAGAATGGAGTTGTTCTCCATAAATCAACGACGACCAGCGTCATTGGGATCTCATAGGAACGTAGATCTCATAGAGGCCGCGTGACCGCATTATAAAAACGGATTCAAACATTTTCTACAAATTTGCATAGATACGTAAACACATCATCTAAATTGGTTAGCCAGCCAGCCAGCCAACCTGATCTGATCAGCTTTGAAATTACCAAATATTAATGGAAATGTTTATAACGGCAGATACTTCATTTAAACCTCGCAGTATGATAACGGTATAGACATTCGTTAGTTTGAAAAGCGTTTTGTTTTTCGCCTTGGAATGCTATTCTCTACATTTTCACTTAGAAATTTCCACGATCATTGCTTCAGCTACGTGTATCAAGCTTGAAAAATTAGCAGACCAAAAGAGTCAAGGATCGATGTGGATACAGTTACTTAGTTTTTTTTTCAAGTTTACGAGTACGAAAAAAAACTGCAAGCAATTGATCACATTAGTAGCACAAATTAGTCTATTAGCTAGTAATTTTAATCGCAAATAATTCGAAGCAAAATTCAGTTTCTAAACTTTAAACTTGTGCTATTATCTGTCGCTCTTAAAAATTATATTTGAGCACTAATAGAGAAAGACCTAATCACTTAAAAAGTAAAAAGGTTTTTTTCGGACAAAGTAGACAAATTCATATACTAATCAACTACGTCTTTAGTGAACTTGATTTAAGACCGAAACGGGTTTATTCAGTATATACTCCACCTAATTGCATAGCAAATAAATTCAAGCAGGCTGCTAATACTATCGCTTCGAACTTGAACCAACAGCACTTGCATATAGATAAACCCGACTATACAATTGAAACACATGGGTATTGCTTATCTATCCTATCTTATTTATATAAAAGTATAATAATAATAAATTATGATTGTAGGTCTGTTCCTGTAGCTGGTATGAAAATCCGTTGCTGCTCACGTCGACCGTCTATAGACAGTGAAGTGTTTACAAAAATATAGAAAACGTTTAGAATTACTGATCTTCTTTCTGGGTCTTGTTAGGTATCAAACCGTATGAACAATGATATCCATGTCCAGTTATACACACGGACCATTTATATCTCCTGACTTGGATTAGGTATTATGCAGCTGCTCATGCATAACACGCATAAGCAGCTTTTAAGACTGGTTCGCTTAGTTCCCGCTTTGCCCCGAAATAACAGTGAAACCTCCGATTTGCATAAACTCATGAATTGCATCAAGTGCCCATGAATCGATGCTGGGCTCGTACACTTCAACGGTCGGTATGCCATTTGCCAAAATGTAGAGTCGTCCATTAAGCGGCACAAATGCTCGGGGAATTAAATCACGTTTACGTTCAGCCAATGTCACCCATGTCTGATTTGCTTCGTCGTAAGCAAGCATCATCTTAGGCAATGAACACCCTGTTCGGCTTCCTATTACGTAGAGCCTGTCAAGTAGTATGGCAGCACACTCGACACACTGCAATGGACAACCCAAATCATTGAAATCGTCCACATTGTTGTAATTATGATTGTTCCTACGAAGCACTTGCCAAGTGCCTTTGGTCGTGACAATAACAGTAATGTGCTTGTAATTCTGTAAATCGGTCGATGGAATATGCCGCACTATAGAGCCCTTTCGAAGCGAGAAGCGCTGATTTTCTGCACTTCTTTCCGACGATTGTGATATATGCCTGCAGATGGTTCGCCTGTTTAGTTCGGTCCAGATCACCGCTGATGAACCGTACTGCCTCAGAAGAGGTGGCCATACGATACGTTCGTCGTCACTCTCCTTAAACACGGGACAATTCCTTCCAACAATGCCGACCAGCCAGCCCGTTGCATAGTAAATGTGGTCGCGAGTAACCGCGATATGTTGAGTTTCTGGTGAAATGTTTAAATCTGACCCATGCCACTTCTGAGTTTGATTCCCTGTAAAACTTACTGCATAGCCCACGGAACGGTCGAATATAACGGCCATCTCCTTTTTCTGGCGACTTTTCTCAAGCAATAGGTTAGCAACTGTTTGCAATCGGTAATTCTCGTTCATTTGCCACGTGTCGATAAGCGTCCGAAGCCTTTCGCTTGTCAGTAGGAGATCAAGATCCAGTATCAAGTCGATAATACCCTCCTGTGTCTCCACGTATTCGAGGAAACTTGGATGCTCTAACGTTGTTTCAAAAGGCCGTCTCGCTATTGTGGTAGCACAATATGCTTGAAGCCACGAAAGCGAAAAGAAGTGTGATGCGGCAAACACTGGCAGCACCATGTTAAGCGGTATGCTCAGATCCTTCCGGTAGAT
Source organism: Varroa destructor (assembly GCF_002443255.2). Lineage (NCBI taxonomy): Eukaryota > Metazoa > Arthropoda > Arachnida > Mesostigmata > Varroidae > Varroa > Varroa destructor. Next base: position 21,428,439 of record NW_019211460.1, read on the forward strand.
ATGGTCCAAAACGATGCTTAGCGTTGGCCTGTCCACCATCTGCAGGTAGCACTCGTTTTCGTGACGCTCCACAAAATTTGATGCAAACATTAAACGAAAAAATTCACTACTTTCACAGAGAATCTGCTTGTGTGCTGTGAACAATGTTCCATCGCTTGACCTGATTAATATGTCATAGGCTTCTGGAGTTTGGACGTCTTCATTATCCCACAGCTGATAGCAGCAACTTGTCCATTGGGTAAGGTCTCGGTGCACGATTGAAGCAGAAACCGGCGGACGAACTTGTCTTTGACTCGTCATTATTTAATAATCGTGTTGTTGATTTCTTCCAGTTCTTGTTTTTGGTAAGTCTATAGCGTTACACAGATTAATAGATCTTGCCTATATCTGACAGTAACTGTTTTCCGTAAATTGAACCTAAGGTGCTGCCATTAATAGCATAATATAAGGCACTTTAACGCACACTGTTACCAGGGGATGCTCTCTTCTAAGAAGTCGGATTCGAGTACCCTTGGTGCAGCAAAATATGTCTAAATCCAACTTTTAGATAACCAAAGGAGTCACTACCATGCATCAAAAATCTCTCAAACAGACTACAGTCAGTCAGCTCTGTTTAACATCGCTCCCTCAGCTTACTCCAAAAACAAACTTGTTTTCCATACATTAGCTACATACGGCGTACGGATAGAGAATGGAGTAACAGCAAATATATATGTACACCCATTTACAGATTTCAGGGCATTCGATTCAGCGAGTCCGCGTCACAAAATGTCTACCTTCGAATGCAGCATGTGAAGCCTATTACATTTGCATTGATTAACTGTCACATGGCACTAACTAGGATTAACACGAACGAAGTTTCACCGATTACTTAACGCTAAACATACACTAACATGTAACTAACGCCGTATATCGTATTGCGTAACGTCGTACAACTCGTTCAGCAAGTCAATCAGCACTATTCCTGATGCGCATCTGACCCGTCTAGTAAGGGATGGCATCGTCTAAATTGACTGTGAAGACTTTTGCTGTTGTTCCGTCGATTAGTCAATTCGTGAACTCGATACTGATCGGGAGCGGGTCGAGCGGGAGTTCTAGTAGAATCACTCCCTATGTTTCGAGTTTTATGTTTGGTATCGCCGTTAGGCATAATTTCATCAGACAGACGGCTGGGACTCCCAGAACGAATCTCGAAACATGGAAGTAGAGCTACTCGTTTCTTGGCAGCTGGCCTTCCTGTGTTATTGCCGTCTGCACAACTGTACACAAACAAACGAACAGACGCTCTTCCAAGGCCATAGAAGTACTGCGGCAGTACAACATACGCTGCTAATAAGAGCTGTGTAAAGCAACCGATACAGTGGCCGTCCGGTAAAACTTCACTCGCTTACTAGTTAGCGTATGAGAGTTGCCAAGGCACACCGTAACCGCCTTAAACAAACGTTTCAGCCGTTTTCGACAGATACACGCGTTGTTGACTTCGGCCTTTAGCTGCTTTTTAAGCATAGTAATAGCGCAGCCGACAATAAACAGCTGTTCTAGAAAATATTACGAAAGAAGTGTCAATGTAGTGCCTGTTGATGATGTTTCATGAGTAGCTGAACTGAAGTATTCGTAAAACACCATAACATTGATGATTGTAAAAAGTCGTTAGAAAAAATTGATCGTTATTGTAAATGACATATAGTCAAACCGATCTGTTTCATAGTAAATGCCTCCGATACCCTGTCTATTATCTACTACGACATTTCGTACCACACTTAGACTATAATCGATGTTATTGCTATATGTGTTTTTTAAAACACACGAATCCCCTTTTAACCCTATTTAAGAATTAGTAGTGATTTTACTACCTTATTTTAACGCTATAGCTGTGTTTGCAGGACCACAGAGTTCACGAGGACCGATCTAAGAGCACATCCACAGTTGCTCCTAATTAAGAAATGTTATTCGGTGTGATCACAAGCTGCGTAATATGTTGTGACGATTACCGTGCGTTAGCAAAGGCATTACCATTTCAGCGCTACGCTAAGCAGGGATCGTGGTACCCACTAATCTGGTAGCAGGGCATGCATAGATACATTTATTATAGAAAGCGGCGCACACTGGGTAAACGAGAAAACACTATTGAAAGCAGCTCTGATTTGTATCGGAAGAGGATGCTAGGCGAGGTAGCATAGCGGCGATCCCATCTGTAAACCTATACAGTAAATCTCATCTACGTGCATTGTCATATTGTTATTGCGTAGTCTAGAAATATTATCGGGCGCTTTCGACTGACTATTATCATGTGACTGTCACAATGCGTTACTCGGAGGTAAGTTTAGAAACAGTAGTGGATTGTAGGGTAAACTGTTTTAATTGATCAATAGGAAGTTTGTCAATGCTTTTTTCTATTATTATAATAGATATAGTAATATCAACCAAAGAAAACCGAAGAGCAAATGCCAGCTGCATTCATAAGATGAAACTATCGTGACTTATAAGGATTTATTTAATCCTATAAAATAAGGGTGTTGCATTGTCATTGTTTACGAGAGGAACAAAAACTGAGCCAGCGTTACTTGTGCACTCAGCTCCTTAATCGAATACATATGTAACAGTTCGGCGACTGTGCATACGGAAAGCTTCATAAGAGAACAGGTTTGTTTCATTAGATGTTGGCTAAATTTAAAATCGTTTGTCTGTAGTTTCCTAAATAGGCACTGGATCACAAGAAGTAGAAATACGAGTTTTCTTACATGGCCTTCTTCAATGTAATTATGCACTGAGGCGTGCAGAAAATTTATTTTCAATAAATGGTTTATCATCCGATCTACTTGACAGTTGGCTTTAGTCTAAATAAAGGGGCATTTTCGGTTAATCCATTTCTTGCTTCGTTCAGTTTTGCCCGCGCTTTTTGTGCGCAATTTTCGAAAATGTAATGAAAAGCCTCCTGAACATCAGCAAACCCAAATGAATTTGTTCTGTATTAACGAATCGTCTTTAAACAAATATGGAAAAATGGTTAATTGACCTTTGTCGACGATGTGTTTCTACAATTTAGATAGAAATAGAAAGCACTCGATTAATCCAATGAAAACCAGGCACAGTGAAATGGACGGTTATCATGTGGGTCATTTCGATATTATGATGATTCAATGGATATCACGGCTCAAACAAGTATCAGCATGTAATTTATATCTTGCACCGAGTCAGAATTTCACAGTTCGAATGGCGCAGTTAGAGGCAACGGAAAAATTTTCAATCTGTCCTTTGTCTGAAATTTGGTAAATTGGCAAAGCAAATTTAGCACGCGGCATACACCGCTTTCTAAAAGCAAGTTTTATATCAATTAATTTTAATCTTTAACTAATTTTTGCCTGTGTACGATGCGGTATATAATCATAGATATTATATATACGAGATAAAGTGTGCGCCACTTTACAATTTAAGAGCCTCTATTGTAATCTGTTAAACTAAAAAGAAATAAACATAAAAATTCTCAGATTGTGAAAACATTTTTGCACGTGTCTCGTACGTGTCTGGAACAATGCCTTATCTCATGTATATATATATATATATATATATATATATATACTATATATATATGGCTGTGTACTTTGTCAATGATAACAAAACCGATCCCTCGAGTTTTCCTATTATGTTTATCGACCTATGACTATCTTACTTCGCTATCAACCATTTACTCTACCTGAAGATCAAAATTCAAATAAAATTTTTCCAACCTTGAAATCGTGTTCATTTTCCGTTCTTTATATAAAATTTTATAGACTACCTCTAAGGTCTCGATATTGGGCACTCTATAACAATGTTAAACATTGTTAACGGCGGGAGAACTCTTCTGCAATACAGACAACGACTCGAACTTCTTACTGACACTTTTCTTTTTTTGGTAGATACCATTATAATAGCCGGTGTGGTTTACGGAAATATCCTGAAAACTCGGTTTTCCTGTTACCTGGTGCGTGAAAATGTGACACAGTGATATTCCACATCGACTTCATCCAGTGCCTTCTACTTGAGCTATTTATCTAGTACCATTTTGCATGAAACGATCCAACCTTAAGTTGGCATCTTCCGACCGCTAAGGTGTAATACCATCGTGCCATGTTTCGTCAAGCTGCTCAGCTATACCTGTGATTATCCACTAATTTATATTGAGCTTGAGCGTCTACTTATTTAAGGTCCGGTCCATTTTTGGCTTTAGTATAATTATCTTCTGCAGAGCGAAGGATGGGAAAGGTATCCAAAGAAGTCATAATTATTATCATAGTAATGTTTAGATATGCATCAACAGTAGTTTGTTGATATTTGGGGCACTAGCGGAAATACTTTACCCTTCGCGCTTTTGTGAATAGATGGAATGGCTATCTTCGCTACACAATATACTATACGCCTCTATCATTGCAGTCATAAATCATCATGCCTTCTACTGCAATCAGCAAATAACAGGTTTTCCTAATTTATCATTATTATTGCACTATATGTATATATATACATGATTTTGTGATGATTAGTATGCATCTAACTGCAAACTTGCGATTACATTCCTATCTGAAACCACCGGCCAAAATGCCCAATATTTATGTTAGAGTTGAAATTTGTGTTACCATCGATAATATGATGCAATTTTTTTCAACGAGAGCGCAGGCATACAGCAGCGCCTCTTCTTATGCATTGCTTAAACCATGACTACCTGACTTCTGTATATATGTATACACACATGGATAGTGCTTATTGTTGTATTCGGCTCACCGGTCGGAGACTAATTAGCTTGTTGTTGCACCTTGCATTAGTGAGATATGATCCCCTAGATCCCTTGAGCTATATCCGCTATAAACAAAAGCGTAATGAGAGACGTTGTCGCCTGTTAGGTAATTTCCCCGCTAAATTTCAAACCACCCATTGAGTTTTAACTCAGTTTTTTGACTATTTGACTGGTTGGTCGTATTTGGGTAGGTAAGCAAACCGTTGCGGTTGACCACAACCATCGTATGCACATCGAAACCATGAAAGTGGAAGGACTGGCCAATATATTCAGCGACAGTGGATACGTTTTTTTGATTGATCGACCTACGCTTGGCTGCATTTTGCTTGTTTTCACCAACTCGCCAGTTTCTTTTAGGTCTTTTCTTCTTTGATGTCATTTTTTTTGTCATGCTTCGACTTCTGGCCATTATTGCCGAAATAGAACTATCGCCGATTCCACGTTCTACAATCCCTCCGCTAACGGTGGGTTTCCTTGGCTTGCTTTGGCGCGTTCGTACAGCACAGTGCAGATGAAGCGTTAACCCAGTTATTAGCGTTTATCCTTGCTTTCCGTTCTTTTACTAGCCGGGTCTATGCTGGCCGGCCTGCCGCCTTTGCTTAAATTTAACGAACTTTGGCGGGCTGCGTCCGCCATCACCTTCGGCTTCTACCTAATGTGAGATTTTTTGCCCTGACGTCTATGTAAATGCAGGCAAAGGGCTGTGAGTGATTAAGTTGACGACTGGTGGATAGTGGACGGCGACATAAAGAAATGAGTAGAGATTCGGGGTGCATAAAGACGACATTATTTTTTTTCATTTTTTGTTCTTACTTGCTGCTATCGGTGCCCGGTGCCATTGCTTTTGGCGATCGTATTGATGTTGATGAAATGACTGTCGATGTATCGGCTGTACAGAAAAAAATTACGGAAGAATAAAAGGCGGCCAAGATTCAAACATCAATAGTGGCATCAGTAATTACAGTAAGATGATCAGCCAAAGAGGTGCAAGCTCTGTCTGTTGTACGCGTTTCCTGGGCTATCAGCCAGTGCAGCCGGAGCAACACCGATAACAGGTCAATTTGATAACAAAAAAACTGGCACTTACTTTTGCGGCTGCTATTGACCAGTTTCCCCGATCGCCGGTTCCCAACACAGAGACGCCCACAACGACGCCGCCAACACCGAGATGAATACGACAACACGAACGACGCAGTACAGCGCCCTCATCTTTTTTTTTTTTCGCCATTATGAACGGCTTGTTGTCGACCATTTATCGACGGGCCACGGGCAGGCTTTGTTCGACGTTTGCCGGAATTACCATCAACACAGTCACAACCACGACGTCCTAATGAACGTCAGATGGCCTGTAGTAGATGGTCATGTAGTTGTTGGTGATGTCCTTTTCGTAATTGGTAGGCTGATTGGCGGTATTGTGACGGCTGCTGCGGTCGACAGGCTGCAATGCTCATTAGTTGGATGTCCAGAGAAGCAATAAGTGCCGTTTTCAAAGCGGGCACGTTTGAAAATGCACGCGCATGCTTATTTATTGGGAGATATCAATCTATCAAAAGAAAGAGAGCAAAGTAGCTAAGTAAATACTGCATCGGACGGATTTAAACTATGTTATTGAACCGTTGGTTTAACCTAAACAAAATAGTCAATTTTTACCAACTCTGCTTATAATAATAGCTCAAACATTTTTCCAGCGTACTTTAAAAACGAAGTAGGTGTAAAAACAGGCAAATCTAAGGTTCGCAATAAAGACCATCTAAGGATATGTTCAACTTATTTGTAATATAGATTATTATATATATTTCACTGGTAAGTGCTAAAATCCACACCAACAAAAGACATTTTCAACGTAGATATGTCCCAGAAGCGATTATGAAGCATTTTCTAAGAATAGAACATCTATTCAGCTCTTTATGCTTAAGTTTGTTAGTAAAGAAACATTTTAAACTTCCATTGATAGTTTTGTAGCTCCTTTTTCTCTTAGAATGATTGCGTTCTACGTATATGTCGCTTTATAATACATATATAACAAATATATTGTCTTTTCAAACGAATTCAAAAGCGTCTAAATGTACCCACGTGGGGACGGGGGCAAGTCGAACGGACAAAAGACACCATTCATTGAAGGCTGACATGATCTTCGTGCGAAGCACGTCATTTTTGGGGCATTCCATGTCTTTGCTGACGTTACAACTTTAGAATTTGTTAATCTTTTATTCGAAAGATTTTTGTTAGATAAATAACAATGACAACTATACTTTTTGTAACTTGTTAGGGTCGTAGTGTGTGAGGCCGAATCGTTTGTCTCTATATCCTTAATTCACACAGTGTGTACATATATATTTACAATTTATTTATAAGCATATAGTAAAAAGCTATCATATTGTTATATGTCGTTTTGAAAAGGCTTTCTTTAGCCCAACTTAGTCTAATTTTCGTATATCTAATCTCGATCAATTACAGGTGCAGAGCGTGATAATGTTTTTACTGTAATCAAAATCAATCACGCAATGGACTTCTATCGCAGTTGCAAAAGCTTTTCTCTCTAAGTTAACCAGGTCTCCTGGTCTGTTTGATAAGCACGAACACACTATGGTTTCACCGCATTTTCTAAAAACGTTTTTTCAGGTAAATAAATAAGCTGCATCGAATATCTACGAGCTGAATTACCACATGATGCGAACTAAAACTCGATGACAAAAATATGTAAACCGTAATGTCTCTACTGTGGCTATGGAAACAAATAGAACAACGGAATTACAAAAGAAATGGACATACCACAATGACTACGTAACAAGTTGGAGGGGGAGGGGTGAGGGTAATAAAGCACCCCACGCGTGGCTTCCCCTAGAGATTTATATATATGCTAATGTTAAGACGTCTATTTGCCGCTGCCAAGGCTTCTCCTGAACCAGTAAAACCTATGTCGCGTTACGTCGGTCCTTTTCGTAAAGTCATAGTTCAAAAAATATTCTGTGACAGTGTCATGCAGAAATTCAATTAAAATCAGAAAAAGTTTTACTTTAAAGACACTTAGAAGGTTGAAGAGATATTTGAAACAAAACCAAGGCATAAGTAATTCTAGTAAATCTCTTACATAGCTCATTATATCGTAAACAAGTCGAATATTTATAGTCAAGTTCAAAAAGAGTGGCTATTGTTTCAGTAAAGCAAGCTCAATTGCCATTGCGACAATAAGTTCTCTTAAGATTCTGCAGGGCCTATAAAACAAATCAACGTAAAAACGCATACTGATAGGTCTGGTCCTAACAAAACTGAACGCTTGATTTGAAGCGATAAGTAGCTATTAGTTGTTACGACTACCAATATTAACAGTCATATTTACTTCGTATCTTGTACCAATATGTAAGTTAGAAGTTGTACTGCATGTTATCTTCTATACGACGTTCATTGCACAGTTAGAAGAGAGCTTGCCTTTTTATGTGGCAATAAATGTATTTCTTAATATGTTTATTGCTTATAAATAAAATAGTTGAATCATATTTCTTTAGAAGAAGACTCATTTAAATAGTACAACGTTAAGTCAGCTAGTTACCCATACCATGCTTAATCACGGGCTACTAATAGTAAGAATATTAGCGAGCAGCAGAAAAAAAACTGATAAAAATCGCTATAAAAAAATGTTTCTCAATCGATTTTTTATCAAACATGGGCAAAGCTGAAAATTGCTACTGCTGCTGCTGCTTGAAGGCACAACTGGAAGATTTTATCGCTTTCAAAAAAATATTATATGACCCGTCTTTTTTCATAATTTTGACAAGTATATATTTGTGTTTAGGAAAATACAGTTGTATCTGATGAACGTACGACTTCAAAACTTAAGATCAGGATGTTTGATTGGAGAGACTGTCCAACTATAATACTGCAGCGCGTCACGCTATATTGCACCTCGGGCATATTATTCAGCGATGCATCCACGTAGCTCCTAACAGATTAACACCTGCTGTCGTACATATGATGTTATGAAACCCATGTTCTATAAAATGCGCCGGTTTGCTTCGTCCCACACTTTTCAGCCTTTATTAGTCTTGGTTTCGCTCTCAATCTCTGACATGCGCGTCATACACAAGAAGAGGGCGTACACATTTCTTTCAATTTTTTTCAACTGCAGTGGAAAATCTAAATTAATGAAACGACAGCTCGGCATAAATATAAAAATTATTTGAAAGCGTACAGCGATTGCGATCGCCTACTCGAATTTTCAAGTCGAAGGGTCAAGCAAAGGGGCCTGGGCTACCTATATGATTTATCAACTAGTAGGCAGGCACTGTACCATCGTGTCAAGCACGGATTAAATATAATTGCAAGTTTAGAGCGCAGATATCTCTCAAAAGGCAGCTAATCCATACTAATACAGATATTTTATGTGCATCGATTGAAAACAATGAATTGTTGCTCACAGCCAGACAAGACTCTTCACCAACTCTGCCTTATTTTGGCCATACACTGCGATATCTAAACGATTCATTAATGCAAGAGCTTACCATTCTGTTAATTGCACCTCATATTGTACACTCTATATTATCTGCAACTTCCCTTTCCAAAACACTATTTGGCTGCTTGGTTGCCGATTCTGCTTGTTTCAGTTGGAGAACCGAAGAGAAGCAAATAATGACAGTATGTCGTAGCTGTATGTGTGTATACGTGAAACGTACTGCTGTTTATATATTATTTTAATTGTTCTGTTTATTTACTTGTTTGTTGCGAAATAGTGCATCACAGTTACGTCTTGTGTAGTGATAACATCCGCGTCTGCTGGCCTGTTGAAGCGAATTTCAGATTATTTTCTTGCTGTTAGCATCCAATCAATAGAGACGAAAGCAAAAGCAATCGCTTCCTACTAATAGCAGTAGTGTCAGTGTGGATATAATAAACATTGTTCTATGATGGATTCTGCCAGAAAACCTGATGGCTAAAATAAAGGTTTCGCCGGTGCATTGAAGTCGTACAATTTTCAAACGATTATTTCAGCTTATTTTACACGAGTTTCATGCGCCTTCCATGTATTGCCTTACGGTGGCATAAGATTAAGGTGCAACGGCATATATTGGTTTCGAGATGTACGCACTAATCGCTAACTGTGTCTGCCTGTATACGTTTGACAGTAATTTAAGTTTCAATTTTCAATTTTTTTACACCAAATATATGATCAAGATCACCAGTCGGCTAGCTTCTTCTGTCATTCCTCAATCTGATTTCATATATATATATGTGTGTGAGATAGTTCCTCATGTCGCATATAGACGTCCGTATGTATGTCCATATAGGGTCTTGAAATCACTGATATCAGGAATATACGACGGGTGGAAGCTTGTCTACGTCGTCGGTATCAGGCAGGGATATATATGCTTTTGGGTACGTACTTATCAGTGTGCTCCTGTGTCGAATTAAAGGGACCACCACGGTAATGCGGATCGCGCGAGCCCAAGGTGGAACCGCAATCCCGTTCTAGTAGTCCGGGAAGGCGAATGGACATGCAGGCATTTGAAAAACTGTACTGCAAATATTGAAGCACTTACACATCGGTTCCGGTGTACATCCTCAGGTCAGGAAGACGGTGACTTAGTGTGACGGTTACCTAGGTTTAAAGCCTAAAGAGTAGTGAAGTAATTCACGAAACCGTTACACAGGCACGATTCCTTAATGTCCTCTAAGAATGCCTTAAACATTACGGCAACCCAACGTGCCACATATATATATATATATATATATATATATATATATATATATATATATTTGCGCTTGTATCAGTGCAGCTCATATGTATTGAAAAATCATGAACACGAACAGTCTTGGTTCGTAAAAAAAAAAGCTGCTTCGAGTAAATCTACGACTGACATTGAGTCAACAATAAGCAATGGGTCATCGCGCATTTAGATGCATAGTGGAATGATAAACGAGAAGTTTATCATAAACTATAAGTTGGATCCCTCGAAATTTTAGTATCATGTCGTGGAGAGCTGGAATTTGTTTTTCGCATAATTTGTTTATGAAATGAAGTCATTAATAAGTTTGTTATTTGATGAGCTTAAATAGGCTAACATTCTTTATTTTATTTTAACTGTCTATTTTTCTAGGACCTTGCATAATGTCAAGCGCAAGTAAAGAGCATTTTGTAACGGTGGTACCTGTATCGGAGAAGGGACTCATCGGACCTATTAGTGGACCCGGAAACTCGGTCACGTTGGGGTCGCATCAGGGCCAGCTACACTCCTCAGTGAGGACATCTCATTCAGGCTCACACAGCCGGTCCTTTGCCGCGCCCAATGTTACCGTTCTTGAGGTCTGTACGTTAGATAACCAGTGTATTTTGAAATTCTGTTTCACCTATATAACCTTATGAAACACTGTTACGCGAAATAGATCAACTATTTCTATTTTACTGCTATTACCTTATTATTCTAGTGTCCCTAAAGCTCCGAAAGGCAACATTATGACGTGTCTGAAAGTAATTACTTAATGGCAGAAAGCGGTAAATGCAATGTACGAACAAACGATCGAGGCTCATTTCGTCGGACTGTGAATAGTCAGAGAGTTGGTCCTATATGCGTTGAGCTCAATTCGCGAAATGCAAATGCATTTTCCGCGATAACTTTCGCGTAAGTTTATCTAAGCGTGCAGCTTGTGCAACAAGGGTACATATATCAGTAACTGAAAAAAATAATTGAAACTAACTTTAGGTGTCAATATCAGGCAAAGTAATCATGCCCGCCCGTGAAAGCTTTGTCTTTATAGAATCTAACTGTACACATTAATTCTCCTGTCCTAAATGGGTGGATAAGATATTGGCCTCTGCCTTTCTGCGCCTCTTTCTAATAAGTCTGACGCAAGACTCTTAGCTATGCAGGACAACCTAGTACAGTATTGTGAACTGTGAATTTAGGTGCCACTTCTCGCGATACAGTCGCCGCTCATTAGCACGAACGCCTTATACTACAATCGTACTGACAGAACCTCTCTGTATCTTTGCACACGTGCTCAAACAGCTTTGAAACCGAGATATAGCAGTCATTAAAATAGCAGTTGTCACGATGCGTTAACAGCAGGCAGTGTATTCCGAAGGCTAGTTGAAGTGATCGTTAACGAATACTATTTGCTGTTTCGGCAATTTGTTCTGTCTCGGCCTGTTGCCTTGCTACTATTTCTGCTTTTCTGCTGCCGCCTTTTCGTCTTTTCGTCCGCTTTTACGCCTAATATTGTACTACTTCGTCAATACTGCAATTATTATCCTATTATTCCGTGTCTGCTATAATCGCCATAGCCATAAACAATCGACGATCTCCAATTGTTTTTAAAACGAGTGCTTACCTACTGGTTGGCTTAGTAACAAGGGTCCTCTCTTGGTATGGCCGTTATCTGCCTTTTATTATAGCTACCCATTCGTATATTGACCTGTGTTATCATATTCATGTATTACCTAGCATTAAATCAGGGAAGACTATGAACCGCAAAGGACCAATGGTCTCGACATACGGGCATGTTTTTAGTTTACTAGAACAAATAATGTGTGCAAATGCTGTTAAGTGGACGTGCAAGCTCGTATTCGTCGCAGCTCCTGTGGTCTTCTACCAAGCGGCTGACAATAATGCCAGCTGACAGTGGGGCTTTATTTACAGTAGTTGGGCTTGATATCGCTTTTGTAAACGTTGCAGTCCCGCTACATTTTACTACCGTTTTGTTACCCATTGCAGTAAAGGTGTTCATCGCAAAGTTGCAGTGGCGCTGTCCACTTAGTTGCTGTCCCAACTTCATCCATTGTTCCCCGTCGCTGAAAAGGTAGCGTCTATAGCGGCATTGCTTTTGAGTAGCCAGTGCCGCTGCTGTTTATTTGAATACTGTTGAACTACATTATGTTGTTAGTGTGCTTTACGCTTTACGGCAGCAACTTATACAGCGGCAGTGACTGGTGTTTTGGTTGTTGATGACACCTGCAATAGGGCCTTAGTAGTTTGAGCTAAAATACGCCCTGAAAGGTATCGCTTTGTTATATTTCTGCTCTATTACAACCAGTACATATATAGCAGTGATATACGGCTGTTAGCAATACCCGGACAACTACTATATGGTACATACGTGAGAAGTGATGTGGGTACCAAAAATGTGGGTCTAGACCCTACTGAGGTCTGTCTCTCGTCCTGTCCATCTAGCTGTCTGCTCAAATATCATGAACGGTAACCACACAGCGATAATAAGCAAGACACGATCCAACAAGCAGCACAGGTCCTACACGATTCGTAAAACAACAATAACAAGAGCAGTAATCGCATCAACAAAAAACAATGCCCCACGAACGCCCCTGACGACTCCAGCGTCAAGCGGCCGGCCAGCAGATAAAGCAGCAGCAACAATAAGTCTTTCTAATTTTTATATGAACGTAGGACAAGCGTAGCGCCATTACAAGCGTAAATGTGTTGACAAGCCAGTAGACATGACTAGTGCTGAGCTTGCTAACAACGATTACGTGGTGTAGGATACCGCCGCATCAAGGATACACACGGGCATAGTTGTACTATGTAGGTGTTACGATTAACACTCCCCGAACCAACCCTGGCAGTGAGGTACGCTAGAAATACAACAGCAGTTCAGGTATTGAAACTGGTGTGACCAGCTTGATTGTATTGTTGGGAACAGGAAGCTTAACCATTGCATCTGTTGTATATGTATGGCGCATTGTCGCTTCGGTAATCACTCAGTCTGCCCTTTTTCCATATGTTGACAATGTGGCTGAATATAGACACAATGCCAACGATAACAATGACAGTAGCAATAATAGCAGCGCTAATAGACAGTCCTTTTTGTATGTACGTATGTATGTGTCTACACAACATGATAGAGATACAGGTATTCCACCATGGCCTATAACTGTTAAGTGGAACATTACCATAATAATATTATAGTGTATTACACAATTCAGTTCATCTATTGACGACCTGTGACTGTCGCCTGTGCAAACAGAAGATTGAACCGACCCCATAACCGACACTAGAACAAACGGACAACATTTTCGAAAAAATAACTATTTGAAATCAAATATCACTTTGTAGGAGATGGTGACAGCATACTCAAACGTAGAAAAGATAGTTGAATAAATTGACGAGTATCATAATGTACTAGCGATTGCTTCGATGTTTATCAATGAACTAAATCATTTGCCCAAATATCATCGATTATTTCCATCTGAACAGGAGCAACACTCGTAGTAAGTGTCATAGTTGAACAAAATTCGACATTTTCTTTAAAAATACTTGGCAAAGATCGCGTGTGATTTGTCAATTCAAAATTTCCAAGTTTACAAAGCTTCCTATACTGTCCCCATACGGCGTATGTGTACAAAGCTACATTATCAATATATTTGTTTGCGGTATCTATATATTTTAGGTAAAGAACAACATGTCGCCATATTCCACAGCATCGGTGATGACTTCCAACCATGAGAGCAGCTCCTTGTTGGGTGGTAGCAATTCAATACTTGACCATGCGACGATTTATCGTCTTCCTGGAGAAAGACTCGGTATGGCACTGAAGTTTGTCGGCGGGACGAATGCTGGAGACACCGTATCAAGGGTGTTTATACAAAGCATAAACCCTGACAGTCCTGCCTCGAGGGCACAAAGTAATGTAACTCCGATCAGGTATGTCAAACAAAAAATCACAAGATCACTGTCTGCGACTAGGTCCAGTCTACGAAACACAAACGCAATATTACGCGTCATTACCATAAAGATTACATTTCTGAGATTAAAACTCAAACACAAAGTGGTGATAGTATTTCATGTTGTTTTTTTATACCGCAGTTTGCAATTAAGAAATGAACCACAAAAGAAAATGCATTTTTGTGACATTACAAAATCGAACAGTGCATTCTTAATCACTAGATCGAAATATAACCACTTAACTGTAATATTATAACGCCTATTGGTGCTTTCAGACCACGTGACAATTGTCGTTATAATAATGAGTCTAACATAGAATGCATTTGGTCATTTTTTATTGCATTCATTCCCTTTTCAGGGAAGGCGATGAGATACTGCGTATCGGTGAGCGTGAGGTGACATCAATGACCCGTTTGGACTGTGTCACGCTCTTAAGAGATTCGCCAGTCTGTATCAATTTAACTATCAGACATATGAGCGGCGCTATCCTGTCTGAAACACCACCAACACATGGGATCACTTCTGCTTTGCCGCTAACCAACGGGAGCACCGCTGGTTCCCACAATAACGCAGCTGGGTCGGGTCGGACCCAGAGTCCAAATAACGGCGAGATGTCGGTGCCACATGGCGGTCATGTTACCCGAAACAAACGAGATCCGCCACCAATTCCTCCGAGAAAATCACCGGCGGAACCTCGAACGACTTCTCTGCCTCCCCTACGGCTGGCCCAGAGCTCTGATGGGGGCTCAGGACTCAATGCTCACTCGCAGCAAATACACGTTTCGGATCGCTTCCACGTGCAGCAACAGCAACGAACTCTTGTGTACGATCTTACTTACATTATTATAGCCAATGAAGAATCATAAATATGGCCCTATTTTACTTCCATTAATACGTAAAGAGTAGAGAAACGTCAAACTTTTTTTTAGTTATTTTATCTATAAGAACACAGATTGCGCGAGAGGATTAGTGGAGTCTACATTACACGGTTTACTTAATGTAAACGACAGTTATATGCTTTAGTCTCGTCTTGTTAACGGGGCGTCATAATAAATTGTATACATCTAATAAACATATAAGGCAAGAAACTGGCACACAATTTTACTACACAAATTTGTTGGATTTGCCCTGGAACTACTATTACACCTGGGCACATATTGTAGTCTCTTAGCTCAGCAACAAATCTGTGTAACTCTTCGTTTTACAGATAATTAATTTATTCTTAAAATAACTAGATCAATTATTATTATTAAAGACCATAGGCGTCCGTGTTATACAGACCGAAGCTAAACCAACCAGTTCAAGGCTTGCGGTGTCATACACATTTAATGTCGGGGTTAGGAGTACGAAAACAGCCCGCTAATTGTTCGATTGAGTGTTGAAATCAGTTTCTGTTAGATGAAAAGGGTTAACTGGATGTTTGACCAGACAATCGCGGGGCCGGTAACGACAAACAGCGATTGATACGAACAAGCGCTTCTTTCTTCTTTACTCTCTAAAGAAATTCGTCACCTGTTTCGTGAAACTATATGGGCATTCATTCTCAAATTGGGTCTCCAGTGTATTCTAATGTCTTTGACGTCGTTGATGATGGTACTGTTAGGATCGGCTAAAAAAAGGGTAAGGGAACCGGCGTTTTTGCTCTTCAAACTCTTGAGTTGTCGCCTGCTGTACTTGAGATAGTTTTGGTGGTCAAGTCATTGTTAGCATTGGCTTCTTTGTGGATAGCATGTTGGGTGAGTGGAATAACGTGTGGAAGAGCAAGTTTGTTGATGAATGATCAAGGCTATTATTGTGCTTCGTTAGCTTCCTAAATGATTTTCGTTGTTTTGAACAGTCAGAGCTCGTCGCCCTTACTGTTTTTAGACCTTGTCGTAATTTTGTCCTGTGTTCACACATCTGTATCTATATTTGTGTTTGCGTTTGTAATGAACAGTAAATCTTTGTCGACGAAAAGCCTGGATCGTGTCGGCTCGTCTGAGGGCATCGTACGACCCTCAATACCGCCGCCGTTACCCCCACGGAAGCCGACTAAGGATATGGACACAACGCAAAAACCGGATGACTATCGACAGGACAACAGCCTTAAAGAAACCAATCGACCCCAGAGCGTACCGCCTCCTCCGCCACCACGCAAAGATGTTGACGACATTTCAATGCTCAATACCGGAACTGGCATTAATAACGGTAAGTTAAAGTAATTTTTCGTCGATTCGTCACTCTTACACGTGTTCCCTCTTCAATTGATTTGACAAAATTTACTTCGCAATCAGTAAGGTGTAAGCTGCAATAGCAAGTAACAACTCATGAGGAAACTTAATTGCGTTGTGTCCTGATCATCACAGATTTTAAGTGTTACTCATTTGTAGCTAATAACTACGTAAAATAAGGCGACGGCAAATGAAAAGTTGAGTTTCTCTTACTAGTTGTCACACATGTGAAATGAATGTGTTTTCATTAAGGCTGGTTGCAATTGCGGTCGTGATCGCACCTACTTACTTAAATAGTAGTTTCGATTTAGAATAATGTGTGTAGTGTTTATAAGTTTCTTGAACTCTATGTGGTATTTTTAGTGCTTACTAGGAAACCTTATGCAGGTTAAAAATAATCCATTTATAATATCCGTTACCTTCCGACATGAATAATAGTAATAATAACCATAATCTCTGTTCACGTTCTTAATCTAATTTACTTATGATTTTATATCCTTATGAAAGAATGCAGCCAAAAGTTCGCACTGCTCAATCAGCTTATAACTCATTTTGCGTATTAGAGCCGATTAGTGTCTAAACTAGGGTGGCGAAATTTAGCTCGAGAGTGCACATATTCCTTTACTTCCAGGTTCAATAGGCTTGTCAATGGGCCTGAAATGGCAGGACCTTTGTGATAATAAAAAAAACACACATTTATAAGCGATAATTCGGATCGTGTGTAGAACGTGTGATCGATATTGAACTTGTGTTTAAGGAATAGGTTGATACCGATTAAGGAAAGCTAACAATATACCTATCCTTGGGAACAAGCTAAGCGGTAATTGTCACAGCACGGTTAAGTCCTCCGTGGTAAGCATATAGCCCTCTAAATATGTACTTTTTTCGCAGTGCTAATGCCTAGAAGGCGCTTTCCAATTTCATACATCAACCATCTGTTCGAAATGCATTGTTACCAATTTTGTTAGTTTAGCTCAGCGAACTCAAACTATATTTGGTGCGATAACATATGCAACGGAACAAACCCTACACGAAATCCTAAAAGCGCTCGCTTCCATAGCTTAGACTATCAATAGTTGCACCGAGGTGCTACATAGGTATCATTTATGGTGTTATTTTTAAATAGCTGATAATGGGTGCTTTGAATAATGAGGAAAATAATTTATTAGTACGCTGTAGATACAGTAGATGAACAATAGTCCTGCCTCTGATAATAAAGCTCGTTCCAATTGTAGAAATTGGCATTAGGTATTCTGCTGGCACTTCGCCAAGTTTGATACCCGTGTTGTGTGTTACTCAAACTTACGGACGATTAACTTAGCGGATTGACACACAATTGGCCCTCAGTAGATTGTGGACTAGCTCAACAGGGATCATGCTGACTAAAACTGCACATAGTCCGCATGTCCACTTGGGCACAATTATACTTTGAACATGTTGTAAGCAGCAGCCAAAAGAATGTATATATATATATATATATATATGTATATTTTTCCGAGTTGGGCATACCACCTGGATACCACATTTGTCATTATTACTGCACTGCTTCTCCCATAGGTACCGCTGGCTCGGATGAGGTCGATGGCGCTCTCCCCCGACGTGTAGGGGGAATGCTGCAGAGAACGCGAAGCGCTCCTTCTGCCGATGAACGTCCACATTTTGAGCGCCCCGCCGAGGCTGAAGCCTACACCGATTTGTTCGCGGACACTGAAGATGCCGAAAGTTACGTGGACGAATCGGATGATACGGCGTCTTCGGTATCAACTGTAATCGACCGCTTGCACAGGTACATACCCATTTCAATATATGTTCTATGCAAGATATTTTCTTTAATGAAATCACAGGCCCGTGTTTTGTTGCGAGATGCAACCATTATGCGAAATATAACAACATGCAGAAATTGTCGTGGGATTTTCTGAGATTAAAACTTATATATACTTAAATATATGAGTAGTATTTAATCTAATAATTCTTTGGGACTTTGCCCCTCGTTGCGGTAAAAGCGGCCTAATAACAATAATAAACGAAGCGCATTACTACTAGACGAAAAGCAAAACAATGAATATACCAGCAAGACAAACATACCGGCGCGAGCTTGCATAGCTAGTGCATATCAACTAATGCACTTTCAGTAACCTGAAAACTTGAGTAATCTGTAATCCGAGCATCTGACAGTCAGTCGTTAAGTGATACATTCGGATTCGTGTGTACATTTTTTTTTACAGTCGTTCCTCAACGGCAAATTCAAGCTTCTCGGAACATGGAAGCGGTTACGAACGTCCCTCAGTACCTCGTTTCGCAGGCGTCGAGCTTGAGCGAGCCATGCACCCACTTGTGGATATGCAACGCGACAGAGATTTTCAACAGCAGCAACAACAAATGCAACAGTCCCGAGATGTACCTATGAAAGGAACTCAAAAGGCACCCGAAGTGCCACCCAGGCCTAGCGTTCAGCATAAAGTGAGTTTGGCTTTTTTTTAATTTTTGTTTTGAATTTTGTTGTTACAACAAAAGGTTCTCTTTTTCAATATATGTCTTAAATACGTGCAAATATGTGAGAGTAACTAGACTTGGCTTTTGAAACGGTTTCTTAATGTAATTGTATTATAAATACAATACAGAAATAATATAGACAACTTGATTTCTCCAATGTTGTAGTCTCAATAACATTTTCTACCTGTAATATAAGCTATCGTAATAAAACATAATAATTCGGAAGTATTGGTTATTCAGATTGTTTCAAGAAGTAATGATGAGACTGATGGGACGCGGCTTGATTGAGATTTAGCTAATGTCCAGCGATTTTTTCAAACTCTTCCACTGTGTAACATGATACAAAGTATAGGTACGTTAAGGGTGTGTGACTGTGACGAATTCAACATTTATCACCTCCTTGCGATGATCAATAGGCCAAATGTGGGGTTATTAGCTAAGAAGATTATTATTATTATTAAGCCTTTGGATCAGCCGAAGTGTTTAGATCATACAAATTTCTGAGAGCTACTTGGTTTAGATATCTACTAGTTAATATAATCTTCTGCAGTGACCGATGTTCCTTAAATCGAAAACGCTTTTGCGTACTAATTAACTCTCACGCAAAGCTAGCTAGTTTTGTTACACCTATTTAATAATCATAGTATCTCGTTAAGCAGAAATAAAAGTCTTCTCACTTTCACTGAATTTCATTGGAACGTCTAAAATATTTGTTCATTTACAGACAGTTTGTCGCAAATGCCAAATGTAACTTGGCTTGGAGTACACCAACTAATTTTACGTGGTGAAGTATTTACTGATGTATCCGAAAACCCAGCCTAAATTTCTGAGGTTCCTCTGTGTGCTATAACCATTATCGCGTCTGCCACCTAATAAGTTGCAAAGCTTTACTAGAATGTTTACTATTTTCATACGAAAATTAACCAAGAGAAAGGAACCAGCATGATGAAAACGCTGCATGTCTCCCTTAATTCAGGTAAATCTGCAGACCTTAATTACAAGATGGTTTGGCACACGTCGCCCGATTCAACTATCATCAATGTTCAAAATGACGCGGTGCTCTAAATTTCCAGAACTATTGATGAGTTCGTCATAAGATATGTATGCATCTCTTTTAGCTTGATTAGAACTGAACGGCTTTATCCCGTGGCAGGTAGTACAGTTAGTACACTTGCTCG
This sequence comes from Varroa destructor, assembly GCF_002443255.2. Lineage (NCBI taxonomy): Eukaryota > Metazoa > Arthropoda > Arachnida > Mesostigmata > Varroidae > Varroa > Varroa destructor. The sequence goes on from NW_019211460.1 coordinate 21,448,759, forward strand.
ACTGCAACCTCTATTTGATTTTGATTAGAAAGCCATCCCAGGACGTGTCTATAAAATCGATCGGACATCGCTGTATATTCCGGTACCCTACGCTAGACTTGTTCGTTTAGTAGAAATAAAATCCTTGATACTTGAGCTAATGTAGTGATGCCCTCTGCTTAAGGTGGAATACTAAATGTATCACCGACGAGACACCTCTCGATTTTTTAGCTTTGTGATTACACGGACAAAAGTGATTCTAACAGGTAATGTAGTTAGCACCGTTTAGCATTGTTAATACGCTAAAAGTAACGCATTCAATTTTAAGTAATGTTGAAGCAATGTGCGATTGCCTCTGTGTCACATCGCGTGCATGTACCATCGATGTGTCACATTTATCTGTATTGACGTTTCTTGATTGCTCTTTGTGGACAGCTGTTTACAGTAGAAGGGCAAACAATTAATGTCATCGAATCAGTGACTCCAACTATCCATCATACGTATGCCTAACGAAGGCGGTGCGTCAAAGTAACATCCGAAGGAGCTGTTTCCTAACATTGAACTAACAAGATCTCAGTCCTCAATAACTGTAATAATACGTTTACAGAGACGTGTTCAGATGAAGACTGTGTGTGTAGGTCCTCATAAGCTATTAGGTCAAAAACATTTGATGATGACTCCGTAAGTCATATCACCGTAATCTGTGTGACAAACTACGTAAGTGCTTGGTAACAAGGTCCCAATTAAATCTGTGTCAATTTACAACGGCGACTGTATGTTTGTTGCTTTTTGACAGGTAAAATAAGTTTAATGAAAGTGCTGACAAAAACAATTTTGATAACCAGTCTAAAGTAAGGCGATGGGCGTAGTTATTCAATCAATGATCATTTTTGACTATGAGGCAAAACCGAGAGCGCATGGGCAGGCTGTATCCAAACTGCGTGTAGAGAGAGAGAGAGAGAGAAGTGGTCTCCAATTTTAGCTAGTCACTCGGGTAACATGGTTCACCCATGGAACACAAATTATATTCGGACAGAAGCAGCGACGTCTGCCCGCATGATTTGATAATCTAAAGACTGTTCATTCAGCATCGTCTCTGCTGTTATTGTTTTTCTAGCTTGCGCTTCAAATCCAAGTGCTCTAGTATTCCAAGGTAACACGACTCTTTTTGTTCTCATTGGTGTGGCTGACGGCCCGGCCAAGTTCTATTGAAAATCGATTGAATTTCTTTCGATGAGTTATGTTTTACGCCTTTTGGTCACGCTACCTTTTTCGTTGCAAAGCATAATGATAGAATGGAGCGGCGCGGTGCCACAATGCGCGTTCCGCCTGCTCCTCATCATCATCATCAAGATATAAGTAAAGTGTAATATAAAATAAAAGAGGCTGGCTATAGATAAATTTCTTGCACATGGACCGGTATACGGGCATGTATCTCGCCATTAAATCGCGTTACATATTTCGAATGATGACGCCAGCCAACAGTTCGCTGCAATCGCTTCACTGCAAACTGTGACAACTACGACAGCTTCACCGCAGCCATTATGGACGTGTCATTAATTGCTAATATATATAGCAAGCACATTGCCGCTGTGGTTCTCATTGGTAGCTTTCGCTCATTGGTTTTAGCGAAGCTTTGAAGCGAAGAAGATTCTATGACGTAGCTTTGAGAATTCCATGCCGATCAGCCAGATATAAGCGAATATCGTTCGGTTTTCCTGATTGTCTTCCCTGTCCGGAATATCCGCTTAAAGGGGTGTGGGGTTCTGTGTTTTTTATAGCCGCTAGAGATGTTGCCGGCGGCGTTGTCGTCGTAGCTTTGTTGTTTTGTTGGCGTGTTCACCAATAAACAAACTGCAAAAACCTTCCAAGCTTTGGTAGGAAAAATACACTATTCTTACGTTAAATGCCAAAAGAAACGCGATAGAAGTGCTAGAGCGAATTGCTTCTGAGGTATATATATACATATGTGTTCAACTGATAAAATATTCGTAGTCTATCCGTTATGTTGTTAGTAAAGAAGTAGACCAAGAAGATAGAATAGTCAATCCTTTTTTATATATCATCCTTATCGATTAGTTCTACAAGTTAAAAACTAAGAAACAGTAAACGAACTATATTGTACAACAAATACAGTATTTTACATTCCATTTGCGGTATAGCTACATAAGTAGACAGTAGAATGAAGTTTTGCGTAGTGGTATTCTACAACTATCTACACTGCATGCGAGTCACTTCGTCCATTCGTATCAAGCATGATTTTTCAATTAGCGAAATTCTGGGTTTTTTCCTGCTTTATTTATTTGTTACGTAGCAGATGCCGCGGGAGGAGCTAAACTTAAGCGAGACTCCCGAGCCACAACCGGTATCACAGCTAATCGACCTAGAGGCGACAATGGAAATCGAGCATGAACCAAACCCGCAACTGGTCCTTCCGAAACAGGACGAGGCCGCGCATCAAAAGGTTGATAAAAAAAGTGGAACCGATGAGCCCCAAGGACGCGAGGAAACCCTGGAAGTCATAAACACAGACTATGAAAAGTGCCAAATCATCGCAGCTAAGTGCCAGAGTACCCTAATTGGGGATAAATGCAAGATTTCATCGAAGGAACAAAAATTCACATCTTTACATCACGTTCAAAGACAGGATGGCAGCAAGACTGTTGAACGTGAGAATAAGATTAGCGGTAATGCTGTTAGCGATCACACAAGCAATGAAACCCAGAATCAACATCAGCAAATTGTCCCTGACCCGTAAGTCTGATTTCAGTTTCGTCTTGTTATCTACTGTGTATAAAAGGCCGTTGCCTACAAGATATCGGTGACAGCTTCTACTGGACTTCAACCGTTATGCGGCTCTGATTAGAAAATCTCTTAGTATTACATGTGCTGTATTGAATTCAATTACCGACTAAGTAAATTTTCATTTTTCTATTTCTATTATTCATTGAATATGATGCCTCGCTTATTCGGCCAACACATTTACGATGTTCTTATGATTTTGATTGCTTCTCGCGTTAACTAGCTTCGCTGTTAGCGGCTGGTAACATTGAACGCCTATCCTGAAGGTTAATATGATATTTATATTAAGTCGGAAATATATATTTATATAAACCACGTTTAAAAAAATGTGATCCGCTATGGTAGCAAGTAATAAAAGATGCAAGCTCATGCACAGCTGTGTGCCAAACTAAAAAATATTAAAAGCTAATCGTGTAAGAGTACGTCAAAAGGGTCTGTTTTATGTTCGATGACACGAAATATTTAGATAAGATAAACCCAGAAGATGGTCGGTCATGCCTAATAATAAAAATATTAATCATGTCTAATGTAGACATGATATTTAGCAGCGTGACCAGTTGTTACTGTAAATAATACGGTTTCTGCATCTTATTTCGAATTTTAAAAAATTTGAGCCCATTCTTATGCACCGAGTTTCTTATAACACAATCGAAACAAGCTTTGTCCGTTGTCATGAGTGTTCAACCGCGGCAAAAAAAACCTTAACAAAAACATTAACTGCGGCCGATTGCATCTTCTGTAATGCTCAACGGCACGAACGGTTTTTGTCTATTTCTGTTTTATTTTCGGTCGTAATCATGTGCGCTGTACGGCACACTGTGACCTCCCTCTGCGATAAGTGCTAGAGCCGGTTGCAAATACAATAAGCAATAAAAACCCTATATATTGCCTGCTAAGAAATAACAAAATGGACAAAGTGTAGTAGTATCCGTTCAGTTTCTGCCGATATACGAGCCGATACAAGACCTAAACTACAGATTTTTTGCACAAAGTTGAAAATTACAAAAACTAGAGGAATTGAGTCGGCAAAAATGTGAGATGACAAAAAGCAAGAGTTAGAGACAGCTGATTAGTTGGACATCCGGATGCATCGTCAACGCCGGCCTAAACAACGGTAGCAGACCTGGCTGGGCCTGTGCAGATGGTAAGAGCCTGGCCCCAGATGTGGCAGCATTTGTCGCCTTTGCAATAGTTATACGAGCGCAACCGCGGTTGTAGACTGCCCACTCCATACTTGCTGAGTCGACTCGGTTCGTGCATAAATAACTAGACGGTGTCGGCAATCATTTCACAGTCGACTTGATTCCGGTCAGCGACGATGGCAGCTCTGACGGCCACGTCTTTTCTTTAACTTTTGCTGTAACCATCCGTTGCAGCTGCGACTTTCTGCCTCCGTCCATCTGCAACACGTCCACCACCGCTTCTACTAGAAGCAGATCCGCAGTGATGCAATTACGACTGCAATTGGCATGGCGACTATAGACATCGATGTCAACGTTGTCCTTTATCAACAATAAGCGAATCTTGCTTCTCCGCTATTGAAGGCTTCCGGACGATCTCTGGCCATTGTTCATCGGCGTCTGCTTGGAGAAATCCCCCGACTTCCCTCGCCCTCTAAAAACTTTTTGAACGGGTGGCTCGCAGATGGCTGCGTAGATGGTGTTTGCTCCGATTGCCCTGCGAACAGCGGGTGACCCGCGAAAATTTTGTACCCGGGTGGCCCTTCTGGTTGCATATACAGCAGCCCACTCATTGAACAGCAAGACAACGCTAGCGAAAAACGGAGAGCCGCCACGGTGGGCGGCAGGCACAAGAAAAGTCAACTGACTGTCTTGTCAGGTCGTGGACAAACTTCAGTTAGTGCTTCGCGTCGGTTTTGTCGCGATTCTGACAGAACTTTAATGGCAAGTTAATAGATTTCTGGTGCCTGTTTGATTTCTGTCTACGACACTGGTAGTCATATGATCGGCGGTGACTGGGGTACGACCTAGGATTAGCTTTGTGAACGAAAAATGTTTGACAGACTGAAAATATCACAAGGAAACGTTGTAACTATGCTTATCTGTTTTCAAAGCACAGAAGATCGTTGACATTGTCAACCTTCTAAGTGACATTGAGGCGTGACTGGCATTTTAGGCACGTTTTGTTCCGGCCTATGTGCCTTCCCTATGTATGGGCAGTGACATTAATCGTAACTACAAATATTTATAGCGGGCATCATTGAAAAATTTCAAAAGGATAGAAACCCGCCGAAGTTTAAAAAACACTTAATATCTCCATTATTATACTGAGCGGAATGGAATATAATTTGTAAATTTTACATCGGACGATGAAGCCTCGTTTCCCACGGTATGTTAGACAGGTTATGATCAACGTGAATCAACTGTGTAGCGATATGTTTCTTCAGTGAGTGTGTACAGTTCCAGCAATCTACAGCGGTTTAGATCCGTTCCCCTCGTACAAGGACCAAGAAGCCCTGTCATTGCAAAAACACATGAGATAATAAAGAGAAACGCCGGTCAATAGAAATCATGAAGCAGATATTTATGGTCCGGAAAAGCAGCTCATTTTCGCACGAAAAAAAATTAAAACCAAAATTGTTAAATACATTTTTAATATATAAACACGTCACTTATTACTTAACCGATTAGGATCTAATTTAATTAAGGTTAAAGGAATGCATAGTCAGTGTACTGACAGAAACAGACTCACACAATCTACATAGCAGTATCTGAAGTTCAATTTATTCAGGTGTAACGTGTAATGAACCCTGCTGATATCGCTTGTTTAGTAAACCTGATTAATACTTATAAAGAAAAAAAGCTACAGAGCTTTAGAGCTCTCAAAAGTATGCGTGCAGCCGCTTTTGCAAACTAAATAGGTCGCCATGGCTCAGACAACGACATATTTGCTATTATTTAATAGATAAAACCGCCTCGCTATCGCTGGTAGCACTTGTAAGACCTGCTATAGATGATATAGCCTTACTTAACAAGGATAACTCAAGCGAAAACATAAGCGTAATAATCACTTTATTTACATCTGTGTTCGTCTTTTAGACCGACTCTCCTAGACAAACCAGATTTAAAGGCCTGTACTCCTATAGCTCATGGTGATCAGCTATTCTCTACGGAAGATTTCAATGACATCAGTACCTTCGAAGGCCTCGAGCGTCGCTCGCCTTCAGGCGACTCGTTTAACTCCTCATCATCTTCTCAATCGGCTGATTCGGTTGTCGATGCCGGTTCCCCGTCGCCACCATCCACCGGCAGCCCAGTTCTAAATCGTTTCAAGGAAAATTCAGTGACTGTGCAGGAGCCTCGTCAGGAATCAGCTAAAGAATCGCCGGAACTAAGGAGCTTAGCACCCGTTTGCCACCGTCACGAACCGGAATCTGGTAAGTCCTCATCCATAACGCAATTATCGTGAATATAAAGCCATTTTTTTATCCGTTAATAAGGTTCTATTACCAGAATTGCCCATATAGCGTATACGCCTATTAGTCATGACTGTTATTAGCATTTTTGCCTTGTACATTAAAAACATATGAACGATCATAACATATTACGTATTTCTGGTATACATTCGTCCAATATGGCATTATTGTATAACCAATAGAACAGGACGAATCCCAGGGGTCACTAATAATTTTGTTACTCCTTTATCGTGTATCTCATGACCCAACAAACGGCTATATCTTCCAATATGCATAGCGCTCCTTTTCTAAGACAAGGCTTTAATCTAAAACCTGGAATGTACCTGATGTTCGATACTGTTTGCAACTGTTTTATGCAAAAAGAAGACTCGAATTTGTCATCAATCGGTGGACCGATTTTTCATGCGCTCTATACTGCTTTTGTCAAAGTTTCGGCCAAACAAAAACAATCTTTCATTTAAGAGAGGAGTAAGTAATTACACCTAATTAAGATCAATGGCAGCGAAGTAGACCTTCGCGCTACCAGCTTCCTTCTGTGTACTATTCGCACAATATTACTTATTCGTGCATGCAAAACGTATGGTTTTAAAGTACTTTACACAGATAAACATGATAATGAAGATGAAAGTAACGATGAGCGCTGTATGATTGTCGTCTTATAGTACGACACATGAAGGTTTTAAATGACAGAGAATAATTAAAATGCTCGAAATTGATCGGCGGGGTGTTTTAGCGGGCAGCGAACACCAAATCGCCGAACTTAGAATTAAAAAAAATAAAAGCGTGAATTTTGCCTTGCAAATAAAATTGTGGGATTCAGACAGCTGATTCTTTACACAAAAGACTGTCCATAATAGAACCCAGCTAATTTTCTACATGGCATGGATAAACATTTTGACGTTTATGTCTAAGGGTTTTATTCACTCTTACTTAATACTTTACAATATATATATATATATATATACAATATGCTGCTTGCTTAAGCCCGTTTCGAATTTACTATGCTACTCATATTTTGACTCAATTCATTCGTAGCAATGTCCTGTGCGGTCAAGTCATAATACCAAAAAGTTCATATCCCACACACTCTTTGCATTGTAGCCTGCAAAAAGGTACAGCTTCCCCAGCAGTCCTTTAAGCATTATGTGCTTCAGAGAGACTTCAAACATGTGAGAGGTATGACACTATTGAACTGTCTTCGTGCTTTAGGAAAAGCACACAATTAAATGGACTCAGTAAGAGTGCCACTGCTAATAGCTTGTACATATGCATGTCATTGCTTGTCCAACAGCTTGGGGGTAAGGTTCGTGGAGGGGGTGTGACAACATGTTAATAAGACAATCTTCCACATGAAAGAATAAGGAAATTCCTAACAGCCTTTTAACATCGACACTTCAAAGAATTCGGTGAGATCGAAAACGTCGCTTTGATATCACCACAATAACACACTCACACTTCTCCATAAAATCGTTAGCGCTTAAAATTCCATTTCTACGCGTTTGTCGTCACCTCGTGCAGCCTATAAATTACTCTAGACAGATCAGAAAAGCGAACGATAAGCCAACTGGGTCAGCCTGATTATGTTATATCACCCAATACAAAAGCGGTGGATCGCATTATAGTACTATAACCTTCGATCTTTCTTCGCCAACTTTTTTTCGTTGTCGCGCGCGAACAGATATACACACTTTGTTCCGACATGCTTTTTTACTTTGATTTTTTTTCTTGTGCGTTACACGGACCTCCTCATCAATTCGTCGTTTCATTTCGACAACTATCACCAGGTTATATATTTATTTATCAAGGTCAATCGGCACGAAAAACAACGATCGTGACTGGTTTTGAAATAATACCGCTCTATTTTAATTGCAACATAACTAGATGGACGTGTCCATTGCTCACACTTATATCATTACGATATAATTCATTTGCAGAACCGAGCTTCACACTGGTACAAGTCGTATTAGAGAAGTAAACGAGTGAACGACATTACTATTACTGTTATTATAATAATTTCGTTCGCAGATATGTATCGTACTATTTGGCTTTTAGCTGAACTCATTCATTCATTGCGTTTTCCTGATCTGCCTGTGTATTCTTGTCTCGCGTTATGACTTGTCACATTTGTGGGTCATCGATGATGAGCTTTTCTATAACCACTCTACAATAATTTGAGCTACGACTAGATTTGTACAGGTTACACAAACGAGGGCTGTGACTGTGTGATGGACGACACTATTGCTATTGATGAAAAACGTCGGTGGTAATCACGGAAGTCCGTAAAAATAGCCGCCATCGCTGATCATTTGCGTCTTAGCCGCGGCTGCTTAACACTGTGAAACAGCAAAAACTGTTAAATATTGGTACCAACAGGGGGAAAACAGTGCAGAAACGCAGATGTTTTGTATCTTGATTATCGCTGCCGTTGAATTCACTACACACGCGGCTACCATAAGGAAGTGAAGCCTTCAATCGCCTGTTCCTGGCCTAATCCACGCTGTTGCCTGCAGGGTTTACAGAGCAACAGAATGCATATAAGGTGCAATTACATACGCATATTATAGGCTATCACATGCTTTAGAATGACAATAACAGTGATAGTATAGTAGTGCTTATCAATAGTGATTATAGTCATAAATTCGGGTTCATGTTTACTAACCCCGTTGAACGTGATGAGCCGTTGGCTGAACGCGGCGCCGCAACGTAAAGTATTGCGCAATGTGACTGGATGACGTTTCTGCGTGAGGTAGACCTTATATATAGTTGTAGCTATGATTTTTGTTTTTGCATGTCTGAATAACACCTCCTATCTATTAGTTATTTGCTGTTATTGTAGAATAACTTCATTAATCTGATAGCCCCATTCATCTGGCCACATATGTCTTGCACACACAGTCAGAGAACACAACTCATGTTACCCTCTGTGCTCAGCATTGACCGCGCTCACCATTATGACTGGGTCACACCCGGAAAAACAGAAATTAATAACGTACGTTATTATATATACATATATGGGCATATATGTTTGAGCGAGGCCAACTGCGAAACAACAGACAGCCAATGACGTTAGCAAAGCCCCTGCGAACCGAAAGGTCAGAAAGTGAAAATAGTTATATCACGCCCAATAAACCGAAGTTCGACCATTTGACCGGCGCGAGCCACCGGACAAGACTAGGCAACTGAGAATTTAAGGATATAAAGCGTTTGTTTTGGTTTGTACGTCAAGCCATGATCTTTCATAAGTTACAAAAAGAAACACCAGCATCGATTGGGAGCCACCTACACAAATGTTCAAGTAGTTGTTGATGCTGGGTCAACGCGATACTGCCTCGTAGATGTCACGCTTCTAGAAGAGTCGGTTTTTGGTAGCGATGACGGCGACAACCAGGACAGTTTTTGATTTCGCATACAAAACTCTTCACCGAATCTACAAACGTAACGTCTGGTATAATAGCTGAACATAGTAGGCTTCCTTGTACAAGACAACGAATAGCTGATGCTAAACGGCGCGCGACGTCGATAACCGTGTACATAGAAGGGAATGTTTGACGTTTGAATATATTCAAATTTTACCGCCTTCGTCGGAGAGGACCGAGTAGCGGGTGATGCTCGAGTTACCACATTTAGATTATGTTGATTTAATTCAGTCACTTTGTGTTCTTCTCTAAAGAACGGAAGCAGTCGAGGCGATAACGGAGTCAGCGATTTCTTTACGTTGTAATTAGCTAATTATATAATTATGCTGACGTGAAACATGCATCACTGAAGCATATTCGTTTCGGTCGGAGCTGTGGCGAAGAAACGACAAGGCTGGAACGATACCGGCCAACACTGATACTTCATCTCAATATCACTGACAATGAATAAACAATTTATTATAACACTAGAATAGTCGAAATCGGGTTATGAGAAGCATGAAAAGAAGAAAAGTGAACACAGGGAAAAAGCGGAGGGTGGGATAGCAGTACCGCTTGGTAATTTGTACTAATAAAATGCACGTAACTAAGATGAATATTAATACAATAATCATAATGTTTTATGTAATGCATTCGTCAGACGGCCGATCTCAGAGCGCTGGCTCATGCAGAAGGAAACACATTACTTCATTGTTATTACTACTTTTACTACCTAGTCTTTAGGCGGGTCACGAAAGGGACTGTTTGTGTGGGTGGGTGTAGGAACATAGAACAGATTTAAATAATGGATCTTTCGTATCACTTTCATGTTAAATAGATAGGAATGAGGCTACTGGCTCATATCGTTTATTACTAATGGTAGTTGAAACGATCCGAAACCCAATTCTTTTTTCCAGACCCAGAGATCGGTACAGAGGTATTTGCCAGGAGACATGAAGTAAAACTTGAACGCCTCTGAATGAACATAGCAATGCCCAATGGAGCTGGAATTATCATTGACACAGATCGACTTAAAAACAATATGTTCTGCGAAACGTCCTCTAGTGGGTCTCTCTCTGTGGAAAGCCAGCATCCATACGTAAAGATAACGGCCTAACCGTGTCTCTTTTCATTTCTATTCACTTTCCAATGGTGTATTTCTTTTAGCACACACCTGAAGCGCTGATGAAGTAGTTTTGCTAGTCCTTGTTACTAGGTGGTAGGGTATATTTTACTATAATAAATAATAGTCAAAGGTGAAATTGAACTAATAGTAAAATGTATATTTTGACCAAAATGAATTATACACTAGCACAGGAAACCTGTTTCGGCGCCGTTGCTTTTGAAAATATATGGTTGGCGTTCTGTCGGAGACGATCGCAATCTACAATTTCGTTACCATATCAATAAATTGCATTGGAAAGAGAAGCTTAGGCTCTTCGACAGCTGTCTTATCCAAGCGACAAAGCCTTAAACTGCTACCTGCTAACCGCCCGAGCTAAATGCTTTTTGAGAAGGTTAAATGAAATTCGAATAGCGATCAACAATAGCCGCGATCCATCGCTGTCTACGCGTCCCTAGCAGAAACGACCGTGGGGAAGCCTTATATTATGTACATATACTGTACCACTTGTTCTAAGAGATCCCCACTGAATGCATATCGCGCAAACGTCGATCGCGTCGACAGTCGCCAATCATTATTCAACGTTCGATTTAAATTCGCGCGCAACTTATATCGACCAGTGTGAATGCGAAATACGATCGCTTATCGCATTAGAAGTATAGAAATACGCGGAGTCGCTATTGAAGCAACGGCGTGGAATGCCACACCACAACGTTCGAGTTGTTCTAACTGGCTATTATTCGAATAATACCGAAAATATGGCCGACCGAAGATACGATTGTCGCTGCCAACATAATAGGATTTTCTGTCGGGATCATGGGCGGAGGTTGCTGTGTAAACCGTATTGCCACCGTTGTTGTTAATAGTTTATGGAACAGATTTGTTCATCGGTATAATTTTTTTTCTAATCAATGCTGCTTTGAATTGGCTGGGATCGATCGTACTTCGTTATGTGCTCGTAGCTTTTCAATACTGAACATGAACTACTTGAGGTATTTTATCTGTAGGCAACATCGTCGCCGTGGCTGCGGTGGCAACACGAAAGATTCAAACAGAAGCAGTGAATTCAGACTCCTGGTACCAGTAGGTGAATAGATTGTCGTTCCTGGTCTTCCTTTTTCATTGGAACGTATCGTGGGGGAGGGAGTATCGACTAACGATCTCGCAGCTTCTCCATTCGATGCGTTAGCTCGAGTTACGTACTCGTCTAGATAGGTACCTCGAACTAGCTTGAAATTCATATACAAATGTAGAATATTATTATTATATGTGAGTGTCTGGTTAATTAGAAAGCACGTCACTCTAGCCATTTTTAATCACGATCGCTGGACAAGACACTCCGCGTGGAAGCTCATTTGTGTAAAGCGTATCTTTTTCCAAGCCAGGCAGGGGCCGATTTAGCAGCTGCATTGAAGAAGAGCGTTAACTTGCTTTCGTGTGGAGTTCAACCGTACTTCTCCTTGAAGCTCAAAAGCAATTGTATAGATAATGTCGTCAATGTAGTAGACTGACTAATCGTCAATAAATTTCACAGTCTGGAGAGAGTAGTCACTGATTTCGAATCAATAGCGATAAATGGGTTTTGTAGAATCTTTTGAAATGCAAAAAGCGATATATGTTTGCTCTTGTTAAACAAACAAAAAGATCTATGAATAAAGCGCCTGATCTATGTTTGATTTATTGGAAATGGCATTTTAGACAGATTTGTGATCTCAACGTTTTGTACAACGTTCCCGGCTCCGACCAATAAACCACAGAGCTATATCGGTTGTTTATTGATTCCGTCTGCAGTTCCGACGAGTCCCGCCCCCCTCATGCTCGACTTTGTTAAAGATCGAACATAACGCCCACTCAAGATACGAAAAATAACCACCTTCATGCTGATATCATCCATACTGCATCAAATGTAATCACAAGAACAGTAAAACAGCTTCTGAACAGTAACAGTTCGTATGACTGTTCTGGACCGCTGCTCTCCGTAGAATAGTGGCCGATTTCTAGCGGGATCGCACATCGATCGCCTTTTACGCCCCATCGTGAAGATGGGATTTACACTAACTGTAATATATCTAACGCAGAATAGAAATCTTTGACAGTGTTCATCCGGCTGATGGGTCAGAAACACCGACACCGGCCAGCCTCGGCAATTTCACTGGGCTGTAGTGCGCATCATCGACTGCGATGACCTCCCAACAAAAACAACAATAACCACAACAGCAATCACGGTACAACTACAACCCCAGAGTTAATCTGCAAGCCGAGAGGAGCCGCACTACGCAACACCTCGACGAATGGTAGTCGCCATAATAGAAACACCAGCAATCATAATCATGGGAGGCAAAAAATAACAGCCACAGCAACAGAAAGTTCAACCTTATCAATATACGTACGTGGATATTTGTGCGGAGTTGCGACGTGACAATGAATAAACGTCGCCGAAGCCATCGCCACTTGCAAGCGCACGTAAAAATCAAATGGCCAACTATAGCACTGTGGGCGATGGTGGCACACCGGCCAAATAGGCTGGCTGGCTACACGATCAATCTTTGCTTCATCAGAAAGTGAAATGGCGGCCCGGCTGGTTTGCCTGGTGGTTGTCTACGCTAGCGGCTAGCAAGAGGAGGGCGGCCATTTGGAGGATGCCATATTAAAAGACACCTTCATCTTCATTTCGCTATTAACTGAGCCGCAGTTTTCCCTATAGTTGCCGAGAAAGCGGTAAACGTTCTTCGCACTCACAGTTGTGACCGCGCGGTTCGTGATGCTGCCGGTTCCGTTGATGCTGATTTGTCTACTGCTGCAGGTTTCCTGCGGTTTCTAAAATCGGATCGTTTTGTGCTGCCGCTGATGCGGGTCCTGCAGGGCTCTGCTCACAGATAGCCATTAAGCAGTGTCAATGTAATGAATAGGAAAAAGCAGGGAGCTGATCAAAGTTCTGTTGCGCGGTGCTGATAGCTATCGTTGTTGTTGTTGTTACTATTGTGCATTGTTCATTTTGTTGAAACTTTTTATATTTTTTTTCTGCAACACGTTTTACTGGCGTGCCGGTACGCTCATCTATAACGAGAGAGTAAACCTCAGGACACGATATTAGGCCATGGATACTGATCAATGAGGGAGGAAAACTAATACAAAACATGAAGAAGACGGAAATAGAGGTTGAAAGCCAAAAAGAAGCAAAGAGTAGTCCTGTAACAGAGCAACATCTGTGAAAATGATGTGACGCCGCTGGCCTTTGAAGGATCGTGAAAACATTTGTATTTGCTATTTTTTGCATTCCGTTAAACCTAACATTAGCGCAAATATAATATTTTGTCGATTTAAAGGAATAATTAGTTAAAAACAATGGACCGATAAAAAAACCAAGAATTACTATTTTTTAAATGCTTTATGTAGAGGGAAACAGACTGAATTTGGGAACGAAACTATATTTTCTCAACAAAAGCTCGACTGTGTATTTCAAAATGGTATTCATAACTAGTCGGTAAGATAGTGATGCTGAGATGCAAATAATTATTTATCACATTCATTGTGAATACCTACAGCGCAGATAATACTGTTAATTATAATTAATATAATTAATTATAATAATCAAAGTATTCACATTTGATATCTGGACTGGTTATTCTTTTTTGCAATGGAGAGGAGCAAACAATTATTTAGCTTGGAGAAAAAATCAACCGTCTCCATATTGTAGCTCTTGATCCTGTCAAAACAGTACACATTAATAAGAAATAAGAAATGTTTTTTTCAAAAACTTACAGAACTCCATAGATTAACTTAGTTGCTAGCAGATACATTGTCATATATATATATATATGAAAAAGATAGAAACTGTACTAGTTTCTATCTTTTATTCCTTTTCAATGGGACGATTTTTTAGCGTCAGTTATCGCACTCCAACTGGGCGACAATCTTCCGAGTGAACCTACACACATACAATAAATAAGCTAATCGATAGGAAACTGCACGTGTGCTCAAAGTAATAGGAGATACAACAATAACAATGGCTCAACGCGAACAAAGCTGACATGTTACAACAGTAGACAAGTTATTTGGTGCTCGGTCTCGTATCCGCTTAGAACAGTGTAGATAAATGTCATACTCAGATTCCTCTTCGGGTCGAACGGAGTCAAACTATCGATGCTAGGCTATTATCCAACCAACATACGAAAAACCCAGTGGACGAAGAGTGATTCTTTCACAGATAATGATCTAACAGGGTCAAATATCTCCGTTGGGCGGGTTGCAGTCTGTGAGACCAATGTCGTTGAATAAAGCAGCCGCAGCTGCCGCTAGTTTAAGGCCATGCGTTGAAGGCTACCATTATATATATACTAAGATACCATTACGGAGCCATCTGCTGCTCTCGATTAAGCAATGCGTCTCGCACCTTGGGCCCCCTGGACAGTCGGTGGCGTTTGCGTCGATTGATGAGTCATCCGTTGCGATTGTTGTTGTTTTGTAGCTGAAGCTGTTGTTCAACTCAAGCAGACAGAATGACGGCGCTTATGTCGACCGCGTTTTGGCTGCAAAGCCTCCGCCAAAACTGTAGGGAACTGTTTGTCACCTGAGTCGAATTAATGTTGCTCCGGTAAACAGTACCGACTATGCTAACTAAAGTTATGTGAGCTGGTATGCATCGTTGATCAAGCGAATGCGCGATAGCGGCGGCAGCAGCATCAGCGATACTATGAAAATGTGGGATACAGTCAGCGAGCATCAAAATGGTCATAACACATGTAACATTGCTTGCCCAGTAAAGCGGAAGACACATCTACTATTCGCAAATAGAGATGCACAATACGATATGTATAAAGTGATATTACTTCCATTGCGAACTTCACCGATCACCAATGGTCCAGAAGAAGAGAGAAAGAGCAAGGGTAAACGAGATAAAATCGGTGGCGTGGGACTCTAAATATAGCCTATTCAACATCGACGTATTTGTCAGAATAACCTCGTAGCCATAGTTTATTATTAGCTCATAAAATAGCGAAAGAGCGTCCAAGCAGTTAACGCAGACGGTACAAGGCACGTGCGTCAAATGGTGTCGAGTGGCGAATTTGGACGTCTATTACGAGCGTAGGAAACGTTTCCGAAACTTAGTCGTTGTTCCGCCGATCACATACTGAAGTAATCCGTTCTAGCCATGCCTTATGCGATCTTGTTAAGGCGACAGATCCTCTTTACCCAACCATTTCTTTTCTGAACTCCACTTTATTCTTCCTGTTCAAAGAATTGTTCTTGGAAAAGTGGCCACGTGTAACAACGGCTATATCATTGATAACGATAGTATGGCTTCGGCTTTCGACTGTGCCGGCGACGATTTCACTGGTGTCAATTGAAGAGGATTCGAGTTCAGTAATCCATAGCGCAAGGACGATGAAAAAGAAAGGCAGGCAGTAAACTAAAAGTAAATGATTCGACGGGTAAAAAGCGAAAAAAAAAACGCTTCCATAGAAAAATAGTTGCTAGCGAAACAATAGCGATGCCTGTGCTTTTAGGCGTATTGATATTTGCTTCGTTGTGCTATTTCGTCGATTTTTCCATGCGGAGGTTTCATTTCAGAGACAATGAACGATAGATAGACAGCAACTGGTACCGACACGAAAAACTAATCAAAAAACAGATCCGACATTGAAGCGGTTGGGCACCCACGCGTGAGAACAGACCCAAAAAAAAATGCAAGGAATAGCAGCCTCGGAACTACTAGTAAGAGTCAAGAATTCGGAGGAACTGTTGTTTCTTTTCTGCTCTATTTCAAACTAGGGGGTATCACACAAATTTCTAATAATAGTAATAATGTAGTAGGTTAAACTGAAAGACACTGTTGACTGTCATAGACTATCTGAGTGAGCATGAACTGGCTGTTGTCGATGTGCTTAAGATGTGTTTCTGTTACGGTTATACGGGACAGTGCATTCATCAACCGCGAATGCCGCCTCATATCGGTAGCCATTGCAATCCTCGTCCGCGCACATGTGTAGGCGCTCTTATGGACGTGTGCGTTATCTGTATACAAGAGAGGATCTATGTTGTCATCCTATGTAGAATACACACCATGGGTGTGAGCGAAGCGACGTGAAGAATTACCTTCACTTAGCTTCGTCTTATTTCTGTTTGTTCTACATTTTATCTCTTGTTTTTTGCATACCCCAAGCATAACTTAGCTCGCTGGGGGATGTTATGCGTTTATTTTTACCGAAGAAAGGAAACAATCAACTCAGTGGCGAGTCTGACTCGAAGTGGCGTTTATCGCTTCTTCTACATTGCTTTGCCCACGCATGTCCACAGAAGCCACTGTCGCCATCATCACTGGTACTTTCCACGTTCGATTATACTCTCCTACTGGAAACTTCGTTGTCCGAACAATGTCCACATATTTTTGATAACTAGTCGCAACTGACTTTTAACCACGATGAGTCCTCGGAATTCACCGTCGCCAAGTTCCTTCTCGCCTAATCGATGACTAACGTTTTGAGCGACGACGACGATAGCTGCCACTTGCGCCAGCCGCAGTCCGACTAGCAATTCAACCTGACTCTGTTACCGATAACTGTAATGAACGCTTAAAATTTACGGACAAGCGCGGATATACAAACGCCGCTAAACGACATGAAATGCGTCCCAAACCAAGCCAAAAAGTCAACCCAAATAGACAGACCCAGCGATATTGATGGGCAACGACGCGTCGACAACAGCAGCAACAACGAAAATAATGACAACACTGTCCAGTCATGTTGTCATCTTGCGTATCCTAATATCGTGCATGAATCGGTCACTGCGTGCGCCATCCTGTGGCACCGGACGCCGTAGGTAGCTTTTTGTAGCATTTTTCCTATTACCATTGTTTGTTTGCGTCCGTATGCTGTAATACAATGTGCGCGTACAAGTGAACCTGCGTAGGCTTTTATGCTTTTCGACTGGCGAGTGAGTAGTAGTTTCTTCTACGAAGGAGCCGTTACGTTATAGCGGTAGTACTGCTGCTCTTTTACGTGTTCGCCGCATGATCAGTTGTATAGCAAATTGTAAGGCGATCGCGGAAATGTATCATCCGTTTTCCGATCACTGTCGCCTTCATTTCGCGTCTCGCGTCATTTTTCCATTTTTAGTGACAAAACAAGAGAAGAGTAAACGATGATCAAAAAGTATGATGTTATCTAAGTTTTTGTATTCTCACTCGGCTATTAGTTAATTTAACCTAACGCCCCTTAGTAGTTAGACATAGACATATGTAAGCATACAGATACTGAGACGCTAGCAAAGCTTGTCGTCGTAGGGATATCCAATTAAATGTATTTTCTATATGCTGATGAGTTACAAAGGTTTGGCTTTTCCCGAGGTATTTTTATATATTATCAAGAAAATAGACAATGGCGTTCGTTTTAGCCTGCTCGTTGTTCTTCGTGTTTTTTTGTCGTTACGAAAACAAGCATCCATCGGCTGACCGAAAGACGAAAACAAGCAAGCGAAACATCCACGAGGACCACGAAACAATATAGCGATCATCCATTTCACGAGCCAAACTTATGCTACAGGACGTTATTCGATAAGTCTTACTGAACAAACATAACGGTTCGATAATAACGATCGATATTGTAGTAGCACATGTTTACCTATGTATACCTGTACATAACCTAGAACACAAAATACGCCATTGATGGCGAATGGGTACAAGTAAGGACAAAATAACATCACTATATTAATTTGATATGTTAGAAACAGTTTGAAACAATTATGTTTGATCACGTGGCAACTATTAAATACTTGGAAATGGTTATGGTAAAAAGGGTAAAAGGTATATCATACCTTTTATCCTTTATATTATAAGACCTAAATATGCGTAGTAGAATTCTCGCCTAATTCAAACATTAGTGTTCTTAACCCCATGCAGTATATGAGTGATAAAAACTGCTTGTATATAATGAAATACTAATGCTGCCGAAATGACCATCGAATAAGAATACAATTATACGATCGAATTCAGGTTGTGCGTAGAATATCTATATAGAACTCTATAGAACACAGAGGAACAATTCAAATTCACTTTGTTGTCGGTAAGGCTGTAATAAGATGCGAAACCTTAAGTCTGAGTTCTCCTACACGCCCTATTAAAGCTCAAAGGTCTAGTTGAGCATTAGCGTTAAGATACCGGTTAATTGGTACTAGTTCGTTTGATGACGTGTTGATTGTGATCTTTCGAACTAACTTTTTGGTAATTTCGGTCATTTCCTCTCATGAATATCGCATCCAAGTTTCGTTTACTCTCTTCAAGTCAATTAAAAAAAAATAAGTTTCATATTGAGACTTTTTGATATAAGCGATCATATAATGGTTCTAGGGTGATAGAAAGGTAGGTCCTTATGTTTAGATCGATTGTTTAGAGCGAAACGTTTCCTCAATGCCGCCAACAACAATAACAATTAATGTACCTACATTACCAACGATAGAAAATTTGAAAAACTAAGTAATTGGCCGTTAGTAATAGCAACATCAGGACCAACAATATCGGAAGTCAGAGGAGCGTTCATCCCCTGCGTTCAAAAGCGCATTCAAAGCATGTCCTTATTCCATGTCTCCAACTTTCGGAGAAACAGTTGCTGCGAAAACAAAATGCCCCTTCACCGATTTTCGAGGGGCAATCCTTTTGCCCATAATATACTCGCCTACAATAGTAATCGTGATACTAACAACCATAACGTAGAATAATATATAGCTGCGCAGTTGGGATGCTGGACTGAGATAGCGAAGCAGGTTTAGGCAGGAGCAAAGCTTGGCATAATATGAGCGTGGCTTCACGTTCATAAGCATTTCAATTCAATACTTTTGGAACCCCACTACTCTACGAACTTCATGTACATACTATCTATACTCAAAAGCTGCCTGGGGTGGAAGGCATCCCGCTAGATGAATCCGGCTACGGTAAACGCATGTAAAATCCAAGCCAATAGATTGGCCGGCTCTTTTTAGTCCACCGATCACCACTTTGTAAAATCGCTACTGATGCAAAACGAAGCGCGCTAGCTGCTGCCACTGTCTACGATAGCGAAAACAATTGATAGTCCGAGACGTTCAATCTTAGCATATGCATATATACATAAAGATCATATCAATGAAAAGAATATGCTGTAACGAGAGTCAACAGCTGTCTGCTGTAGTGCTTCGATGGTAGTAGATCTGAGACAATAAAAAAAATAAGTCATCGTCCCTGGGTTGACAGCTTTATATATATATATATATATAACGAGGTTCGAAATCGATACACACATAACGAAAAAGCGCGTGGGGCAATTTTGGACGGATGGGGGACCCGGTACCCCCAATGGTATAATGATGCGTATAGCAGTTGTTCATGTACTGTGTAGTTTTTCTACGGATACACAAAATGCTCGATTGATGAATATATCTCACATAAGACACAAAATAGCAATAGAGAATATGGTGAGCTTAGTTGGTTTGCTCAGCATCAGTGGAAACAA
The DNA here is from genome assembly GCF_002443255.2 of Varroa destructor. Classification (NCBI taxonomy): domain Eukaryota; kingdom Metazoa; phylum Arthropoda; class Arachnida; order Mesostigmata; family Varroidae; genus Varroa; species Varroa destructor. The sequence continues at coordinate 21,468,976 of NW_019211460.1, forward strand.
ATACAATAAAAAGAAAAAACAGAATATGAAATTAGTAATTTTGGAATCAAATAAAACAAGAAGGTTCTCATGAATACTTATATTATTCCTATTAATATATCATCGTTATTACTGACTTTGTCGACGGTGGAAACCTAATTTGATCACAAGTTTTCAAAAACAACTCTTTTACTTACATTCTTACAACTTTACATACATTAAATTTTGCGGCATTTTTATGTCACTAGCAGCTTGGAAACACCAGCTGGAAATCTTTGTTGAAGCAGAGGCTCATTTAGCCGGCCAGACCGTCTTATATATATATAGTTAATAATCTATGCAAAACAAATCGTGTACATACGACTTTATACCTTCTTCCAGCCTGATATCTGCGCTTGTTCTGTACTCATGAAATTGATGCCATGTCACGGATACATGTACTGTATATCCCGATTTTGCATACGACTAAGTGTGCGCCTGTTAATCTTGGAAAATTAAATTCGAAAAAGGTGTGTACGGTTAACCGTATATGTTTACGTGTCTAGCAAATATACGGCGGCATAATTTCGAAAACGCGTTAGAGTTGCAACGAGGACTCATCGATTTATTGATTTGTTATTGTCCGCGGGCGATTGTTGCTTGTTTATCAGCTAACTTGGCACCTATGGATGGTAGCTGCCGCATTGGCCGCAGCGATGAAATCCTTCGGTAGTTCAGTTCAAATCGCTTCTATTTAAAAGGTTCACACATTTATTCTGGATTTAGAGTCGTTATCTACGGCAGCAGAACAACCCTTTAATTGCGGACCATGACCACGATCAAACTATCACGTTAACTGTTAGTCATGCTAGGACATAAGTAGGACTACTTTATTCGATACAAATACGCAAATAGAATGTTATGTTGTTTCATCGCGGTCATCTCATTATCTTGTTCACTAGCGCAGAATACGCATATATTTTCCGTTTCATAATACGAGCAGCTAGTCATGAGGAAACACAACTACGAATTTCACTTATATATTAGCTGAATTTTGTCTATGTTGTTATCAGTGTCATTAATCGGTCAAAATCAAAGGAAAGCAATTAAGTACGCAGATGTCGTACCTTACATGTCGAATCTTAATTAGTAAACACATTGTCTAAACATTAGACACGTTCGGCGTTTATTGTTGTTGTTCAGCGAATTTTTAAGAAGATTATTTAAAGAGAATCCATTTGGGTGTTTAGTGAATAATGAGGTGCTATTATGACGGGACTTGAAAGCTTTACAGAGTTGAGTTCAATGGAACACGAGTTAGCTCAAGTCTATTGAATACATTCTTTAAGAAATGTTACATGCATGACTTCATGGGAACGTATAAGCTCTTTATATATCAATTAAAACGGCTTGCATCACGCTGAACTTTGGCGTGATCTGTTTGTCCTCTTGGGCTGGTCATGCTGCGTCTATTTACCCATGTAGAAATCGTATGAGTGACCGTTACGTATATGCATTCAAGCATTATACACTTGGAGGATTGTGACAGTCATCGCGGTAAAGTGAATCTGTGTCCGCCAAAGTAGACTACACGGTCCCTTTGATCATCTACGTTGCCACATGAAATGTTTGAAAGCGATCAAAATTCGAAATGATATCCTTAATATCGGCACTATATCCTTGTAGTTCGCCGCATGCACTCCTCTCTATCATCATTCTCTATTCATAGTACAAGCAATGCAATATCGCATGTATCCCAAGCCAAGTGGACAAGGTTGCACCACGATCTTTGTTTAACGACGTTGTGTTAACGCGCGAAACAGCTACGTCATGAAAATTGTCTTAATGCCAAGTTCTCCAACCGAGATGCCCTAATGCTATGTGAAAAAGTTTGCCTTTCATTTTCTGTTCATTCTTTTCTTTTTAGTAAGATTGAGAAATCTGCCCCTAATCTATGTGTGTGTATATATATATATTTTATAACAGTCAAATTATGTGTAAATGTCTAGTAGTGGGGAAGGGTTAATTGAAGAAAAGTAACTGTTGTTAAAATGTAAGATGCGCAAAACAATATTCGTTCAGTGATTTTCATTCAGTCAATTTTACTGTGGGCTTAAGAATTTTAAAGAACAGCTCCTGTAACCATTTTTGGTGCGCAACGAAAACTAGCATCCTCTAAGAAGCAGAACAGCTTTGCCACTCAGGCGTTGTCATATCGACCGATGTTTTCTGCCTAATGTAAATGGTACCTCCATTACTGTGGACGTTTGGACTACTTGTGTTAACTAATGGCGACATTGTATTAAGTTATATTGCAACACAAGTGAACCCTTTCCTATTTTCTTCTACGATAGGCTCACACCCCGTTGAACCTACTAATGAACTGTGCGCCTATAGTTTACTACATCTTTTTTCGATGATATTTATTAGATGAAACTTTTCTTATGTATGATGATATAACAATGTACAGTAAAAATCATATCAAGAGTTCGATCTTAGTACCGAACGAGGACCGGCACAATCCCCACAATGGCTACTATGCTCTCAATGTAGACAGATGGATACATTCAGTGTAAATGAGTATCTACAACTTCAAGGGTGACCTTTCCCCTGCTGAAATGCTATAGGAAGATATCGTTGCTGTTAGTAATGCCTGTGATGAATGCCGACGTTTAAGTGATAGCCAGCAGTCAGTATACCAATCAATTGCAACACCGTACGATTCAGTAACTGCTGAGTGAGAAACGTGAAGGAGCTCGGAGGCAAGAATCGGTCTTTTTTTTTTTTTGGCTCATGATGAAGAGTTCCATAGGGAAGCGCTTGCCAAATAAGCTAAATATGAATCAAAATCTTTCGCAATGTCTAAAAACTAAATCGAAGAACAAAGCAGCTGAACGCTCCTCAGAGCTGACTGGACCGCCACGCCGTCCGGGGACGTGCATGGTCCGCCACTGTATAAAAAGTGTACATTTTTGTACTGCTAGGCCCGTCTGTAACAAACACCATAACGGCAGTTGCAGTTGAACGTTGTTGTGAACAAATAACGTCATCGATAAATTTCCAAAAGCGTATATCCCCACCTTCATTTCCATGAATGCCTCCTTCAAAGCCGCAGCTTCAAACCACTTCATCAAGTTACCACTGCTACTCTGTGCAACTGTTGTTACTACATACGGGCGGGGGGAGGGGAGGGGGGGGTCGGTACAAATTATAATCGCTATCAAACGTTACATAAAGCGTACTAATCAACCGCTTGCGTCATTTATACTACGTATGGTCTGCATAGTAAGTCGATTTAGCTATAAATGCGCTATATAATACGTCAACAACGAATACTATTCAATCATTTCAGCGGCACTTGCTACTGCGCCTAGATGAGGAATCTCTATTCTGATAAGTTCCCCACGTCACTTACCTCGGCTCGTAAAGCAACTGAATAGAGTTTGCTTTACTTCAATTGTTGTTTGGGTTGTCAGTCACATGATAGCTAATATAAGCCAGATAAGAAAAGACAACAAGCAAATGAAGCAATAAAAGAGGGATTTCCCTGTGAGTGCTACAGCCGGCTCTGGCATCTGGGTGCGCGAGAACTAAGCTGCTAACGTGTATTTGAAGAAGACCAAGTGATTACGCTATCCGCAACGGCAGCTGACACGATCAGATGCTGGCTCCGTTGCGAAGCTTTCTGTCGGCGTTCAGTTTGGCGCCCTGGTCGGCTGAAAGTGAGAAGCAGAACCGTCGACTATTTTCCGTTGGGTAGTTTTTATTTTTTACCATTTGCTAACAGGGCGTTGCCAAAGGTGGTTAAGTGACTTTGTAGCGGGAACGCTGTTCCTACGGCTACTGGATATCGATTGTTTGCCGGTCAATTCTTCCATTGATTAGTGCAGGCTGTGTTTACGCGCTCAGTTCGCTGCTACACTGTGTTTGTGTCCCCGCTCTGATTGATCAGTTTTTGTTAAAATTTAATCATTATGATTGCTATTTGGTTTACACCTAAGACAATGCTTTTTAACGACTACTAGAAAAGAAGGTAGCTTTTAATAAACGTGTTGGTTTTCGTAAAAAATAAGGACATGCTGCAAAGTATCACAGATTAGATCGAAGGATATATGCATTTTTGCGGTTCTACAATAACAACAGCAACAAAGAGAGGGGACGAATGTAGTTCGAGAGACTACTGGCGGCATAGTTACAGATGAAATGTTTAGCTGCAAGATAGATCAAACAATCTAGATATATCGAGTTTACGTATATCTTTATTCAGGAGAGTAGTAATGGACAGAGAGATCTTGGTGCAAAAAAAAGTAGAGAAATCAAAAATCGTCTGTTGCATTTGATTAAAATCATCATTTGAATGGATGGATCATTTGACACGCTGTAAGCGTCTTTTGCGAGGTAACTATTCATGGTTTTCTTCGCATAATTCGCTCCCCTTCCACTTTAGCTGCATCCAAGGTGCATTAGTGTTTCCATTTCCACCGAAGTGTACTTTATCTTGTACCTCCGTTTTCCAAGATAGATCAGAAGACTTGTTTAACAGGACTGACCCGTTGCCATTGCACCCTTTCCTGATGCATTCACTGCCGGGCAGTTTTTACACGCGAAGCCTTCTGAAAAACCAGACGTCGCCGAGACGGTATCCTGGTGTACGAATATATTTAAACTGTCCACACTGTGCATAGTTGTCTATGATGGTGGTCCCTCTTTTCCAGCCGTCGTATCGAGCGACCATTTACACAGTTTAGCGATACTTCAACATAGCACTCACAATAGCGTTCGACCACTAACCATCTATTAGCGGCTGAAAAAATTGCGGTGGATCTTTGAATGGGAAAACAAATCACCTCCTTAACTTTATGAGTCAATGCGGTATGGAAGGCATTTCTCTGTGCGCATTAAATGAAGATGGTGAGACGGCCCTGTTAAGCCAGCAGATAGTTCAGTCACTGTGTCTACTATGGAAGAGGTCAGTACACAGTGTTATCATGCCGGGTGTTTTCTAGTCGTGGAGAGCCATCACTGCGACCACCTCGTAGTTGGTGCCGAAACTACACCGTGAAGACTATCTTTTTATAGGCGCTGTTATATCCAGCACTCATCCGGCTTTAATTTAGATGCAGTACGCAAAGAAAAAAACCCGTTGGCTGGCCATTTTTGTCGCTCGTAACTGTGTCTCGACCAAACGTTGCCCATATATATATATATATATATATATGCATGCGCATATAAGTATTATAACGAACTTCATGAAGACCCTTAGAGACAACCGGGTCGCGCGAGGTGTCTTATCGGAAAGTTGAGGCGTTGGTTGTGTCGGCTGAAAAATGATGACTGAAAGAGGCGAAGTGTTACAACAGTCGGTCGAGGAAAACACAACGGGAATGGAAAAGGAAACGTGAGAAGATTTTGGAAATGTACTATGATGTTGATATAGGATGATACGTACAGTCCATTTATTAGATACAAATTGTCATAGTAAATGGTGGGTTATTTCAAGACAAAGGCCCACCACCGGAAGTTGAACAAGAGGTTGACTTTTTTTGTCTGCAGATTTTTGACAGATTCGCAAGTACAGAACTACGATGATTTTTAAATATATACTTTGCGGGATTGCCTTTTGTCTGGCATGTGGCTTGACCGGTCTTGATTGCCTAAGGGATTATAATAGGTCTTGTTATTGTTGAGCTGTTGGGCGCATTTATATTACTGAAATGACTATACTTAGTGGTTTATATGGTTAGCACTTAACATAGAATTTTCTTTATTCATCGTATAACGGAGTTTGCCTAATATAGGGAAAACGAAGTTTTCTTGTATTGGCACTATGCCACCCATCATTTCTAGCAGGGCGTATTATCAGGCCTCAACTATACCAGTTGCCTGAATTATAACAGCAAAAAGCAACAATAAAATAGTTCATACTAGTGTTGCGGTGTAACAAAAGGTTAGAAAAGATGCTGAAGGGGTTAGTCACGGCACTTGATCGCAAACAACTATCGAGGGTAAGTAGGTACAACAAATATCAAACGCTAAATTGTGCGTAGAACTACCCGCCCTTGTCGGCTAATTTTCATTTCATGGATATACCAGTTTTGACCAATTACTCAACATCTAAGCGATATATGCAAAAGCGAAAGGATGGTGAAATGGCCTAGTTCAACAGCAGGCCATGCTGTTGACGGCTGAATCATCAAACGACGATGGGTCTTTGGTAGATTTGTTTAATACAATATATTGAGCTTAGTGCTGCTTCTGTGAACGCTATGTTTAAAATAAATAAGCTAGTTCCTATGGAAAAAAATGTGCGCGGAATATTTGTGGGTAGTAATAATCCGCTTGGTAATTTGGTGCCCCTTTTCCAACTGGCAATTAAACTCGCTCAGGGGTCAAACAATGGTAACATTATTACAAGCCCTTTGAAAAAGATTAGACGGACGGTCGTGCTAGCTTTCTACACCCGGTTGGACCAGTAGACACTGGAGTAGGCCCCAACAAAGATGAAGACGTTCGTGGACCACGGCGCTTCAGTCCTTCTACTACCCTTTAAGGTCGCTTATCCTCATACTGCCCGTTGGCAGCTACGGTCGTACTGCATAACTCGAAGCCAATGAACAAATGACACTTCGATCGCCGCAACTAGCCCTCATGACCAGCCAGCTAGACCTACCTAAGTCGCTATCTGACGACACCGAACAGTCATCGGATATTAAAAGTTACCAGCTACTCGGCAAGAGTTTCTCTGAATAAACAATGAACACGACCGACGACCGAATTTTTGAGCATGATGCATTAGTGCTTCAACCCCAGCGCGAGAATCCAATCAGCACTCGTTGATTACCTCCGGCAAATCTGACCGATATTCATCGATTCTACTTACATTCGTGTCCATCTTAAACTTCCAAATTTAACGTAATGGCTGCCAAAAAGTTTATGTATATAGACTTCACGTGCGTACGTATGTCACAAATACCTCAAACTGGCTTAACCGTTTCGGATTGTCATCGCATTTCGTCTTGCTCTTTACGTGTATGTGTGCGCTTCTGTCTCGTGTGTGACTGGAATAGCATCATAAACCATTGACACCAACAGCCCTGGCGGAGGATGGCCCTAAAGTGTATTCTAGTGAATACGTAGAGATTGCCGATGGATACATACGTCGAATACTATCCTCTATTAATTGTTAAGGATAGGCCCGTTCCGCAGATTATATATACATATATATTAGCAGTAATAGAATTGGCGCTCGTCCGCTGACTAAGTCGAAGGGTTCTGCTAAATAATCGAAGATTTTTTTAAGTTTTCCAAAAAAAAACTATCTATGGATCTAAAGAATCAAGTGCGAACACCTAAAGCCTGGCTTGCATAAATTTATATATATAAATTAAATAGAAATAAATAGAAAATAGAAAACTATGTTTTACAGCTGGGGTGAGAGGATCAGCCATTTGTAGTTGGTATGGAACTCAGATTATAACGAATATCTTGAGCTAAGAACGGAACGTTTGCAGGCAAATAATTCGTTTAAAAGCATTATACATAATGGTTATACCATTTCGCCGTTATAGTTGATGAAAATCAAGTTGATAGTGTTTCACAGATAATCTCAGGTATGGATATTAGAGAACCGAGGGCGCACGTGGTTAGCGTCATTTGGGCGCTGATTTTGTAACGTAATAGGATACATTGAATGTTTTTGTTGAATACTTGTCCAGGCAAAAACAATACAGGGTGTTTAATACAATAGCAGTTGAAGGAGGTTACAATGGTACCATACCAACTACAACTGACTTTTTCCTGCCAATCCTAATGACGCCGTACTGTCACTGTCTATGGACCAATGACCAAACCGGCTCTCGAAAACTTCATCATAAACCTCACTAATTTAAGCTGTTTTGACTGCCTTGAACTCAATCCTGTTGTGAGGTAAGTATGACGGAAATGAGAAAACCGGAAGATCGGAAAAAACAAATGTATTTATTCGAATAGTAGCTTTACTCATGTGTGCTTTTCTATGCAGTTCTTAGGGTGGCGCTCCCCTAGTACACAAGCACATGGACGCCCACTAAAAAGCTACGTGACCATTGACACAGATGTCATATATGAAGAAAATTTTCAAATAACGTTTTCATGAGGACTCGATACAAATTAATTTTGAGCGAGAAGAAGCTTATACAGATAGCTTATATCGGGTTCTTTGTTATGGTACTAAACAGGTCTGAACGATACTGAGGCCTATCGTAGCAATCTCAGTTGAGATCATCGATTTGACCTTGGTGCAACCCACGTCAGAAGTTCTCTACGCAAAAACCTCTTCGTAATTTTTCCCTCCTTTCACCCTCAATCTAGTATTAGACTTTCTCTTTTCTTTTTTCTGTAATGCTCTCTATTCGTGATGACGAATCTTTTAGTCGACTTTCGAAAGTTTGATCACCTGCAGATTATCAGGCTGAAACGAACTGCGCAAATACGTTAGTATGGTAACACGTAAGGTCTCTGTGACTGACTTTTTTAATGTTGTTAATTATTTAGAAGATTTCTAATTACGTTCTGTTACCAGTGGACAGTCAGTGCATCACGGTGATGACCACCGACAGCGTGACGCCTACCATCACCTTACATCTGTCTGTATGCTATGAGGATTAATAGTTCGAGTGACTATTTTTGCCTCAGAATTTCAACCGTGATGGTGTTAATGTTGTTGCTGATTCTGGCAATCACTGTATGAAGTAACTCCCGTTCCCTGAAGTTGTCGCCCGTACTACGCTACACTGAAATATGACTAAAGCAATCAGAATTAGAGAACTGGTTCTCTACTTTGGAACTGTTCCTCAACAGAAGGACTCGTCCGCTTGGTTGTCTATCCCCGTGACGAAAACAGCATGGTATATATATATAACTGTTAAAATTTAAGAATCCTACCCAGTGACAACAACAGCAACAATGACACTCGTTTCGTCCCATGTAATCGCTTACCTGTCTTCTATGACAGACTTCGCTGTTAAACAATTCAAGTCAGAACGCTTAATTCGAAAACTGGGTTTTAAAGAAAAAAAGTCGGACTGAGTTGTGCGCATTCATCGATATTCATCAGCCGGGCGTAGATACAGTTTATTTTGTCGTAGGAGCCAGCTGTCTAATGGAACGCCTAATGGCTCACGTACCGGACATACAACAGGAAAGCGTAATTTTAATAGGTTCAAATGATAAGCTTGCTATAGAGTTAGGGTTATTCTTCTAACGGTAACACATTGATTAACAAACAAGCAAATGAATAAGGTGATAAACAGTCTTTACATAATAATGATATACGACAAAGATACAATGAATATTCGAAGCAAATCTGTCATTTGTACCATCAATATACTGTCATAGTTCAAACTTCGGCTTGATGATAACGTCCATAACGAAGAGGCTTATAACGATGAAATGTTTGTTAATTTCGCCCACCAGTTATTTCACTTTTTACTCGTTCAACTTTAATTCCGTATTGTTTTCCACCCGCAGTGGCCGTCGAAGTAGCATCTTTACATAACATTTTGTCATTAGGGTTCAATCAAAAGTTTTTCTGCTGTTATTGTTGTTATTATCAGCAGGATTGTGCTACGAGAATTGACTGTAGTGTAGCTTGGTTCCTGCGAATCTTCGTACCCATAAGTATAAACGAGCATCATCAGTGTCATCATTACCATCTGGGATAGCTCTCCTCGTTGTCCTCCACGAGACGACTCAGGCATTAATTGGCATTCAATGATATCCGGCAGAATACAACCCAATAATAGGATAAGGCTAAAAGCACTACAAGCCTCCACTTGCGGAGGAAGTTCCCGGCTGACGTTGCTACTGTGACTGCCGCAGCGGCCGCCGCGTCTTTCCCGCAGATCTCCTGCTTCCGCCGACGCTGTCCCGGCCCCTCTTTCTCTGACCACTGCTGCCGCCGACAGCAACAACAGCAGCGAAAAGTGCCTTGCTTTACGCTGGCGTCAGCAAAACCGCTGCAACTTTTCGGCTGCACGACGACGACAGGGTCTCTCCGAATCGAACCCGCTGCCGTTGCTGCCAATATGCCCGTTCAGTGCTAGCAGCGTGTGTCTGTTTGTGTGTGCGCGTCTGACTGGGTCTGTTCAAAGCAGAAGGGTCCCGTTGCCAACAGAGTTGAGGGTCGTTTGATCGTTCATAGTCGAAGAACGGCGGCGGCGGCGGCGCGTAAGGGGGAGAAGGACGAACGTCGCAGCAACACGTCGGAACACAGCACGCGCACAGTGCAACGGCGTCAACAGCCGCAGCGGTTCAGACAGCAGCAGTAGCGGGACCAACAAACTACCAACTAGACGAAGCGTCAGCGTCGGGATCTCCATCTCCGCGAGCGGCATTCGTCAGACAGCTTGTGCTTCTGCCATTGGACAGTGGTCGCTGTGGCCGGTAGTTGGCCATTAGTAAACGGTAGTGCTCGCCCGGGAGAGACCGCTCATCGACGCTTCGTTTTTTTGTGTTAACTTGAAAGGGAAGGCCATGCACAGCTGAGCAGAGCGGGTGTCGACTTCAGTTCAGGTGACAGTCAGTAGTTCATCGTTCGAGGCAATGCCGGTACAAACTCGCGCGCACCGCTAAAAAGCGAAACTCGCGGAGACCGAAAAAATCAGTGGAAACAACACGTTTATAATATCGAACGATATTGCTTAAATGCTGTTCAATTTATACAGCTGTCGTCATCATCGCCCTCGTTGTTACTGCTACAGCTGGCTCTAGGATTGTGCAACTGTGTCATCGGAATTGAGTCATCGTAGCGTGCACTCCGATATAACAAGAGAAGTTCAAGTAGAAGGACTTCAATTGGTGTATCAACAGGTTTTCCAAAATATATGGATAAAAAATAGCAAGCGTCAACATAAAATTTTCAGAGTAATGCTTCAATTCAGTTTGGCAACGATGAATGGCACGTCAGCTGGATCGGTTTCGCCGGAACTCATACGGCGAGGTCACAAGATCAACTAACCTAGCTAGCAATAATAATAACAGCAGCCACTCAAGACGTAACTTACATCCAAGTGTTGAAGCCTTGTACAGTAAAATCTTACAATGCTATACTATAGAGTGAACAAAATGTGTCTGCATTTATATTGGCACGTCACAAACTTCAAGTTTGAAGCTTGCTCGATATAAGTCCCGTAAGAAGCTATGCTGTCCGAGAATAGTTCAGTGGAAAGGAATTATGAAAATTGAGGCCTGTCTCTGGCATAATTGTTCGTTTCGGCTGTTTTTGATAGTGAGTGCACTGTAAAAAAAACAGAGTAACAAAAAACTTGAAGACGATTTCGACTCCAATGTGAAGGTAGCTATGAAGTGTGGATCATCGTGAAGTAATTAGGACAAAGGTAAACTGAATTAGATATAGGCACAAAATACTTTCTATTATTTGTATAATTCAGGAGAAGAGACTTCGCTAAGCTCCTGCACAGCTTCTTACTCGTCATTGGTTATACTTTCTAGCGGTGTTTTGTGCAACGTCGAGTTTTCATTGTTGCAAGTGTTCAAGTGTTGCAATGATACACCTGAAGCATTTTTCTCTCTCTGCCCGATACAAACGCCAATACGGCTATCGTTTATTGAAGTAGGTAGTGGAAGTCTTTACCTCACTCCGTTAGGTGACAGCGGCGAGTGTGAGTCATTTGTTAAGAAGTTCGTCTATTTTTTCTGCTGCTGTGAGCATATATATATGTATAAACTTCTATTTTAATGTTATACGGTATTTATACATACAGTGGTCTGTAAACAGTGCGGGCTATTTTAAACTTCTACTTAGTACGACGTATTTGTATGTGTGTATGTTTTATTCGTACGTTTCCACTGCTAGCGGCTAGAAAACTGAGCACAAACTACCTATAACAAATGCACAGATGTATATACTACTAACCATCGTCATCGAAATGAGAGTGGCCATCTCCGTAGTTGTTACCTCTATGAAGCCGACCATCAAAGTTTATCAAACTCACGGCGCAGCACCCGCCGTTGCGGAAAATGCACTCAAATCGTCTTGCTGTCTTCGTTCCTCTCCGCTCTTTACAACTTTCGTTTTTGTTATTATTGGCGTTGACGCCACCGTCGAGCTGTTATTTAAAAATAATGCGCCGAATGCTTCTGCTTGTTGCTGTCTCTGCAATGTGCGCTGACAATGGCTACGATGATTATGGGTTTTTGTTAAAAAAGGGAAAGAAAGAAGGAAGAGAAAATGCTCGTGAATGCCAACGATCGATATATTATAGTAACTCTGTTGTTTTAGGAAGTTTCCGTTGCGGTGGTCGCTGCCGGCTTCATTTTTACGGGAACGTTGTCAAATGGTCCCCTCAAGCTTTTAGCTTTTCTGCGTCTTCATCACCACCTCCTGTGAATGTTCTGCCCCTGCCATATCCGATTCATTCGATGGCCAGTAATATCCCTTTCAATACCAACAGGATCGTCGTTTCTGCTATGAAGTTTTCATTGTGCTAGCTCGTTTTCTTTAGCTGCCTGCACCGGCGGCAACTGCATCTGGCGATGTACATCTGGCGGAAACGTGACAAATTGTAGACGGTCTCTGTCCACCGTCTCGTCTGTTCGACCTGCGTGTCCGTACCCCTGGTTGTACGCTTAGTCGGTGCCTTTTTTTACTTCTTCTGTTTCTTGTTCTTTACAACCTTGCATCGCGGTAATGTCCAGGATAAAGAAGCTACTGCGAATAAAGGCTGCGATACTACCAAGGAGTAGCTGACACGGTTAGACACATACGTCAGCTGGGACCAGACAGCTTCTACACTGCTATTACGATCGATCTTAATGCCATCGGTTGATTACTGGCGGTAGTTAGCTTGAAGTACTGCTGTTTGATTTAACGGTTGTTGGCTGCGGACAGCGCCGTTGCCTCGGCAATGCGATTCAATGGATTGGTCCATCTATCTGTCTATCTATCTATTTAGCCATTTGCTTTCGTTGAACTTCGTACTGCTGTGATTGTTAATGAGTGAAAGTGAACGTGAAGTAAAGGTAGTAACGTGTCTTTCGATAGCTTCCCGCCGTTGACGTACTTATCTGCGTGTGGACTTTCGGGTTTCGACATTTACCTCTCGAGTCGATCAGCAAACTTGGTGCAATAATGGGTTGGTTGGATCGTTTTTCTTCTGTGGGGCGGCTCACATTACACGTAATGGGTTTATATTGTCAACGGCATTTTTCAGTTGCTTTTTCCTCCAGTTAGAAAGAAAAAGAAGAGCCGTAGACGTATCAATTGAATCAAAGCCGTGAAAACCGTCTTTTTCCATAGCATAATAAATGCAGAACCAGGGCACACCAGACAGAGTAGAACTTAGAAAGTATACAAAACACTGCAATGGATAGATGTTGAGGAGAACATTGTCGAATCTTGACTGACCGTTTCCTAAAGATACTTCAATAAGCAGCTACGCGATATCACGCTTACACGCTGTACAATGAAGTCTACGTAAGCAATGATGATTTCAGGCCTATTTCTTTCTGAATTTTAATGATTTCATGACGAATAACAACAGCACTCAATTTTGATCCTTAAAAAAACTTGATTGAGCCCTAAAAATGGCTAAAAATAAAAAATAAATAAATAAGATAAATAAATAAGCTAAAATAAGATTTTTAAATATTTACCTGACGCATTGTTACACATCGGTCCATGATCTATTCATCCGTATACACACATATATATATTCTACTTATTTGTCACAGTGGCCCACGTACAATAGTAACTCTGATATATTTTTGTTGCGTTAGCAGAGTTTTCGTCTGCTTCCGTGTACATTTGGCCCATTCGACTCCCATCGATATTAACGACAAAAGACTTCATTTTCTGCAGCTAGGCAACGAAGATGGCCTAAGGATGTTGCTATTTGTCCTCTGCACACTCACATAGTGCGTCATTTCATTGTATCTCCATGTTACCCTGTGATCTCTATCGCAAGCCTGTTCCGAGTCTGACAGGTCGATTTAGGTGTCATCGTCAGGAACAGTTTTTGTACTGCTGCTGTTAATATTGTTATGAAGGAACAAAATGCGCGCCAAATATCTCTAGTTAGCGTGCTTCCTTAATCCGAAACTGTCGTATGAGGGAATCCCACCCGCGCATCACGGCAAGAGCCTTAGTCCTTGTTATTTCTTACGCTGTCCGCTTACATAAGCAATTTATTTTCTATTGCAAGCAAAATAACAAGCGAGCAGGAATCAAATAAAGACAATAAGAGACAACATTCCACAACTTAAATTGGGTGTTGTTCCCCTAAAACTTTGCCCTCGGTTAGCTTTTATCACTGTTTGACAAAGCTTCAATGCTTTTAAGAACATGTCAACGTTTTTCGCCATCTGTTCGAATAAGCCACCAGGGTTACGCGTCTTTTGCGACGCCAATCAAGGCAGTACAGACTATGAACTTCGCACATTCATATGAAGTCGTTTAAGTATCTATGGCGTATAAATTGAGTATGTAGTTCTCGGACATAATAAACATAACATCGACAGGCAGACGAACGAAGCAATCAATAAACAACAGCTATGACAACAATAACAAACGTAGCATTTAGTCATGACACATAACAAAAGCGTTAAAATCGAACAGAAAAGACCGTCGCTGACTGCCATTCAAAAAAATGGTGTTCACCATTAACTAGCGAATGTATTGAGCCATAGTCGACCTGTTCATCGTTGACTGGATACATCTTCACATGCTTTTCTTTCGGCCGACGTCTGGCCTGATGAAAGGCAAACTTCAGGGCATCAGGCCTCGTGGTGTAATTGTTTCGTAGACAAACGAGCATACGATTGGCTGGTCGTACGACTCGAACCGACGTTGTTTGTTATTCAGGCGAATACCATGGGGCATGCACAGGCCTGCTTCGGCTCGGATGTGAGTCGGTTACAGGTGACTTTTTTATATATTATTGTGTTAGAAGACGATTATTTTTCTTACTTACCGTTTACAGATAAATATGCTTAGTATTATTTTCAGTTAGAGTTGATTAAGCTCAGCTAGTTTTTTTTTTTTTTTTTTTTAAATTCTATCGCAGAAAAGCTGTGAAGCATGAAGCTGTCGTGGGATCGCGACCGTTCTACTGTGCCAAGCAAAAAATAATACATTTTTTTCGATATAACTAATAATCACGTACTTTAGTTAATCTCTATTCGTAGAAGAATGCCTCATATGATGTCTTCTTCATGATGGTACTGTTGACTAACACACGTAACAACGGACAATAATTCTAGTTGGTCAACCCTTTTGTCAGGGGTTATTGGCCTTTTCGTCGAATTTCTACCTTGTCTTTATCAGCCACCGCAATAAATAACAACAATAAGCAATAACATGATGCCCCAGTATTCTCGCTGCCTACCCCTCAGAATAGTGTTATTCAGCGCGGAGAATGAGCTCACAACAAAGCACTAAATAAAAATACAATAAAAAGCAAAAACGTCATCGCACTTGCTCAGAGCCCGGCCACCCTCGACAAGCGTGATGTGGTCATTATTTTTTACCATCGCTGAATGATTGCGATCACTATGGCTGCGAGAAGTTGATTAAGGTGGAATAACCTGTGTTGCGGGGAAAGAATGGCAATTGCATACGCAAGTCTATCGAAAATCATTATTGTAAGTAGTAATATAAACGAAGAATTAGATTAAAAAAAAAAACTTAATGACAAAATCCAAGAAATGCGCTTTGTGTGTTATCATTTTTGCTGTATTTGACCCTGATCTGGATTAAGACCTTTAACCCCATCTATTATATAACACGTACTAACTACTGCGATCAGTTAACAGACGTAAAATATAATAATATCAAGGAGAACCAACACTACAGCATGTGATTTCTCGGAAAAATTTTAGAATGAAAGAGAGTTTAAAGCAATTTGAGAGAAGCACCGGCTTAACTGGTCATATCTTTAGCTAGAAATAGAAACATAGAACACACTCCCCGTACGACTTCGGATCAACCTAACCGTCTAGGGCACGAAAGCCTCATACATTAATTACTTACCATAGAAGAGAAGACGTTAGACTAGTGCACGGTTGGCTATAATGTCGATGGTAGAAATTGAATGTGGACGATCATATTTTTATTAACATCACAGATACATCCGTAGGCCCCGATATATTGAGCTACGTTCGTGCTGCGGTATTAATAAACACAAGTGGCAATGTCTCCTTGTTATCATGTTACTATTAACTCCGTGGGCCTGATAATGTGTGCGTATGTACACGTAATAAAAGCATGGATACATCGAACAAGTCATTACTATATTTTGCCGCTGGCAACGATTTTGACCAGTATCCTGTTGTGGTAAATCGCCCCCTGGCGGCGGGTACTACAAGTTTTCAGTTTTTAGTTTCGGCAGTCCGCGGCTTCAATGGAGTCCGCAATAGTGTGTCACGGATGAGCAGCGTCCGCCGCAAATACATCGGTTCCAAACACTGACATAACACGGGATCACACACACATACAATAAAAGCACGCGTGCTTCCTTTCGGCTTCGCATCGTTTAAGACTCAGACACGATCCGCTACTACCGGTGCGTCATTGCGCTGTTTCTGTATATCGGACGATGGTCCTTTACGTACACAGACGCACCGTGCCTACAACTTGTCGTCGTCACTGTTTCCGTTGCTGCTACTGCTGTTTCCCATTATTTGAGGCACATTGCTAGTACTGCGACTTTTACAAAGCAATTGTCGGAGCCTCAAATATTTGGATGGACATATTACAAAATCATCACAACTGCTGCTGGTCAGAATCAATGCGTAATTGGTGCCTCGTTTCGCTTTCGGATATGGTGCTATTGTTTCTGCAGATATAAATGCAGATGCAACTGCTGCTGTTACAGGTGTTGATATCCTTTGATGATATCTGTTGGGCGCAGAATAACAGTTTACGGGAGGGGACGAACTGGGGCAGCCGCTGCAGTGATAGGGCGGCATCCACGTCTACGACTTGCTGTTATTTTAATGTTTGTTTCTCCGCAGTTTTTCCACCGCAGCTATGGTTCGCTTAGACGAAAGGAGCCGCCGCATGGTGAATATGAAGCATGAACAAAAAGCGACGAAGTAACATAGCACAAGAAATAGAATATAAAATGACGTTACATCGATGCAACAACCACTAATAGGCTTTTTGGTGCCTCTGGCTGTCGTGGCCGTTTGCCATCCACCGGCGTACAGTCGAAGTAGCTGTTATAAATGCCATCTCTGGGGCAGAGACATTATGGTACAGAATCATCGGACACTATACTACATTCTATACTAATCTCGCCACTGGAAAAGTAGTAATGTAATGCTCATCGTTAGACAAAAAGTGAGCGTTCAGTTGAATCAATGAAACGTTGTTTGCGTCTGAGTGCGACGTCGGCCTATGTGTGTATGCGTGCGTGCGTACATGATGAAAAAGACGAGCACGCTCTATGACTATAAATATCGCGAAAAAACATAGGAATCGACAGGCAGGGCAGCATTAGTGGTCGTACTGCTGATAGTGGTAAATACACGGACTGCCGAACTAGACAGACGTTTATCGTTATGGGCATTAACACATGCATTGGGAAAATCTGAAACATGTTTGTCTAATAGTGTCGATAAGAGGATGTACTGCAATTCTGCGCTAATAAAGATAATTTGATTTGTTCCTTTACTTCATAATTAGACAACTAATCAAGCGTCGTCATGATAGTATATACAGAACCGTAACATCTATTTACGGTCCCGCTGGGTGACTTTTTGGTCGACGCACTCTCGACGAGTGGGTAATGTTTTTATCAAAGGACTCTTGCCGTTACGTTGTGGCGAACACCGTTCGACATAATTCGACTCCATGCTACATTGAGGCTAGCGTAGCTATTTAACCTAATGCGGCTCTGGATCTAGAACTTACGCTCCTTTCTTTATATCACTGAAAGTAAGAGTCGTGATGATTGTATCAGGCTTCATAGAATTTCAACAATTAATCGTTTGGCCGTTAGATTGCTTTTGCTGCTATTTTTGAAGAGCAAGTATAAAGATTCGCTGATAACTGGAAGCAGTATTCTATAAACTTCAAAATAGGAAGGTAACCATGCCTGTCTGACGCGATGTGAACTTTGTAGATACCGTGCACAATAGGGAAGGCAATAACACTCTGTCCTTGCCAACGAATTTATCACACAAAGTAGTAAAACGGAACCTTTTCTGTTCAGCGCAAATATACATTAGCATGATGATGATAATGATAACAATGCGTTAGATTTACAAACAACGTCGAAAGAACGATAAGTACTCATCAAACACAGCAGACGACATATATATGAACCATTCGTGGTATAGCCTGTCTTGGACCTAAGTCATCCTATTGTATTGCCTGAGAGAGTACAGCGTATTGTGCGTTCCCGCATTAAGGACGAGAATGCAAGTGTTGACAATACTAGAAACAGTCAATTTATAATAATTGTTATATTGCAATAGAATAAGCTAGGTCCAAAGTAGGCCATACCACGAATGGTTTATGTATATATAGATCTTTCACCGCACTTAGACGCTAAAACGTTCATATTGCAAAGGTGTCTACGTTATCGTGTTGGTGTGAGTAATCGTAGAAATTTGTATGACATAGTAACGCGTAACGGCCATTTCGGATTTAAAATTTCAAGCATTTATACGAAAGTAATAGCTACATAATGCTATATACATGTCGTCGTCGTCCTAACTAGCGTTCAGCTCTTGGTGCATGTATCATCATGTAAATTAAGTGGCCATGTAACTTACGCGTGTTACGTGGTAGCTGAAATTCGAGGCTTCGCTTTTTTTCGCACTTTTCTCGATGTTTTACTCTGGTAATTTTCCACTGTTTTTTGCGGCTCACAGTACTTGTATAGGCTTCCGCCATGTTTTCTATATCGAACCACCATGCAGAGGTCATTAGTCCGGAACGAACGAAAAGGCCACTCGTTCTGCTCACATTACACAGCAGATGACGTAGCAAAGAGCAAAGTAGGACAAAAATAAGAACTAAGGAAATCTAATGATGTAGCCAGGCGACGGACGGGCTGCTCATTTAAACTAAATCAATAACAAAAATACGTTGTTTCTATCCAGAACGCCACTGCCGTTGCTGTAGTGGCGGCCGTTGTCACTGTTTTGTTGCTAGCGCTATTACGGCTCCGGTTTTAATGGATATTGCCCAGAAGATTTCTATTGATTTATCTGTCCAAAACAGAAAACTACAGTTCTATTTAAAATGTTCACTCCAGTCACTCTGTTGTCTCGAGTCATACGTCGATCTCGTTTTGTATGTTGGATCAACACTGCCGATAAACAGTATTTCAATTGACACCTCAAACGTTTTGGACGCACCCGAATCGAGCGGGTTTGGCGATCTATTATATCTAGACTAATAAATTGGGTCGATCAAGCATTACGTAAATAATATAATACAGGTTGGGGTATCGTATCGATACTGTCTTGGCAAACAAATTCTAGATCGTCCCTTTTTCGTTTCTGTATAGCGGGAACTTTTTCTATTGCAATACATCATCCATCCTGCTATAGGTTAGTCTCCGGTTCATGTTCTAGTAATGTTCATAATGGGCCGATGTCAACTCAATGACGAACCGGATTATCGGATAGACAGGCAACATGGTCGCCAATATATGTTAAATAAATAAACCCTAGAGATATTTTATTGTTGATCACCGCTACTATAATAATATAATATCTAATAGGCATGAAATGTTAAGATAAATGGGTTTTGGCTGTGATGGACTAGACGCTGGTGTTGTGAAGTGGTAACCCTATGCGGTTGATGGATCTTCATAAAATGTTTTACATTCCATCTAGCTAGGAGGTTCGTTCTCGATCTGCGGTGTTTCAACGTAGGTATATTGAACGTTCGTAGAGAGCCACGTTGAAGTCTCAGGAACACAGTCCATATCCAAGGCGCACCTGTCAATCTGTTTCTAGTAGTTGTTTCTAGAAGTAGTTGGCCATTGGCCATCTCGCGCGTGGGTAAAGTCGGCCAAAGGCCAACTCAAACATGGTGCGAGAGACCGATGTGTTAGAGTATTGCATTAGGCTTTAACGGTAACATTGAATCTTCGCCATAATCAGATTCACGCACTTTTCATACGCGTAACGTTCTCATTGGTGCCCTTTTAAGAGCAAGAGCTATTTGCATCGACATTCAATTGTTCCGCCATTTCGCATCTTCCGAATGATTTACTGTCGGCCAAGACTAAATATGCCGCTCGATATTGGCGCCTATCAATGCGGCTGCGTACTTTTTTCAAGTGTTAGCTTTATTATTAAAAATATTATGAATTCGCTCGTAAATACGAAAATGCATATATCAAATGTAAGGGACACCTACAGTGCTGCAGTCGCGCGCCGAAAACCAACGTCTAACTGCAATAACTTAATAAAAACACACACACACACACGCAACACGAGACAAATGCGCCAGGTCGTGGTCGCTTATTTATTTCGTGATCTAGAGGAGACTTTGGCGGACGGGTGCAAAAGAATAAAAAATGAAGTATATAAAAACCTAAATGACAGCGCCTTTAGATGCGAGTTGCTTTTGTGATCGAAAGGACGCCACAAAGCGCCAAGAGCCATTGGCGTTGCCCGTTCTAAGCACTACCGATCTAAATCGTATAACGCCTTTCCTCGCTGCTTGTGTACCTTTCCTGCATAAGCGTTGCTAAAGCATTTGATTTTGTATATATACATTTGATTTGGCGCGCTTGCCTCAGCCGGCACAGCGCGACGTAAATTGCCTGCTGGGTTCAAGTGAGACTCGCAACTGTATCGTCCCAGCTGCTATTGCCGTTGTAACAAGAGCGTAACAAAGAGCTGCCGCGTAACCGACAACCCCCTAAACCCAAGCGAAAAAAGAAAATATGTGTATATGCATTCGTCTGTACCGTATGTGTGACCCGAAACCCATGGCGGAATCATTAAGAGACAACGGAGGCAATATGAACTGTATGAAAAAGAGGAGTTTGTCTATTCGACGCCCTTTGCCCAATGCTCACGACTCGATACATGCTATCTCTTCATCATCGACATATCGTCGCGCGTATACGCTAATGCATCACATAACAAGCCGGGGGACGATGGTAATCGTATTTGATTTGGACGATTTCGAACGACCCCGTACAGAATCGCTGGCGTATTGCCGGCCCGCTGGTCTGACGTTGGACCCGTATTGATAAAGCACTATACAGAGTTGGGGGAATGGGGATCGGGAAGCAGGCGGAAAGCCAAGTAAGCATTGGCAACGACTATAGATTGTTTGAAGAAAGAAAGCAGGAGTGAGACTAGCTGGTGCGATAGTTACGAAAAGAACGACGGATTCAATTTCTCTAGCCGTCGTAACGGCTGCGACGGAAACATTGAAACACAGCTTCGTTGCACAACTGCGCCAGCGAAGGGTCGAACGTTTCAAAAAACGTTTGAGTTACCTTTTCCCTACTCCTGCGTGCGTCGCTACCGGCTTCTCTTGTATTTGTAAGTACATAAGAGTGGGCGATCTTCCTTTGCATATCATCGAAGCGAATGATCGCCTTCTGTTGCTGCGGCTAATAATAATAATATTGTTATTATTATTATAGGCCATTTTTGCTATCGGGTTTTATACGGAGGAGTGTAGGTTGACGGACAGTCACATCACGACGGCAGGCCAAGTCGTTAGGCAGGGCTTGAAAAAGAGTTAATGCGTGGCGTTTCCGCAGATATCAGAGTGGTTTTCTTCTATAAAAGACACAAGGAAAGAAAAGGAGGCAATGAATTTCCCTGAAAAGTCAAGCGATCATTGCTTGACCTGTTTCAATAATTCATGCCTTAACGTAATACACTAACGGGCCGTATCATAATAACTCGTAGATAACAATAATCATATGAACGGCCCTAATATAGTAATAATAATATAAATAAACGTGCAAACGGGCCCAATCGCGTGTTCGCTGTGAGTCCATTAAATTCAGATTGAAGGCATCTAGCGCTTTTTCATCCTCGCAATGTAAAGAGCTGTACTGTTCTTTTAGGTAACCTGTAGTTAGTGTGTGTGTGAATATTTCCAAATGGCCAGGGAGATGCTTGCCATCACGTTAAACTGTGCCGATCCGTTCCGCTCTGCGTCTGTATCACAAACGCATTTGATTGTTTCGAAATGTGCTCTTCTGTTTCTAGCTGAGAGTCGACGCGAGAATTCTGTCCTTCGTTTCGAGCGACCTACTTAATCCACTCCTAGCACATCTGTACTGTTATGTTAATGGCATCGCTTTGTAAAGGTCCAGCTTTTACTAAGAACGGACTAGCTGTATGCCCATGGGATTTCATAGAGACTTTGTATTCCTGGATTGGTTGAAATTAACGTACAGTGAATACTTGTTACGCTGGCCATGCATCCAGCTTTATCTGGACGTATGTCCTCGACCACGCCGTCATTGGCCTTCTGTGTATGAACGCTGAATAGCTGCGAAATGGAGGTTGGAAAGTTCCGAAAGCACACACGGACCTGCTGTTTATTGTCTTCATTTGTTGCTTCTGCAGGCGTACCTTCCGTCGCAGTCAAGGAAGATCCTTTGAAAACTGCCGGATAAGGAGAGACCGTTGTTAAGAGAAGGCAGGGTCGTTGCTTCTTTAAGAATGCGTAAGGCAAGATGATGCCGCGGGGTAATCTGACAAAAGTCGCAAAATGGCATTTTTACAGTACAACTGCTTACACGATAAACGCACTGAGTTATCAAAAACTATGCTTGTCGCATTTTACCCCCTTTTTATGTTCATGTTTACATTTCGAATCAAATAGGGTATATCTTGAGTGAGCCCTGCTCATATACGTCCTTGAAAGGACGACAGCATCAAATCTTACAAAAACGGAATAGATGTGCCCGTTGTTTGGTTTGTTTTCTTACTTCGTTTCCACTATGGCACAAAATGCTGTATCCGGTAGATCGTCAAGCAATGGACAACACGCGAGTAGAGTCAAGGCTGAAGTAAATACGTGCTCTGCACATGTCCGCGCTTTCTGTACGCTAAGATATCGCTAATACCCCGCACCCCATTGCTGCCCGAGAAACTGCCACTTTAAAAAAGAGTCTTTAGACGATACGATTTTGTGAAATAATTTCGTAAGGTGCGAGTTAATCTCATATTCTACAGTAATATAGTTCGCGAATCTATGAATGATCAGTAGTCTATTAGAGATAAGTTCCATTGTCCCATACCACTGTCTTTTTTAAAAAGTTCTAAATTTAGCGCAAACACATTTCGGCGACGCAAATTCAATGACCTTATTAATGAAACAAAATTAATTTTCTTATCGTAATAGTTATTACTATTGAATGCATGTAGTCTCCTGGCAACACTACATGTCTAACAATAGGAAATCACAGCTCACTTAGGTAGCTTGGGTCTGCCTCGGTGTAAAACATTTTTACATGAGGACACTGGCAGGCACACGAGTCCCGCCACATGCGAAAGCTTGACTGACATGCTGCACCAATGTCCTTAATAAAGGACGCTTTGAATTGAATTGAATCAAAATAAAATTATAATCCTTTTTTAACGAGTTGCTGTTTTAGGTATATCATATTGACGTGTCGGATAGGCTGCTGTTGAAATGATCGCGCGTTCGCTAAGTTCATTGTTACATCAGCCAGATACCAGGGGGTCAGAAGCCATTGTCCCTAACTGCACAGTTCGAAGTGGTTAATTTTTGCCTTGCAAAAGCCAAATTTAGTTGTTAGTGTGTGGTACAGGGCTTCGATAACGTTTTGTCAAAGCGATGTAGCCATGCGCAGTAAAGGTTGCCTTTCGCGACCATTTTTGTTACAACGAAAGTTTTGGTTCTATGATAGTACAGAGTGGCTGTAAACGAATTCCTTAATATAATTGTATTTATTATTTGATTTGCAGGTAAGTGTTATAAAGCGGAGGTGACAGATTCCAGATTTCTGGCTAATCTGAGAGAATGTTCAACCCAGAAAGTCCCTAGGTTATAGTGAAATAGAGGACCTACTGGAAGAGGATGGGTGTAAACCTAATCAATGGAAGGTAACGGAATCAACGTTAAATCTATAGACACTTTTTGTATACCTACTCCAAGCGGGGCCAATTAAAGGGACTAATCCTTAGAAAGAACTATTTTTTCTATAATTAAACGTAGATTTTCGATGGCGATATAAAAGCGTTCAAATGGACAAACTTCTAAGAGAAGAAATCGGAAACGGTGGTCATAGGTTTAGTGCCAATAACAAACGAGTCACTCAAAGCAGCAGCGTACGATTATAGATAGCAGGTATGCGTCTCAACCGACAGATCACAATTTATATTTCGTTGAACAAAAATAGTTTAGCTTTAATAAAAACAAGTTGTAAATTGTAAGGACGCGTCAACTTTTTCTTGTAAATATAATTTCATTAAAACTTATCAAATCAGAATAGACAAACGACTAGCCGACAATCAACAGAGCATCGTATTACATTTTACCCATTGTAAACGTGGTGCCTCGGTTGGATATCGTGAATCTATACGAGTTTCATAGAATAAGACGTTATGCAATGTTAAGGATTAGTCCCGTATCTTCGAGAAGATAAATTCTGCTCATCATCCTCTTAGTCTACGCCTATATCAGATATCGAACATACGAGTCACGGAAGCGCTAACCAGAACGTCTACAAAGATCAGAGGAAACTGATACATTTATTCTAGCTAAAACAATGGCAGGCAGATAACGTAGCTACCACCGTGTCTTCTACATGTTTGTCATTAGTTCGCTTGGGGGTTTACGCTGAACTTCTGTATTATATCGATTGTTGGAAGTTGTTTGCCGTAATAACCTCTTGAAATCTTGTCCCATAAACACTTGCAGCCACCCACCTAACCTAACACATTGTTTTTTTTTTTATTGTTGGCTTTCTTGGTGGTATCATTATTTTTACGATTATTCCGGTCAGCTTGTTAGCTGGCGTCAATAATGCCCCTCGGGCCATTGTACAGTATCGAACTCCATTATTGTGTCAGCATCACATTATTCATGCAATCTTTATTCTTCTGTATCCCCTTTTTCTGTATTCTGTATAACGGAAATATCGTAATAACTATATATTACATATGTTTCTTCAGTTGCAAAAACGAAGCAATATCCCAAATAGGTAGACCAATAGTGCGTAGCGACTTACAACAAGGTTTAAAGCCCTTTTTTTTCCGACGACTGCAACAACAATAACGGCAAAATATAAAAGAAATCAGTAAATTTTCGATAATCGTTGCGCTGTGATCATCGTTGTATTCTATTCTGTAGTTACTCCTTTTGGTTTACGCGAAGCTTTGCGGGCGAGTATCAACATGAGTCGCAACAATGTGATCTTACCATTATGACCATCGCGATCTGGAAGAGGGTGAGAACAAGCATGGAGCACAAAGCGAAGACAGACCTGTGCTTAACATTAGATATGTTTTTTTTTTCAGTGTATAACACGCACATATGCATACATACATATCTTTAAAGTAAGATATGTATGCATATGTGTACCACATGCCACAGACTAAAGCGATGAGCTGGGAGGGTGGGTGTTTGGAATGGAAAAAAATAGTAGACCATATAGACGAAGAAGAAAAAGAACATGAAAAAGATCAGCCAAACCATTTTTTTTCCTGGCGTTTCTTTACCGTGGGCTCGACCAACTCCATTAGTGGTGTAGGGCAGTTTTTCTGCTACACTGGCTATTATTTTTCGACGATGCGCTAGACAGCAACAACATGGTCTTGTTATCTCTTCGGTACGATGCTGTACGCACCGATGACGACCTCGTAACTTAGCCAGCATCTAGGAGGGAATACGTGAAGGAACACATAGGCTATTTTCACCACGTTTCGTTCACCCCCCCCCCCCCCCCCTATTGGCTGAAAAAATGCTGAAAATGAGAGTCGAAAAGAACGACGAACGCCTTCAGCTCTTTAGCCTCCTCAGAGCTACTCCGTAAGCTTTGCTTCTGTCCGCAGCCGGGGGTAAATGCTAGGGCTGCTTTGGCAAGAACTGCGTAAGGCGTATAAAAAGGGAAATGAAAAATAATCGCCCTTCTTTTGGCTTGTCATCTACCCAAACGGGGACAATCATGAAACCGAAATGTTGACATTACCATCTAGTAGCAGCGAACGGTTCTCCGCATAAGGAAACAGAAAAAAAAAATAATTACTCTAGCGCACAGGTGGTGATGCGTCGATGGTTTTTGTTGCATGAAGCAGTGGTCGGAACGTTGCACGTTTGTCCCTTATGCTCCCTCAGTATTCGATAAACTGTAAGGTTTACCACTAACTTCGTTTTTCAACTTTGTCTTTTCCTTATCTGTATCAGTATATTATGGAATTAAATTTCAACTAGCTTGATGTTCTTTTTTATCCTTCATTAAAGCTTGTAAACCAAGCTGAACGGCTGTAGAATATCAAGGGTTCGAACTATGCACGTCTACTCACGAGAGGGAGACTGGGTTTTTGGCTTAGGAGGAATTGTTTTGTATCCAATGATATTGATCATTTGATCTAAGTATTAGAAAATTATATAAGTATTAAGGAATTTTTAATAATAAGAACCACAGTATAATGTTGCTGATAGCCCATTTGCAAAACCAGGACGCGGGCTATGAACTCATTTTCGTGAGATAATTCCTAAAGAAGTTCGTGCATACTCTACTTAACTAATTCAAAGGCGTAAGAAATTATCTTCAGGTAACGCCTATGATCTAACCGTATTTTCTACTTAACCCTCAATCTTGAATTCACTGTTCCATAGTAATGTTTACTATGCTATTGTATACTTTATGCTGTGGTTTAAACAGCATAAAGTATACAATATTTTTTTAGACAATTTAAATAGCGGGCCGAACTAAATTTAAATGGTGGGCATAATAAATGTTTCTAGTTTTCGGCCCGCTAAGTAGAAATAGTCTAGTTTTTTAATGAATGTGATTTTTGAGGTTGACGCGTAATTTTAATTACACCTAAACTTTTTATCGAATAGTCGTAACCAAATTCGCGGTGATGCTGTGAAGGAAAGTAGAAAACAGACCGGCCGAACAAAATGTCTTTAGATGAAGAAAAGCCGCTGCTAATCAAAGCAGGTATAAGAAGACCTGGGCTTATCGCTTTTAGTAAAAAGCTATGATAGTTATCGATGCGTGCAAGCTTGTTGGAAAGATACATTTCTGAAGCATAAAACCCACATTGTCATTTGTGGGCAATTTGGTCCCGGAGGCGTTTTGGTACAGTGTCACAGATTTTTGTCACGCTCTTGTCTCTATCGCCCTCTACGCAAGAGTCACCCCTGAAGCACTGAAATAGCTATAGCTCGATATGAAGCCTGTTATCGACCTATTCTCTGTGTTGGTATGTGCTTCGGAGGCCAATGTCTGTCCGTAGAGATATGCAACAAGGCGGAACACAACTCTTAAAGAGCATCCCTTATCGCTATTGCCTCTCGGGCATTCAAGCTTTACTCAGCTTGAACGTGGCAGGGGTGCATAAAGCAACGAAAACCCGGCTATCGCATATGATACCTAATACACAAATGAAATGGGAACATCCTGATACAGATATCGTTAATGAACTGCACACGTTTTCTCTGACGGAGTATCCATTCCCCCGAATAGTCTAATCGTCGACTGAGCACCTGCCGTAAAGACAAATGATCAGCTAGTCTCCATTAGCAATCTCAACGGCATGTGTGCTTAAATAGAGAGAATCAGAGACGCAAGTTTGATGAGGCTGACAACGACAACAACGTTATAAAATATAAAGCTGAATGTTATTTGCAGCCTTTATATACGTACGCGGTACCTACGAATCTCATTAAGGGATTAAACAGAGGTGGAAGTAATAATCTGTGCAGTCCTCCGTATGTTTATATCGTTCCTTAGGTTTTGCTTTACGTAGATGTCTTTTTATGTAAGGAGATTACTGTAGATTTCTTTCGAACAATCGCGACATGAAGTAACTGACAACGTAAAGTTAGTTCTCATGAGGGATCTGATCGCAACTTTGAAAGTCTTAGGTCGAACATTAAACGATACATTTAGGGAAAGATAGTTTTTTGGAAGTGCTTAAAGGATTCGTAGCTTTTCCCTACCATAACACAACATTGATTTTTTTTACAACACAATAATCATTATTAAAGAAGTTGCGAAAGCAACTTACTTAAGGACTGAAGTGCAATAATATGCTAACATACATTTTGCCTTTAGAACTTTAATGTAACCGCATAGAATGAGTAGAATTAAGAACATTACTGTTTTCGATGCTTGCAGATAAAAAAAAGAACAGTAATGTTAATAACAGTGGGGTGACCCCATTAATTCTTTCTCTACTTGTCCTATCCTTATTGCTCTATTATCAAGTGTAGCTTATATGCTAGTTGATGAAACTGCCGAAGAAGTCTTTTTAAGTCCCCATCGGAAACGAAATACCTTTTTGTACAACTCATCGCAACCCGTTACACATATTCAGAGATAACAATTCCAACATGTAATAGCTGTTGCAGTGTCTGCGGTGGTTTGTACGTTATCACTCGGATCAGCAGATCTATGCGTCCACTGAACAGCAGGTCAGCCACCTGATTGTCTAGTCTGATTGGCCCCCCCATTATAATAGTGGAAGTTGCCAACGGCTGCCACGACGTTACAGAGAGGCCTGAGTTCTGAGGCCAGTTTATAGCAACAACAGAATCCGATACTCTTGCGGCACAATCGCCCTGATTGTCGACAATCGGTTCGCACAGTGTCGGAGGTGAACAAATAGCAAGTAATCAACAGCAGACGACCTTGACACATCAGAACCCCATCAACCGTGCGATATTCGGTTTCGTCTTTCCCGTGACTTCTACTACATCGAGCAATACTGGAATACCATTAACAAATAAACTACGTATCTTCAAACGTCTTCGCCTTATGTTTCTTCTGTGATACTGTTGCAAATGCCTTTACTACTCTTCATTTCCAGATACAGTGAAACGAAACCTGATAATATCGGTGATTCATTATTATCTTACTCGCGTTTCCTTGCCTGACACACAATTAAGCCGATTTCGTTCTCTTCTCAGCTGACTCGCGGTTGAGCAAGCGAACAGACCAGTTAACTACTTCTGCCTGAGTAGTTACCATACACGTCATGGCTTAATAGCATTGTTACTAATGCATATGTCTAGGGCTCGTCCCGGCTTCTCAGTGTTTGTTAAAGCTTTTTTTTTTTGCCGAAGTCAACTTATCGTATTGGCAACACCATCGGCTATGGCTAAAATAGCCCATTGCTTCGACAAAACAGTGATCGAAGCAGATATGGGTGCTGACTTGTGTTTCGGGTATTGATGTTCAGAGATATGCTGGGTCAAATACGAGCAAAACAAAGTAGGACGGCAGTTAGCTCCTTGTGAATAGAAGCGGATTTATTAACGGTGTTCTGTCCATGTTTCGCCTGTCTTGTGATCGGATTCAGTTTCATTGTGCTTCGAATTTCGAGTGTGTACTCCATTTAAGCCTACGGACTATGAAGTCAAGTTACTTACGGAAATTTGTTCAATTGTAAAAGTCACTCTGTAACAGTGTAACATAATTGGTCGACTAGGGTCGACCGCAGGAACTCAGCGACAACGACAATATCCATCTACAATTACCGTCTGAGCGTCTACAGGCTTCACTCTGTCCAGAGGATGCTAGCAGAGTGCTTATCAATGCGTTCCACACACATCGGACCCGCTAAACGTATCTACTCTAATGGAGTTCCTGCGCTGCTGTTGTTAAACGGCGACGCTGCTGTAGTGAATTAAGTTGAATTTCAGTTATTGTCAGAATTCTACGTAAAGCGGCCGACGATCTTGCCGTGCATTTGATCCCTTTGTCAGGACTTCCTATAAAAGTACAGAAAATTCTAGATGACCTACGATAGACATGTTTATACAGAACGCGTCGACGGCCACTTGAACCTCTACCAGGATTTCACATAATGTAAAACATGCATAAAGGGACAAAGATCATGAAAATGAATGAGTATTGCGCCTCGACTTTACAACTAACGCCGATTAGTCTATTTACCGTCTTGGAATGTTGTCGCGTTCCGCCTGTACCCTTTGCAAGACGTTCCAGCCATTACACAGATAGAACATCGCCCTTCATTACTTCGTCGGTGCATAGTTTCATTCCTTTGATGCTAGAAAGTGCTACTGCTTTTTACATGTAGAATACACAGATCACAATGCCTTGCCACTGCGAAATTTCACCGTCAGGCTCTTTGGCTTAAAATGGATTTATCTACGCGTGTTTCATTTATCTAGTGTTTGCGTTCAACACCGAAACGACGGGTTATAATACGGCGTAATCTCTGTTTGTCAACCTGTTAGCGTCACTCGTCAGTTCATACGACCTCCAAAGTGATGCAAATGACCAGTTTGCTGCTTCTCAGTCCAACAGGATCGCGCGAATAGCGCAGGTGGCGACGTCACCGATGGCAAACTCAGGATCGTCAAAGCGTTAGAGAATACGAAAATCAAAGAGCTGCGTAAGAGTGGAGTTCCATTGCTCAGTCCAGCTCAGCATTGCTTCAACTTTCATTCCTAGGTAACCCTTCTGGCGCTCTTTTCAGTTCGGAGGAGTTGGAATTATGTAGATAATTCTATAATCTCGGTGCAACGTTCGTTTACTCGAACTTCCCCTCGACCGACGGCAGCACTGCGCCACGCATAAAGCGAATTGGTCATTGTCATCAATATGCTTCAGTGGCAAACAGTAGGTACGCAAAGCGCTGCAGTTGCTCGCTACTCGTAAAACGAAAGTTCAGAAGCAGACGACGTGCTTGTGGTCACTAAATGCTTTGGCCGCTCTTTACCTAAAATTTAGTGTTGTCATCGAGTCACTATCATAAGCGACACTGACTTTACGAAAAGGTTGCCGATGACGACTGTTGCCGCCACTATTATATGACCACCGAAAATCTGATTGTCCGAATAGCAGATTTTAACGGTAGGTTGAAGGGTCGCGCTGACACACGATTGGGATCGCTCTATACGAACGCTTCCGTAGCGTTTGGATGTTTCGAATCGGCGGTATCCTAAGGATCCATGCATATGCGACAGCGTCGCCTGGCCCTTGGTAGGAGAAAATTGGACCGAAGATCTGTCACTGTACGAATGATGAATCAACTATAATCCCTGAAGCGCACGTGCGGTAACTCCGCGTCTCTGAGAGCGTCAACAGCCCGTGGGACGTAACTACTTTGAGCGTCTGAATATTGTTTGAGTTCTTTAAACTTCTGCTTTGTTTCTCTGCGGTATTGTTGAGATGCATGTATCTCGACCAACTTTATCTTCTTTCGATTGCATGCACAGACTAGCCGTCGTCTTAGATGTGTTATTCCTTTCCTGCAGCTGGATCGAAGGTCAGCAATGTGACCATGGCCGTATGGCACATTTCTCTTTTATAAAAGTGCTATTTTCCATTTTGATTTATCCAGCATCCAATTGTGGTCGATTTGGAGAACAATAGTGAATACGGCTTAAAGGAATTACATTACTTGATTGAGTTCCTCGTTGATTCCACTTGGTCGTTTACACAGAGTAACCACGAAGTCATCAAACGCTTACATCTAAATAGGGCTAAAAAACGGCCCAACTATGCATGCGTCATCGATGAAGACCGCTTTGTACATGTGTGTTAAATTTAATACGTGCGTTTGGCATTTGCCGAACTTCGCTCAATCATCCTCGCGAAATGCGCCTCATCCATTGTCATGATCACCTCAGGATCACCACGACATGGATGTTATTGCCATCCTTTTGCTGAAGCTCGCCCGAGATATGCAGCGACAACGGCAACAATACAAAGAGCCTATCTCACAGCAAAGCCAGCGTCAGCACCGGGAGCCATTGCTGCCGCAGGCGAACAGTAAATCCCTGCAATTCGCTGTTTGTATTAAAGGTAACGTACGCATTTTTCTTTTGCTGGGTAGGCACAGGCCGCGTACGGGATATGTAGCCATCGATTAAGTCAAACTTGATAACAAGCAGGATCTTAATATTAATAACATCAGCTATAACCTTTATAGTTCATTCGCTAGGAGATCCATGCGAATCATGACCATTGATTGTTTTGCATGACGATAACTTTGACCAGTGCCAAAACGCTGGTGTTGTGACAAATACGCGTTTTTATTGTATATAGATACTGGATTGAAGAATCCAATAGTGGTATGTACATCCGCCTGTGCTTGATTTTGTGCTAGTTGGACAATTACGTACGATCGTAGTGCAGTTCTGAGCTGAATTTCGACGAAATCGCCACATCTGAGCTTGTTACTGCTGCATTGTACACAACAACAGCTGCCGTCCAACAAAGCTCTTGGTCGGTCTAAATGATATAGTTCGAAACAACATAGTGGGTTGTCCGATTTGTCCTAAATAAACAATTTCAATTTAGCCGATAATAATCTCTCCTTGCATGCAGCAGCCGGCGCCTGCTTAGCAATTGAACTTTGATGACCTCGTTACTAGAGACTGTAAGTAAATCTAAAAAAAAAAAAAGGGAAAACAAAAGGAAAGGAAAAAGAAAAAAAAAAACCAAAAACAAATTATAAAAGAGTGAGCCAACTTGCAAGTCTGAATAGAACTAGATTATGCCCAAAAAGTATCATGGTGTTATTACTTCTATAACATATAAGGCATAGTGTAAATCTTTATCGGGCTTCAATCATTCGACAAAAGAGACTTTGCGTCGGATATGGTTCGCGTACAGTTCTATAGATGGAAAATGGCGTCCATATGGTCGTATGTGAACACACTACAATATGTAGAGTATAAGCGACACTCGGCTATAATAATCAGGTAACTAAATATATTATTATTATTTCTTGTACTGTTATATAATATGTTTGTCGGACTGACTATCTAAAATTTAAGGTGGGCAAGTACGGGACCTATGCATTTGCCCCATATTTACAGCTGCTTCATACCGGTGTCATTACACTAGAACCTCTATTTTGATCGAGATTCGTCCTAGCGTCTGCAGGTGGATACCTACTGCATAAGCGAACTGGATAATACTTTTCTGTCCGTTGCTATCGTGATCATGATAATATTTGTGTGTCGTATCGAGTCGCTTCTCGGTTTCCCAAGCGTTTTGTGGAAATCAATCGACATAGGTAGATTTTACAGAGCTAGAAGGGAGCGACAGTTATCAAGCTTGCTTACTATGGCTCACCGACATCACCACGTCACGTAGGCGCCATGGCAGCTGTGACAGAAATAGTAAAAGTGATAGCAGACAATCAAGATAACAAATCCGGAAGTGGAGCAGAATCGGGTTTGTCTTAATATACGGTACTTAAGTTGTTAAGCGCTTCGTCAGACGGCCGGCTCCCAGCGCAAAACGAAGCGTGTCCACGTTCGGTTTTGAACCCAGATCACCACGTATCCCAAAATTTAGTTGCAGTACGTTATTCACTAACCTGTCACAGGTTTGGCGCTGTTCCGCAAGGGGAGAAAACAAAGGGAGAAAAAGTCAGGGAGAGCGAAACACGACAGAAAACGAAGACTACTATCCAATAATTCAGCAGCGTGAAACAGGGCGATCAGAACGGCGTCGGGCTAATAGTAGAAGCGTTAAGTCTATAGGAATGACGGTGTGGTAGAAATCTAAGCTTCTAGTTAAACTTCTTCACGCAAAAGTGCTCAAAGCTTTAATAGATGCTATTAGAGACACTCGAAAGGCATAAAAATCAACAATTTACGCTGATTACACAACAAACGAAAACGAGTTGAGTCATCGTAGCAACGTAAAGGTTGCTCCACTTTCTTGTCTAAGTACAATTATAATAAACAAACGGCACTTTTGATATCAGTTTTTTCCTGTCGTGTTTAGCACGTTTGCAGACAATTAGCTAAGACTACGTTATTGCCCTGTCCTATAATAAGGTACATCTGGTTAGCAGTATTCTGGCTAGCTATGCTATTCTCGGGACGCCCAGGCTCGTTGAATTGAATTCGGCGAATGCATCTATCACAGATGTGGTCTACATCGTCTATTTTTTCGCGGTTCCGTGTAAAGCACGAAACGCAAGTGCTGTTGCCAATGGTAGCCTCGCTAATCGTCAAATGGATTGAGGATGGGTGCTTTTTACGCAAAGGACTATATTCCAGGACAAAGCAGCGCTGGTGTAATTTATATAAGAGTCGAGAACGATGTTGCTGAGGCTGACTTGAAGTGGTGAATATGTAGTGTAACATTTCTCTTGTTTAATCTTCCTCTTATTGACGTTCGGATTATCACGACTGACCATTCATGTGTCCATGGACACCTAAGGCCCCTTTTATGTATGAATATTTGATCGTCATTACACACGAAATCGGATAAACGACCAAATATTTATTATATCATAGAAATATAATAGACGCCGCCTCAAGAAGCGCCGCACGTTCATGACTGCGGCTGTATTTCTATTAACTGATGACAACAGGGGGGCCGCACCAAAAGAACGCGTCGACGTGTTATACCATACAAAGGCGCATTCAGGGAGGTACGATAGACCAGAATGATAACTAGGCTCAGAGCGAGAACAGACGAGATAGTTTAGCTAACCCAGATATATGTGTACGGTCTCGCTTCTACAGTAGTATTCATACATGTATGATAGCTGGCTTAGATGAAAGCGCCAGGAGTCCCTTCGTTAATTTATAAATGTCTACGCCATCAAGCCTCGGCGGGAATTACGGCCGCTGCCATTTCTATGGTTTCGAAATAGCTGTTTGTCGATTTTATCAATTCACCCTGGCCGTTCATAAATCCGCCATCGCGCCATACTTCCATGCCATGTGTATATATAGCAGCGGCAAGGGCGACAGAACCAGCGGCGAGAGCTTTAGAGGAAAACTGGACGTTTTCGTCATAGATTAACGCAGCGTCCCGTTTTCCTGCTGCAGGCTGTGTTTGTGATTTACCTCCACTATTAGAGCATGCATGTGTAGTATTTATCACATGTGGATGGGTACATACTCATCGTTCGTTGTAAGGACCTTATCTGTGTGTGAAGAGATACAGCATAACGCACGTTCACACGCCGATACGTGCATATACAATAGCAAACGGCTAAGTGGTTATTTACGAAATGTTACGATGCAACTCGTTCCAGATGTGCGAAAACTAAAAAACAGGACAAAATAAGTAAACGAATTATAAACGACAACACGGAGGCGGCAAGGGTGGCAGCACTAGTAGCATCAGTAGCGCCTTCGCGCTTCATTACAACAGCGATGTTACGGTATGTTCTCCTTTTCTCAGCAACTCTATCGTCGTTCCTTTGTGTGCTGAGGTCGGCTTAAAAGGAGCCGCGCCAGCTGTCAATGGGTCGCTGTTGTGCGACGCGGCGTGGTCCGTTTCATTGAAACGTGACGTTAAGCTTCGCTACGCAACTGAATTGTCTGGCCTCGTCAGCGTATAATTTGCCGGTCTAGTTTAATTCAGTTGTTGTCTATGCAGACCATACACGAACAGCCTCTTCGACGCGGCGCGCAGCTCATTGTATTACGTTGCGGAGGACCCGTCCGTTGGACCGTATAGCGTTTCATTCGTTCTCATCGTATTTCCCGTTCTGGCTAGCTTTTCGTTTTGGTGCGATCATCAACTAGTAACAGATATCTGCGTCGCAAGATCGCTATCCAATCTACCCCGATCAGCGGCACCAGCAGGCGGTGTCGACCCTTTCCGTTTAGATCAGGCGAAAGTTTTTAAGACATCGTGCCAACAATAGCAGCAGCAGCAGTAGCAGCTGTAGCTTCAGATCGTTTAAGTTTAAAAGAACTCAGTGCTGGTTGGTCTGGCAGAGTTGAATTGACGACGCATGCCTCTGTCGGACGATTAATGCTAAGCGACAGTGGCAGCAGTATTTACTGCCTCAGCTAAAAGTGCATAGAATGGCCGCATCGTCTGCAGCAGCTGGTAATTGCTCACCTGACTGCACCAAAGCAACGAGATAGAGTTCCAGAACTTTTCCAGTTGCCTCATTCAAGCGAACGACTGGAACAAAACAGCAAAAGACAGAGACCGACTGAAGAGAGGGGGACATGGGCATGCGCACCGAAAGCTACGATTACTTTATCCAGACGACTAGACAAAATAGATGCAATACTGTTATAGTCATTTTGTTGAGCAGACGCTATAATGGTGTACGAGCACAAAGATACTATCAATTTAGCAATGGTGATTAACGCTTAGCCAAATGACGTCGTCGTCATCAATTCGCAGAGGAACGGCTAGAAACTAGAAGGACGTTTTGCTGCTGCTGCTGCTGCTGCTGTGTAGGCGATACTATTGAAGTCCAGTTCCGTTATTACTGATGGAGGTCACAAGAAAAATCTGCTTATAGATACCGGATTCTGTATGAAACTAGCCAGTGTATACGTATGCATAAAAAAAAAGTCGATGGAAAAAGATAAAACTAGAACTTATTTATTTCGTCTATCTGTAGCAATTAAAACTTTTGTCGTTAGTATTCTATTTGACGCGATCATTGTATATTCGTTGTCTGTTTCGTGTGTTTTTTCTGATCTGTACCGGTATTCGTTATTCCTCAACGATGTCCTTTGGCTGGCGCTTTACCTGATGAGAGGCAGATCTCCGGTGCGTTTTCCATTGCTGTTTCTAATCTGATTTGCCTAACTAGTTACACTTCGTTGCGACCTCTTTTCAGTCGTACGAAATGACAAACGGATACACTGTCATCAGCTATTGAAACTGTGTATCTATTCACTTCTTATCTGTGTTTACGGCTTTTTATTAGCTGCTGCATGAGCTGTCACTGAGTACGGCAGCTGATCGATCAGAGATAGTCAGAAAAAAGAGTGTTGGGCTTTTCTTACGCTGCTCCGTTCGTTTCAACTTCAATCGAAGCGATCAAAGTATACGGATCCCGCGAATAGCAGATAGCGACAACAACAACGGCAGCAGAAATCATTTACGGGCGTTCGATAAACAGTGGCCACTTCACGCGTGTTCCCCCGGCATATAACTATTGTTCCACATATGCGGAATGCCTGCCCGCAATGTACGCGTAACGACCCGTATCCGGATTGCACTGGTGACTGTTAATTATAAGAATTATAAAAAAAAAAAGCCCTGCATTTCTCCTTCAAAAGAAAAAAATCGAAAACAACAATTAGAGAAATACCGACGAGTGTTCAAGTACCCGAAGGGATCCAAAGAGGAACGACTGGCCGGCTACCAGCCTGGTAGCATCGACCTCACCATCATAGCGATTGCGACCATGTGCCGCTTGCATCTTTGATCACTTTATCATCGTCATATGTACATGTACAATTTTATTCCCCCTGTACAACGCGTGTTAGAGTGTTGTTACTGGGGAGCCATGTCGAGGCGACAAGATATACATGCGGCAAGCCCTACGTCTTTTTTTGCACAGCCCTTTCCGCTTTTAGCTATCATAGGACAGTATCATAGCGACAATATGCAACAGGCAGTCGCTGTCGATTCGTAGCTTCTCTTTTCCATCATGTTGCTGTTGTCTATACTAGCCCATCTAGGTGCACGCTATTCCACTATAGCACCTCTTGGCAAATATATGGGTTTTGTCTCGCCACATTGGTGATTCTCTGTTGCGATGTCACTACAACTGTTTCTAGTACATATGTACGTATCAGTAGGAAGGTACTACTTAGACGCGAATGTATACTGAGAATCCAACAGGCTTCAGGTGGCCTCTGCTGGCAGGTCGATCACCGGTCGGCTGGTTCCTGGCCATTGAAAAAAGGCCGAGTTGTCGAACTATCTGGGAAACCCTCTGTAAATATTGCACGGTAGCAATAATGCTGCATTTCATGCTGAGTGGTCAAATGATATATCAGCAGAAAGACGTGATATGCACGTAGCGTGCGGTTTGTATTGTATCTAGTTACCGTGACAACAGTACCGTTGTTATCATAATCTTCGTGGTACCGTTGATCTGGCCCAGCTGCACGTTGGCTGAGTTAATTTGTGTATGCAAACATATTACACGCGCGGCCTCGGAGACATTTTATGCGCAGAACTGACCTTCGTCCCGTTGCCGTAACCGTCGTTCGCGTTGTCGCTAAACTAAGAAGTTTTCTAACTCGCTCTTTGTTTAATGGACGTGCTTAGCTCGCTATGAAATATTCGTAGCGTGCACGGATTTGGTAGCGTTGTCCTGTAAGCGCACCGCCAGCAGCAGAGCTGATAGTACCGAACGCGTTGCAATACGTCAACGGTCGCTCGGCCACAGAGCTATCTACGGTGGCTAGAGGAGTGCAGCCGGTCGTAAGAACTTCAATTGAAGAGGTTACAGGGCAGAGTGATTTGTGGCTAGATGGCGAATCAACGCTAGTTTAGAAAAGTAGATGCATATTACTGTGGCGGCCCGTTGGGGTGTTGTGTCGATCTGTCTATGTCTATACGTTTATCTGTGCCTACTATTAAAATTTCACAGCTGACTAACGGGACCGTACAGGCTTCGCCGGTGAAAGGTTGCAGTAATATTACGGCCAGCAATAACAACGCTTATGAAGCCGGCCAGAACAGT
This sequence comes from Varroa destructor, assembly GCF_002443255.2. Classification (NCBI taxonomy): domain Eukaryota; kingdom Metazoa; phylum Arthropoda; class Arachnida; order Mesostigmata; family Varroidae; genus Varroa; species Varroa destructor. The sequence goes on from NW_019211460.1 coordinate 21,507,532, forward strand.
ATGAGCGACGTATAGCCAGTAATCCGCCAGTACGTATGGGCTGGAATAATACGGCGTCATATCGATCGGCGTCCACGCGTGCGTCGACGGCGTCAAGGTATCTATATATTGAGTGATCACGCCGGAAGACGGATATATGTACAATAGCGAATATGCGTTCGCGATACTTTTCGGCGATTCACGTTTGCTCATCATCACAATGAGCGGAAACGGTGCGCACATGGTTTTTCAGCGCACTCCGTCGCAGCGTGGCCAGCGTTGATGAAAACGTTTATTAAAAAATGGACCGTACGCAAAGGTAGTGATCAACGGGAACAGAAACATGAAACAACAAGAAAAAATAGGTATTAATTATCTTCCCTATCCTCTCGTTACCTAAGGCGATATATAGAGAAACAAATGAACCAGAAATGGAAGAAGATTGAAGACGGGTATACAAGACGACAAAAAAAAAGAATTATGTGAGAGTAAAACTGACCGTTTCGTCTGTTCCGCTCGGTGCTATCTATCACATTGTCGGTACTGCCTGCGATTTTGGTACCTGCCACGGTTATTATAATAATAATAGTAGTAGTAATCGATTGTTAGAGATTTTCGATACTCGGTTCCTGGTGGGCCGGTCCCGACAAAATCATGATTAACATCAACAAGCAAAGCTTTCAGACTGTTCACTCCTATGCAGAATAAAGCAGGACGATGCTGGTAAACGAGTATTTAGTAGAAGGGGGCGGAAGCAGGGATGCCCATGGCGGGTTGGCGGCTGTTGTATGTTAATTGTTCAGCTTTTTTATGCTTTTTTCTTATTGGAGCAACAAAACTTACGAAATGATAATTATTAAAACAATGAAATGATTATGGTGCTGATAAAGGAAAAATATTGTCGGCATACGCCGTTAACTGAAGCGGGAGGTATGTGGATTTGGTATTTTTTAGTAAAACAACTCTCAAACCGCAAATTTCCACGGCTTCTTGGTCTTCTCAAATAATAGGTTGGCTGATAGTAATAAAGGAGAATAACCATTGGTTTTCTATATAGATCGATTCTGCTAAGCAACAATAACGTCATGAATACATGAACACAGCCCTGTACGCGAGGTGCAAAGAAGCTAGCTGCGTTTTTCTGCAAAAAAACTAGTCTACCATCATTGGTCATTTTTTTTTTTTGACAAGACAGAATTTTGAATGGCCAGAGTAATAATACGAACCTTCCTAATAGTCCAGTCTTATAATTACAGTCTGCACAGGAAAGAATGTTTTTTTTTTTCACGTATGTACGGCTTCCTTCACGAAGTTGTTGGCCTAGTTTAATTGGAACACTATTATTCCATTGAAAATGGTATCTGTAGCAACATTTTGTACACTCAGTGTTATCAATACAAAGTGCGATTTGTATTGCCAATGATTGTTTACGTATCCGAAAAGCTTTGCGATGAGCTACGAGCTAATAGTCATTAAGTCTTATCTGGGACTGTCGTAAATAGGTCAAGTGTATTGAAGTCCTTTGACTACGTTCGATTCAACTGCCCGCTCTTTTCGATGCTCTGCTTTGTTATAATATGGCGTGGACAGATAGATGTCCATGTTTGAGAACAGGACTTTTGAAGAACAGGCTTACGATATCAATCTTGCTACCGCCTCAGCGATCACCGAAACCCCACCATCAACCAGCGTTACTAAAACGTCACTGCTACGCGTTCTAAAAATAGACTTACGTCGGGTACCGGTGCTAAACGTTGATTCAGACAACTAAAAGAGAAACACGCTACGCCTAACTTCGAATCTGGACTGCCGTCATTTCAATGGCTAGGCACGTTACCTCTACACCATCACGACGATATTGCGGGATATTATTTATTACCGATATAATATACATGTTCTCGATTAAGGCTAGTCTTCGTACCACCCCCTTATTCCGACTGAAATAATCTGACGGCATCCCAACTGGTTTACTGTTTAAGTTTATTTTTCTGTCATTATATCTGGTATATGCGTGTTGCTGGTACAGGAAGGTACGGCGCGGCTAACAGCGAGTCTATTCACTGATCGATTTCATTAAGCCAAAAATTACGAGCAATATGACTCAGGGATAACATTGATGTCGTAACCACAGGTAACTGGAATTGTCAAGCCTGTTATAACTTTAAGACATCTCTCCCACTGTGAAGTTCTGTCTTTCTGTACGTGCGTCCGAAGAGTTCTCGCGAAATTTCGGATCTGAGTCATTCACGAATCCACTTATTATATTAGTCCGGAACTTAAAATATCAGCGGCATTAGCCGCGGCGGATCCCTGCAGGAAACTCGGGTAGAAGACGGGACAGTAGTTAATAATAATTCAAGCGACGCCGTCTTAAAAACACGATTTAATTATTGAATATGTTTCCAAAGCTTCGTTTGCCAGGAAATCGACTGTCGACGTTTGGCGATAATTAACAGCTGAGAAGATTCTAACTGCGTATTTGTCGGAGGCAAACAGGCGACTATAATGCTGGTAAGAATAGTACTTTTGGACGGAAAACTGTTTTGATCTGCAGATATAGAAATTTTGATTGCCCCAATTGAAAGCCTGTAGCTTCGCTGCTGTGTCTTCTGTCGGCCGTTGGCGGCGTCAGAGGCAATTTTCATGGCTGTACGGCAGACAGCCGTTGCATAGTTTCTCCTTGTTTACGTATGTATGCGCCTGATAAGGACAGGCAGAAGGACTCGGATAGATACCCGTCGGTACTATGTCAGCGCAACGAAATTCTCCACCGTATTCTCTTCCTGACTGACGACAAGAAAGGAAAGAAGAGAGGTTAATGGATGTAGACATTCGTCATTGTTGTGAAAAATCTTCTACCGTTACAGATTACGCATAGGACCCATGGAATAATTTTTTCAACTAGGACCAACGAAGATACCACCCATGGTGGTAATAACAAGTATCAAAAGTAATACTACATAATATAAAAACAACAAAAGGGAATAGAGTAAAAAACGATAACATCTGTCGACGTTTTATCTAATTTTTCCTCTACTTATACCTGACTGTGAAATGTAACTTTCCCTTATAAACAGATGTCGCTGTAGCGACTGTCAGTCTAATTGGCGATGGTACCTCTCATTTGAGCTCCATATTATTCATTTAAAAATTACTGCATATATCGCACTAGATCATACATTTTCCACAGTGGTTTCCTTTTAGATTCGTACCTTGATATGCTATCAATGAACATGCATTAATAATAAATGGCCTGCCTCTCTACGTACATGTACCCGGGAAAGATTAAACACTAGTTGGATAGGTGAGGCCAACAAACATATCCAACTACCTCTGAGCATACTTACTAAAATATGCCACCGCTAGCAGCAGCCAGAACACCGATGACGCACAGACGAATGAAAGGATGAAGTAAAAAAAACAACGAAGTGTGAAAAAAATAAATCGTACACGAAACAATACAAATAATGAAAAAGGCACTTTTGTTTATTCGGAGGAAATCAACGACCTGCACGCACACAGTGCTCATACTTTTTAGGAGTATTCCTCAACGCATCAAAAAAGTGCGCTTGATTTTTATTTTTATTGTAGTTACCTTCCAACTTAGTTGTTCGTCAATCCCTAGATTAGTTTGTCAGTGATCGATAATCTAGGGATTATCGCAGCAGCGACAAACAAGTACCGGTATGGGTACAATGGCTATCGCCAATACGAATACTAGCATTGTTTCGTGTGGCCTGTTACGTGTGACCGCTGCTCCCTGACGATGAATAATCGTGGTAATAGACAGAGGGATCAGCAGCCACGACGACATATTTGTGCATCTTTTCTAGTTGCCATTGTTGTTACATTTGGCCTTGCTACCGTCGCCGCTGCTGATATCGAATTTACCGCCCCTGCTGATCTGCGTCCTACACTTTCAACGCAGGCCGCCATAATGGTTTTGTCAATGTTCACTTGTTCTGTCCTATAGAGCTACCGTAGATGACTGTCAAAATGAGAAAATTAGAAAAAATCCATGTATTGGGCGTATACGATATGGATATTCAGTTTGTGATTAATGATATAGTAAGTACCTAACAGTGTATTTAAAATGGCTCTCTCGTTACAACAACAGCGGTATACCAATGTAGGAGTAGAAAACAAAGAGACGCATAGATAAGACAGGTGGGCTTATAATGCTAGTGTGCAATCAGCATCCCAGGTAGGTAGAACCATATGCGAATTGAATCCAAAGTACATGATACTGCACATGTAGGGGGGAACAGCGTTTTATACGAAGCATGTATAGATATTATTGATACATTCGGTTTGTGAAGAACACAGGGAAAAGAAAGGACAACGACTAAACGATCCTGACTGGCCTTATTGCTGTGTTTCGCCAAATAAAAAAAATTCTGATAAAGAAAGGCTCACCAACCCATTGAAGGACTCGGCGCTTAGTTATAGCGGTAGCGGCGCCGGTGCGTACGGGCGGCTTGCAGTCGCAATGGCAGACTGCCAGTACGCCAACACCGACGAGCAGATTTATCGCCGTCATTAGCGACGTGTCGACCCTGCTAATGATTTTCGCATGGAAATGCAACGGTTATGGCGAGGGATAAGGTCGGCCGGCAACGGAGCAGGCCAATGGTGATTCGAGCTGAAAACTTCCCCTGTGCATATGAGCGCTTCCCTTGTCTGTCCGCTTGTTCACGTGTCCGTGCATGTATTATACATAATGGCTTTTTGGAAGAAAAGTGCTAACGAAAATTTGACATGTAGTGACAAAACATCTATAGGTAACGATTTTCCCTTAGGTGGTGCACAGTAGTTTTGCCGCTGACCGACGAGCTGATCTGCAAATCTGTTTAGTACCGTGTCTTGTGCTGCTGTTCGGGGAGCATTCGGACGATGGCGAGGGACTGGTAAAGCTGAGCATGCTTTACGCGTTTATCCTTTGCATAGGCGACTCGTTAGTTTTGACAGCGCAGTGGACAACGCGGTCCGATGTAGAACACGTAATAATCTAGGTTCGAACACGGGGGCAGGCACGCTTTGTTTTCGCTGAGAAGCACGCATGTAAAGCAAGAACGGCGCTGAACAAGTAAAACATTCAGATCTACGAATCTGACCTGCTACGGCGACATCACAAAAAAAGTGACGGTCTCCAGAGAATAATGCATGTTTGTTTATGATGCTTATATAGATTAATAATATGCGTTTGATGAGTATATGAGATTATAAGCTTACTGACTAATTAGATCACGGAGATTTCCCGGTAAGCAGTCAATTTTAGACAAAGGAGGTTTTGCCAAAGTTTGGAGTAGCAAAATAGAATTTCCTACCCCATCGAGATGTTAAATGCAGACCAAACATTTTGCGCAATTCAGGGACAATCGTAGATTCGACCGCTGGTCTGGATTATGTGCTAAGTTCTTTTTCTTGCCAGACATACCAGACATATATTTGGTATCCATCAAAAGCACGTTTATTACGATTTGAACATATTATCTGGATAGGTGGCGCTATCATCAGCAGAACATAAGGCACCATATTTAGCATGGGAGTGTGCAATACGGATACACCAGAATTCAATGCCAAAGTTATCTGTGGAACGAATATTCCTTGATAAACGATGTAGCGGAACTCTGTATTGTTCATGCTTCTGCCGTAATGATCGTCCAACAAAACGACAATAGCCCTTCAGAAATTGCAAATGATGTGCGGGACATTGCCGGGCTCGTACAGCTCGATGCAAACCAGAAATGGACGAATACAGGACAGCGCTAAATTTTGAAAGCATGAAATTGCGCCTTACATTTGCAGAGGAGGAGTCAGGTTCCCGCCTTACTCGTATTCGATGCTAGTGTGGTTGCTTGTCAACAACAACTGGCCATTGCCGAATGAAAAGCCATTGGGTGTCACCACTTAATGCAGTTGCGTTCGTAGGTTAAGGGAAGGCGCGCTCGTGCAGATATTACGTATAAGGTAGTAATGTTTACCAGAAAAGTCAATCAAAGGCTAAAGTGGATGGCAAGCAGAAGAAATCAAATATGACTCAGTTTTTGTCAGTTTCTATCCTTTTTCGTTATTTCATCCAACCATTCCATTTTTGCCACGTGGATTTCGTGGGACAACTCATTACCGGTTTCTGAGAGAAAAGCAAAGATGAGGCTACATATATACCAGCTACTTTAGCCCGAGTTGTCCGTAAAGTTCTAGGTTCAGTCGACGTTACGGCCAATGCAAGCCTTGATCCTGCGATAAATTGTCCAAGCTAAAATACACGTCCGCACGATTCGGACAAAGGCAAAATGTGTTGGGCCATCAACATCAACGACGGCGGCGCCATTCCTTAACGAGTCTCCATGTAAGCAGCATGTCTGTCTCTGAGTACATGTGGCATAGAATGGGGGTGTCCACTTATTTGTGTCATGGACTCTCCACATTTGAGTGAGCCTTTCTTTCATTGGTCCGTCCGTCCGTCCGCACCGACTGCTTGGGCCCGGCCATTGTCGTTATCATTAACGGTGACAATTTCCAACTGCTACACCAGATCAAACCAAGCTAATTACAAACATTAAAGGCCACGAACTTTACTACCGACTGTGTTCTCTTATGAGGGGACTATATTCCTCCTCGGTGTCCTTCCGTTATGTTTGCCTTTCGTGAGCAGTCGCGATGGGACGGGTAGCTGAATGTAACAGGAGAACTTCTGAAACATGGTGACCAGCTGTGACGAACGACTCCATTTTAGTAACGGTTCCCGATAGCAGCAGAAAAATCGTACTTTCCATAGAAGGTACTATGGAAAATATGACTGGGGTGCGCTCTTCTGAACCAACACTACCACGTCATATATCGATAGCCAGATACCGATGGACACCTACTAGCTAAGCAGCACTGATACCTACCTTTTTGTAATTTTCAGCTTAGCTGGTATCAGCTCTGGAAGGATGCTAATGACGGAAAATAGAGATGAGATGAAGATCATATAGCTTTTGCAACTGAAAGGCGCAATTCATAAAGAATGTAACTAATAAACCAGTCAATCTACATCAGCTTCACGGGTTTTCCGTGTCTACGCCTGCGCTTGCCAAACCCAAATTTAACGAACCCAATGTATTACAAGCTCGTCCATTAGATTCATCCAGATCTTATCCATGTAATATCCAGCAGAACGAGCAGTAAAAGGCGCGCGCAAGGCAATGGCAGTAAAGCACGTAAGATCGAGCCGATTTCGACGCGTTTCGTAGTGGGTGTGGTATTCGACAGTTATTAGCCACCAGCTCGTAAGAGCCACTGAAGTAACAGCAGAAGCAGCCTCATCACCAGGGGAGAATCGTGCAGTTGTTTTTACTGCTGCTGCCCAGGAGATTGTTGGTTGGAGCGTTCCCTCGACGCTGCTGCCGTTGCTTTCTACATCCAATGTTCTGCCTGATTACGGCGAGCTTTGCTGCGTACGTTGTCGTTGACGTTGTTTCTAGTGCAACTCGGGCCCCGGTTCAGCGGCGAATCGAAATTCTAATATCGGTCGCCATAGAATATTCGACATACTGCAAATGCTATGGTAGAAGTAGAATCGATATAGGCTCATAAGAGTATCTGCCGTTACTCGATAAACGATGAAAAGTTATACACGAACTAAAGCGCTTGTTCTTATCGAAACAGCCATAGCCGAAGTTAGGTAGAATAAACAGATCGAGGTAAGAGATAAATGTAGTGCGACAATGTCGTCTATGTAGACCTAGTCGTGTGCATGTCCATCATTTTTTTTAAAATATTTTTCAATGGACCTGTACTGGTTATCAAGTGCCTCCTACGTGTTGAGGTCCTCAGCCGCTTTGGACGTCATTGCAGTGAGGCCACTGAAGTTATCGGGGTATGCTATGACGTTAGACAGTCTTAAATATATCTGTCTACATGAGCACAAGTACGAGGCAATCCAAAGCGTCGAATTTCCTACAACTAACACTGTTACTAAACATTAAATGCACTAAGCTCACCCAATAATATATAGTTATTCAGTAGTCTCTTGGACTCGTCGGGGGCATATGTGACACATGCCCTCGCAAAGATTCCATCAATAGGTTTCATGTTAGCATATGAAGGACATTGTAAAAAATAAAGTACGTCGTAGAAAACCGGGTAGTTAGATACCAGCCGTTGTTACCGATACCAATCGAAATTGAAGTCACACTTGTTTTCATGACATTCGTTTTTTTTGTGTTATTATGGCGTTAACCTCTGGAATGCCTGTAACTTCCGGTATGTTCCTTAATTGCTTTCTTTTACTATTAGCGTCTATGTCATATTAAAGTATGTTTGTAAATATTACGTCATGTATATAGGCATAAGAAAATAGTATATATATGAGAGACATTTCTAATGTATACAGCATTGGTTGATAGGAGTTACGGTCTAAATAAGCACATGAACACTATCTGTAGCGCCAACATATGTGGCTAGTGTAGGCAAGTACCTTGTTTAAGGTATGGCAGAAGTCACTCTCGCAAATTTTCATTCCGTTCACCATAGCAGCAATGCGTTCATAAACTGTCCCTTCTTCTGAAAGGAAGTTATGAGCTGATCAGAGCTACGGCGGTTCCGGAAAATAGTCCGCCTATCATTCAAAGTTCTCGTGCTATTATGTGTTAATCTCGTTTGAGAGTGGGGATGTTCTCCCCGTCTAAAATTGGCCATTGATCTAATTGCAACTGCTGAGTGGACAAAACCTGGTCGCAGGAGTGATCAAGACAAATGTCAATTAAATTGAATAATAATAGACAAATTCGCGGGTAATACTTTGGCGAAAAATGTCATGTTCATTATCCGAGATATACGTTTTCATTCCGACGCATCTTCTAAAGAAACAGTATAAAAATAGTCCCAATATATCGTTGCCGCTAGGTATAATGGTCGGCACGAGTCAGCCGCACAGCTGGCGTGTCCTCTCGTATTCACTGGAATGGGAATATATCGTCTTGCCAGACTGTTTCTTATGCATGCATATATACGCGATTACGGCTGTCCAACTTCGTCTGTACTGACTAGTTTTCTATTTATCGAGCGGTGCCTAGAGGATCTGGCTTCAGACAGTGGCAATTTAGCGAATGATATGTGACGGCTGAAACCAATGACGCTGGGTCATTGACAAACTAACCGTTACGGTTGGACCCAGCTCCGGTGGATGAGTTTAAGCAGTGACATATTGACGTATCCCGCATATCCGCTCGCGAGATAAGTTGATGCCTACGTCGGCCGACTATGTCAGTGGAGCTATTTTTAGCGAGTGGTGCAAAGAAGCGTTTCAAGAAGATGATTAAGTATAAGAGTGAGCGTCAAAAGCAGCTGTCTGGTTACTACAGAGGCCTATATACATATTAACGGCTAGTCGCCGCTGTTCATTTGGAGTGAGCCCAGTTCATGATGTGAAGGTAGGACGCAGCGATAAAAGTGGGGTTCTATTGCCTATGGGCGCGGCTGATGTTGTATTAGTGTCCTGACATCGTGCTGACTGTCCGGTAGAGATCATGCGTCGACATGCCTACCAAAGGTGAACATAATACATTAAAATATAATAATAATTACGTTTCGACTACTAGAATCTAAAAGCACAACCTCTAGGCCTACTTAGTACCGGCCGTCTACGTCTAGTAAAGAATATACACTGTCACGTAACGCTAGTGAAGACGTCATTAAGATTATAGGGCGATAACGGTCACATCTATGAGCCCCAGCGCATGTAACTCAATATTCACATTCGTAATAACGACGACAGTAAAAAAAAACTTCCACAATGGCCTTCTGGCTTTCGTTGCCACTTGAGTCACACGGATACAGTGCTTAATAAAAACGATAGATAAAATTTTCCTGAATAGGAGTTCAAACGAGGTCTCCGTGAGAGTCGTCGTCGTCGCCTTTCCCAGACGAAGAATGGCCTCTTTTACTTTCAGGTCACTTTCACCGCTCAAGGCGACCAGGGACCTATAGAACTAGGACAGGGTGCTCAGATGAGGGTCTGACCACACTCATCGGTATTGGGCAACGGGAAACCAACTCGGGTCTTTTAAGACCCCGCTCAGTGGGGCGCGACAATTTCTTATTTCTAATCAACAGGTCTGCTACATTTAAGAACATTAATAGTAACAAACAGAAGAGGAGTGGTTGCTTATCAGGAAAATGCGCGTTTTCAGTGACGATGGGCTTGTTCGTTTGACACAAAGCAAACACGGGACCATATGGGAACGTTGTAGGTTCGGAGATGTACCATTTTGTGTATCAACGAACGGCCAAGCCACAGCTAATGTAGCGACTGTAAAGCGGCACTTTAACACGCGATGACCAAAGATCGTTTATACACTAAACAGAAACACAAATGATTGAGCCGGAAATAACTTGCAAATTAGCTCACTTTTATGCTGCTCATTATAGTAACTATGAAATGAATGCTACTATTCTACTATTATTAACTATCAACTAACCCAGGGCAGCCGTTGAGAATATCTTCTTCTGAGGCTATGTTGGGTATATTATTATCTTGGTATATTAGGGTAATATCAGGGGCAGATTACCTCTGTGCTACAGTAGTTTTCTGACTAAAATAAACGTAACGACGCACACAGTGTGCTAGCCGTAAAATGTTTATCCATTTATTTCGGCACGCTTCAGAGTCCTATATATATATATATATATATATATATATATGCGGATATGTGCATAGTTGATATGTTTTATGTTAACAGTATGCATTTTTTCATTACTGGGAACAAAGAGAAGCAGAAGAAAGCCAATAAAAGAAAAATGAATCTAACTTCTACTGCGGCATCCGAATTGCCCCAGCTCGTAATCGGCAGCTGGGGCTTTTCACATCATCTACGATAAACTTTTCTGTATTTTAAGCATAGGCATTTTCCACCACATTAGTTAATATTCTAGATGTTTTTATTTCGCTGCTGACCGACTATAAACAGCAGTTGTTTGTTACTTTCGCACAAAGGATCGTATATTGCTATATCAGGAATAGGTGACGACTAGTACGCCATCGGTTCGCAAGGTGGACTTTCGCGTGTCTCGCGCTTACATTTCGCCGGTCACATACTATTTCAATGTAGCATAAAGTACTTCCTTGTATTCTATGTTGCTCGCATTGTTATGGATATAAATGTGTTAAAACGTAATTGTTCTTCTCCCATACATTTTTTTCATCTTTATGCAGTGAGCAACTCTATAATCTGCTGTAGTTAGTTATGATAGCCGATCATCTTGATGATTATGATAGACATCCGAAAGAACCGTTTTTTAGTCAAAGTTTCCAGCGGGCCCTGATCATACTCGGCCGAAAACGTCAGATTTTGCGCTAGCGTGCATAAAAGATAAAACAGTTTGCTCTGTATTGTTCATCGTTGCAATCGCTACTGGTGATGCCGTTGTTATGACGAGTAAGATAAACCGACATACGAAAGGATATCTAACGGCCTGTAACGTTGGCTGTTGTTTGTTGAGATGAGCTCGGAGAGAATGGCCGAACACGCTAGACGTATGAAGCCTTAATGAAGTGACTGAGGAAACAGTAGCTGGAGCGAGGTATCATCAGGAAAAAATCGTCTGCAATAATAGCCAGTCAATGATATAGTCACCTCAGCAGCATCGCTATGTCGGGAGCAAGCGTATCAGGACGTAGCTCCTTAAACGGTACTATTTACTAGCGGTATTGTGTTCGAAGCGTTGGTACGGCGTGTGACCTGACGTCGATGAAGGATATATCGCGCACGAAGATCTTAACAGTCCTGGAATACCAGCCCGAACCCAGCTAGCCAAGCTAATTTAAACGCGGCTGGCCGGTTGAACTTATTATAAAAGAGAGTACTAAATCTTAAACTAAAAAAATCGTCCACTGCGATCGCTCTATCGATCTACGAAACCAGGTAATGTTTTGCTTCACGGCAGCACCTTCGAGCAGGAATAGGGTCCCAGCAATAGCTGCCAACCCAAATTCGTTCTTACCGTAGCTGTCGTTGTCGCTATTAACTACAACGCATATATTCTACTGACAGTTGGGCGATCTTCGCGTTTTTGGAACCGGGAAATCGATGGGAATTTGTTAAACAATAAGCAGCACACAAACGTGCTAGCAGGTTAGCTACCCCAGCCGTGTGGGGTAGTGCGTGTTCTAATAAAATATCATCACAAGAACATCAGCCACAAAGGTGCTAACAAAATCGACGGAAAAAGAATTCTGTACATGATATGTATCTGGATGTAGTATGAGTACATATTGCTTATAAAGAAATATGCGAGAAAGTTCTAGCAGATGTCTCTGTTTCCTGCGCAACCCGACGCTACTCTTAGGGAACAATAGCAGCGTCAGTTTACGAATAATATTATCAACAGCCATCTTTATCACAAATTTAAGCATTAAGGACAGCAACGACTGCGAGCTAAAAGAGCAGCCATTGTCTATACTACCGTTGCGGGAAAGAACAACGAGACAAAGTCAAGTGAATAGCGGAAGCGACGTGGCCTGGAACGAGGAGTGCAATTGAAGGAAACAATGTTTGCCCTGTGGCCCATTTTGAGTCAGAAGAACAACGTCCATTGATTAATCTCGTTTATTTTCAGCAGTAGCTGTCGTAGTTTCTGTGTATGACGATTAGACAGCGAGGATGCTATGCATTTCGAGAAACAGAGTGCTTGATTTGGTAAGTAATCGTTATGGGGCGGGCTAAAGCGGATGGGCAACGTACAACAGAGCGTATTGGTAACGCAAGACGGGATATGGTCGGGTAGGGCAGTATCATTGGTTGTTTGACCGAACAGTCACAATTCTGACAATGACTACACACAATAATCGAACTTTGATTTGTCACAGTGTGGTAATGTCGAGCCAAAATGTTGTGAAGAGATATATTTTCAGCATAGAATCTGTGTCTAACGGAGTTGAGTTCTGTGAGTACAGCTTTATCGTTATTATTATGATTTAGAATTATCTGACGTGAATTCTAGTGTTGCCAATAGAGACTACAGTGGATTGATCTCCGAGTCCTTAATAAACTCGAATGCCAAATATCTACTTAATTCCTCTAACGGCCTCTTTATATCGAAGCGTTTCATGACCGTTCACTGTGAACGGTGCTACTAAAGTTGAGGTTCAAGGCCGTAAAGCCTTCCAGATCTAGGATGTCCCTTGAGAGGTGAAAGTGCGAAGTCACACGTAATCGAGCGCAGCTTGCATCGCTGCAGATTTATAGGGAGCAAGCGGCCTTCACTGGTTGGACTACCGTGTCAATATACTAAGATTCATTTTTTGTTCGTTACCCTTAATTCTTAATGACGAAAATGTTGCACCTGGTTATAAACTCCATTCGACCCAATCAGTACTGATGTGTAGAAATAATATAATTGTTGTTTGCTTCATTTTCTATGAGGCTCGTTTGTGATAGATCTGATGCTTTGCCAGTTAAAATAAAGTTCATTTTACTGGGTTATATTCTAGAGTCCTCATGATAATATCGTATTTGAAAAACGCTCGCGAAGTTTCTAGTTAAGAGGCGTTGACTTACTGGATAGTTTCGCGATGTATCACGGCCGTTTCCAGCAGAAATTTGAAAACATCCGAAAGCCTGGTAGGAGAGACAGAATTATAGCCTTAATTAGACAGAGCTTTGGATCATTGGAGTACATGATCTATCCTACAGGTAACCGAATACTTAGTACCTTTCGTTCTTTTGCAGACCATGTAGCACAACAGCCTCTACTTTGAAGTTACGGACATCGTACAGATTCTGTCAATAGGCGATCATTCGTAAGATCTCATTGGTTTTTTTTGTTCTTTGCTCCGCATCCCACCACTGTGCCACTATTATATTTAGCACGACTGCACTTGTTTTATAGTTATGACTCACCCTGCCGCCAGGCTGAATGGCAACGACTCAACTATCCCGGTTCGAGCTATCAATGAGACAAGCACTTAATGTATACACGACGATATAATGTATGACTAGAACGAAGATACCTATATTGATTGATGATCGATTTCAGTGTAGATTGACATTTGATTCAATAAGATGAATTCATGTTCTTTACCAGTAACTGCTGCCGTTGGAGAAGCGTTATCGCTATTAAGGTGTTACGGAACCTATATCAATGCCAGCGACCTGAGCCAATTACAAAGAACAATGCGATAAAGACGATAACAGCGATAATAAAATGAAGAGAACATGATAGGTAATTGCCGCCGTCCAGTTACTATACGAATATAAGACGCGTACGAATGAATATACGCGCTACAACAACCAGATGTATTCTATACCTATAGTAACTTAACCTTAATATGCGTATGTTATATATCTGACAGTCTCAGGAGATATTGTACTATTGGTCGAGCCGTTTATTGCCTGTGGTAAATGGCCACGAATCGGGTCTTTTGAAGAAAAACGGTACCATCGTAGACATTTCAATGAGGCGCTGCAACTTTGTCGCGCTAGAGATCTGTCTAGGCTTTTACAAGCAGCATAACTGGCAAGTGCCAGTGACGTTACAACCAGGCCGCTGCCATTATCAACAATGTGGCAGTAAGCCTCGTGTCAATGGCGGATGAAGCCCTAGGCGTATTTGCCCTCTCCCGTATTTATGCATAGACATGTTCGCGAGCAGCGGAGTGAACCCAGCAGGCATAGCACGGGAAAATATGTATGGGCGTATATTTTATGGCCAAGGATCACAACCTATCGACGTATAGCACAGAATGTTCATAAGACATGGATATAGGACGGACTGAGGAATAAACAGGCTCTTGTTAGCCCCAACGGCCACCCTTAATTTAACCTAACCCACGACAGAATAGATTCCTATCCCAAACAGCAAAAGTAGCCGTGGGTGTGGGTTGATGTCGATGTGCTGCTCAGTGTACTTAAATCACTTCGCTACTACTGCTATTCAAGAACATCAAGATGATATTGTACTTCGGTTCGACGAAGGCATCACTCAATAAAACAGAGAACGAGTACAACAAGGAGACTAACGATGTTATGCCTACGTCATCATATGTGTGAAATAGCCGTTCTATTGAAACAATCCGAAAAGTCGGTTTTATATCTTCAAAGACGTTTCTTCTTGTCGTCGTTGTTACCGTTAACGAGTTCGGGCCCGTAGTGAAAGTGCAGAGTTAAAAATTGAATGTACGGTTTTTCAACTCGTTCTCTCGACATACTACTAAAGCCGTTAGTGATCTAAAGTTCAGCCATGTGAAGTTATTTTTAGTCGGTTCGACATCGCAAGGGTTAGAAAGGAACCTCAGCTATTAAGGTGCACGAAAGAAACCATGAGGTGTGGTACATTTTCGCCGGATGCCTACCATGGGGTCTGTGTCGACGAACCCCGAAGGGTTCGGGTTAGGATACGACGCATCGCATCGCTCCAATTCACGCTTCTTAGGTACCCTGAGATCGCTGTTAGAGATGTGCAGGAGAACATCATTGAGCCTCTTTGGCCGACCTGGGTGTTTATACATTTTGAAACAGGTGAAAACTCTGGTAAATTGCTTGTCGATCGATGGAGTAAATTATGTCGCTGAAAACAGATCGATAGTAAAACTGATTAAATTTCTATAGGTTTTAATTTAGATTATCCTCCTAAGCATTTACTGACGGCTAAAGTTGTTTACAGGCACAATAGATCGGTGGACAGATTATTCAGGGATTGCCGTTTGCGACGTATAAATATTTAAATCACGAATTAAGCATTACATAAAGAGTAATATCTTGCTATCGAACGATTTAGTAGCATCAACACAATTCAATTTTAATTAATACGGACGCTTAGTTTTACCTATGGTTTACGAACGGGATCGTCATTGAGAAACGAACGCCATCTTACGAGTATCCAAACATCTGATAAACATTTGAAACAATGAGATTGAACGTCCAGGTTTTTGGGTTTTCCGGGCTGCCAAATTATTAGTCAGCATAATTCAATTCGATAATTGTTTTAAAGTTGATAATTCTGTTTTGCCAACATACAACTGCAAGCAATATCTACTATAGATGAACTTAAAAGTAAGATACGTTTTGTGCGCAATTTGACATCGTTGAGTCCTTCTTAGTCTACAACATTTCTCCTACACCGAATGGCCTATTCGAATTTCATCATTGTAGACATAGTTACAGTTGTCCTTGTCGTAGCACAGGAGAATCGTAAACCTACGCATGTTTGTTTATTTTGCCTATTTAGCCACGCCTTGGCATGATAATTGCGACCGATCAAGGATCCCAATTAGGACGACTAAGATAGCAATTAAACTAAAACGAGGAAATGTGTGTTAGAAATCAATATAACTGTTTATCAGAATAGAACGGTAAACGATTGTATACGTTACGTTGTACAATATCGATTTAATAGACTGGTTTCGTAGAATTAAAAGTTTATAATAATGATATGCAGGTAATCGTTAAGTTTCAAGTACAGTTTTGTATAGAAATTTATTGCTAATAATAAATAGTTGTTAGAATAAAGCTATTCGGAATTAATTCTATATGTAATCATGTATTTTTTTTCTATTTTAATAACACGATTTGGTAACTTTAGGTGGTAATGTGCTGCGGACCTGCATATCGTTCAAATACGTCAGCCCGCCAAATTTTCTAATTAGCGATCGAGTAGCCATGGTTCGTAATGATCGTCCCCCGCCAAATTCAAATTAAAACTCTCTAATATGCAGCTCTCTAGTATCCTTTCTTTGTTCGTTTGTGTAGTAATCATTCTGTAGTAAAATCAAATCGATTAGAGATTTAGCGGGTCAAAAGGTTACCAACGTAAATTACTACGATGTGCTACGATATATACGAAACTATAACATTTCTATGAGGTGCATAGCGCTGCTAGAGGCTAGGCATTACCTGGTGAGGGTGCCATTCGGTAATATTATGGATCAATGACAGTTTCAATCGATGACAACAAATGGATTCAGGTTTTTTTTCTGTATACTGCAGACGGCACGTTTCGATGCGAGAAACCGGTCAAGCATGAGTTATCGTACTTTTCTAGCCGTCGCAAGAACGGATTATAGACTCGCCAATGATCAAAAGAATGATAAGCATTGGCAATAAGGTTCCCTCACAAAACAACGAACACGTCATTATTATCGATACGTAAATGAACTGTACAATGTCAACTGTCGGTACTTTACGTTGTTGCTTGAACGCTTCAATGACGTTGTAACTTAACGCTTTAGTAGGTTCATTCAATTTAATTTAACTAACTTCTTATGTAGTTTACGCAGAAATAGCGTATAAACGTAAACACATAATCCGTTGTGACACTCCTTAATTCGTTGTCGTTGGATGGCATAATGCTTTAAAGGTATCTGATGATCGGCAGGACCGATGCCGCATCTTTTGCGTCTAGCTTGATATCAGCTTGACGCTCTTTTGCAGATATCGCACTGCTAGTGTTTGCTACTAGTATTTCCTGAGACAGTGGCGGCGGTAAAGCTAAGATTTTTTTCTGCAGTAGCTACAGTCGCAGCGGAAGCGCTAGAAGCAGATGACGTTGACTATGTGATAATCTGGCGGTTTTTCCCGCAGTCTTGACCGGGGAGAGTGCGTTTGGGGGTTATTCGGAACGGTTTTCGCACACACACACCTGGGAAAAAGTCAGTGTCACAGTATGCCGATCGCGGTCAACGGCAACAAACAAACATTCGTGCCGGGAAACGCACAATGAATTGGCGCAACGAAAAGATATTAAAGAGAATACAGTTTTTCATGATGATCATTTATAGCAGCATACTCTCTCTACCCCCGTGGAGTGTCACGTAGCGTTTATTACCATTAGCATTAGCACTAGGCGAATGGCCTATAGAAACGCTTAATCTGTTTGGCAGTTAGAGGCTGATACACGCAGAAGTGACAGAATGCGATAGTGGGACAGAAGCAAGATCGACAGTCGCCGCGATGATGGCAGGCCTCTAACACGGCGTACAGATGTGCGTTCATTGTCATAGCAAATGAAGGATTATGGACTTACTTCCGCCGCGTAGAGGCTGGAGTATAACTTAAGCAAATTTTTAATATTCCATTGGCATATGCAGCCCGCCCGGTTCACTGCCATATGATGATATATGTTGATAGAATTCTAACAATTGACACGGAAGAGGAAACGTCAGTGCGTATGAGAAACTTTGTTGCTTTTCTATATTTACATATAGTTGAAACATGCAAGTTTATAGCAACTTGTGGTGGCTATGTCGCTGTAGTAAACAGACATTGAGGGCACAGCCCATGTCTTCTATACCTCTATAGCTGATTTTTTAATAATAGTAGTAGTTGCAACGCACGATCAGCGCCCCACGGGCAACCTGCGGTTGATTTGCATATGATAGGCTCACAATGATTGTAACAGTGATTTTGTTGGTCCTCTATGGAACGTGCGTATAGTACAGTAAAGCCTATATAGTTTGTCAATGGCATTAGAAAAAAACATGTTCTTAAAGTCGATAAATTATGTATATAGAATTCCTTTTGCGTTTCCTAACTCCGCATCAGCTGCCCTCATTAGTCATTAATTCATCAAATAATCTACCCGTCTGACGTTTTGTACCTCGATAACAACGGCTCGCCGCAGGGAGCAATGAATAACTTAACAATTTAATGGCAGGCTTACCTTCGCTTGCCTCCGCTTCTGTGTTGTGACTTTTCTACGCTGAGCTTCAGGTCGCTCGCCTACCGCCACGCAAGTTTCTGCTACGGGATTGTCTTTTGACTGATATATAGCAGAACAGTCCAACCACTTTGGCGGTATTCAATATCAACTACATCATTTCGCTCAGAAAGCGTCATTTAAGCGTACAATGATTCCCTATTTGCTGTGACTCCAGCGTCAAATGCATATTATTTTGGCGCTGTTTTGCGTGGCCTTCGTTGCTGTTCGTCGTATCTGTCCATATCTCCGGCAGCAATTTTGCTGATTCGTTATAAAGGGGAAGACAAGATAAATATTCAACTTAGCGGCGGCGGCGGCGGCGGCGGCAGCAGCGTCGTCAATAGCGCCACGTGTCAGACGGTCTGTGGTTATCTTCGTCGCCGTCATCGTCAGTTCTGCCCATTGATTCCATCGATATTATGACACTTACATAATGATAATGTGAGTGCTAGCTACACGTGTGACGTGGTGGAGTGAGGTTGTCTAAGTGTAAAAGCGAAGATAAAAAGGGAAGGAGCAAAAAGGTAGGGCAACTGAAAAAGTCAGTTTCAAGGCCAGAGATAAAGCCAACGAAACATATATAGGTCATTATGTAGAAGGGGTCTAAGAAGCAAAAGAGACAACAATGTAAGGACTCTCCCATTAGAAAAAAACTTACATGTTCTATTTCAACTATTACTTTATGCATTGCGCTACGTTCACATACAGTAACACCAGAAGTAAATACAGGCGTGCACGAAGAATAGTAGTCAGCGATTTACGTCTGCGCACCCTGTTCTTCTGCCACCAATGAAACATCGTCAATTTTTTTTTTAAATCAGTGCAAACTGGTTTGGCGGCCGATTTCAAACGAACCACGGGCTAGTGATCAGCTGATTGGTGGGAACATAATCATAATATTAATAGTAAAATAAGACGGTAAATGCAGGTTTTTGCCATTGTAAAGGCTGACGGGATGAACAGCGGTTCGACGAGCATCTTCATTGGACCTGCTTGAACCCGAAACAGTTACAGTGGCCTCAGCAAAAACGACCAGTACTAATCAGTGCACAACTATGATAGAACATTATTCGATGATTTTTATTTACAAACGTCAAATTGTTTTATGTCGATGTTCAACCAAGCGACATGGGTAGACGGGTAACCGCCATATTTATCGGCCTTTTTACCATGCAGATAAGTATGAACGCCTATTAAGATATCTGCGCAGTTATTAACAATACATAAATATTACTTTTATTGACTTATAGCACGTAACGTATTGAATAAATCTACCCGACTCAAAATGGGCTACCTGCTAAAGCTCTTGCGAAGGTTCTGTACATTTTGAGAAAAACATTAAGACGAGACGCTCTTACGCATGAGATTTCCATCATTGAGCCTTCTCATCAAGTCATCACATTAACTCAGAAAGAATCATCGAAGCCGATACAGCCGTACCAATTTCGTTACCAGAATGGAGAACAGTGTATACGTTAGATGTTCTGGCATACATCCTCAACGATTCGCATCGGGTTAACGGTAACATCATGAAAATCGTCAGGGATATGCTACATTTTTTTTTTCTCTGATCTGGTACAGTCGACTCATTTTTTTAGTTGAAATTGGCTCGAGGTTTCTTGTGGCAGCTGTGCACAGAACAATCCAACAATACATGTGGTGTGCGCTTAAAAAATTCGCATATAAAATTCGCTGTTTGTGCTTTCGTCTACCTGCTAGAGACCATCGAAGAGGCCTATGAAACCTAAACATTAGGCCTATTAAACCCTAGAAAAGTTACTATTCAGCAAAAAGGCAGCACATCATTAAGCACTGGCATGCGGAGATCGGGAACAAGAAACTTGACAGCTATAAAAAAATTACTGTCTATTTCGTAAAATATGTACAGTGCACATGGAGACACATCTTCCTCGATGCATAAAACCATTTATTTAAAGAATCCTGCACATAGAATGCTTGTAAAGCACGATTTGTCCGTTCTAACATGAGTCGCGATTAGATAACGGCGAGATTAGGTAATGACATTGTTTTCTATGCGTTTTTTTTTTTTAATATCCTGTATTGTTTTTAACTCCGTCCTCAACCGTTACCATTATTTGCCGTTATCGTCATCGATATGGGATAGAAAAACGAAGTATGTCATGTTGTGACCCATATAGCCTATGCTATACTGTTTAGAGCATTAGAGCGTTTGACATGATCGACTAACTATATAGCTACACAATAGGTCAACAGTTGTCCAGTTTCGATCCGAAAGACCGACGCACAATGGAGTTCGTATAGGCGAAGGTCGCCCCCAGTTTCCACCCCCACAGGTTCGTTCGATTTTAACAAATATAATAATGTCAATAGTTTGAATGTTGCCAGTCGTATACTGCCAGTACTGATCTATGGTCTTTATGGTTATATTTAAGTGAAACAATTACCTGAAGATTAAACGTACTTGCCATCATTCAGCTGCCGACATTTGCCCTATGATTATGCTTGATTTATTATGATCTAGAAAAGAAGATCTAGAGTTGTTTTGTGGTTACTTTTAGCAATGACAACAGAAACAACAGAGTTAACTAATTGTTTGAGTAGCATGCTCTATTATTTCGTGTAGGAGACATCAAGAACAATGCCTCCAGCGCAACTGGCCCTTATCAGTGCCTGTTTCTTTTTCCGGAGGGCATTCCGTGTTATGCGAACCAAATCTTCTGTTCCCACTCAGACTCTTACCCACTGGGGCCCTTATTTTGCATCCTGTGATTTTAGTTCGGACTTGGTTAGCTTGCAGAATGAATTACTAGAGTTATGAATTAACTGGTCGCGTTCCGATCGATCATTCTGTAGGGCCGCTTGGTTTTCTCTATGGGGTTTAGTGTACGCTTCAGAAAACGCTCAGAGCTCAATATCAGCGGCAGAGAAAAGCCATCCTGTACTTTGTCGCGATAGATGGCTCTTCGATCAATTGTTGATACAGTGCTCATATTTGTAGTGATCCGCTTCTATGAGATCATAGAAGTTTGGGCCATAGCGGGCGCTCACGGCCCAGACGTATGCCCAAGTGAAAAATCTGAAAGGCACTAGTGTATATCGGCTTGTAAGTACGGAACTGTCACACCACTTGAAAGCAGCACGTCGATCATCACGTAAAGTTGAATAGCTCAAATAAGAAGGATGCGCGATTTTGCTGAGAATGACTGCAGTAGGTTCAGAAGGTAAAGGAGAGCTTTTATGTTTTGCGAACATTTCCTTCTTGACCCCAATTGGATTCAAATGACGAATGTAACCTGCAGACTATTCCCTGCGTCCTGTTCACCGTAGTCAAATTTTTACCATTTAACTGACCCAACCGTTAACATACATATATATATCTAACGTAGAGCGTCAACGAAGGGGCATTTCCACAACACAGCGAACGAATTGTTTTCTGGGAGGAGCGCCTCATTTCCTTAATTCTTGACTGATGAACGAGAAAACGGAGTGTACAAAGACACTCTTTAATGGCGTTCTAATCCAGCGTTGTCTGTACGGTGTCTTTGTTTAACCAAATACATCAAGGAACACACAAATTGTTCTTAATAGTTTACCGTTAGGATGTCATCTACGATCCGTACCAGTTCGCTTCCTTGCTGCAACCTCTCGCTGGAAAAGAAATATCACTTAAAGGTTCTGAATCGATCTCACTTATCTATTACATTAATAACATATATTCACGGTCTAACCTATGGCAGTGTTTATCGAAAATTCAGCTGTATTTCAACACGCATAAACACTGAAGACCGATATGGAGTAGAGCGTATTCGTACACCTTAAACATTTTTTCTACCCTTTTACTTCTGTCGTTCAAAATCGCAACAGCGTTCTCGGCAGCGGTGGCGTCTTCGAGCGTTGGTGTTGTACTTTCTATTTACCTATATTGCTGCTATAGCACACTGCCCTGCCATGCGCGTTGCAGTTGCCCACGATGCCATTTCGCGGTCAGTCGTTTTTCAAGCGAGATACTACCGAACGTTAGAGGAGCGGCGTTGCCGTTGCGGTCATCACCGTGAAATATGAATACCCACCCGTAAAATTGGCGCTTCTTGAAAAAGCGAAGCTGGGGCGAGCCAAGAATCAAATCGAAAACGATTGAGGAAAACCTTCATATCAATTACCATGTTTATTGTTGTTATCATCGAACATCATCGTGTCGTTTTTCAGTGCGTGGTTTTCAGGGGTTTTTCGGTGAACCGCTTCCTCAATGTCGTTCGTTTCTGATATTATCATTATTATTATTTAATCTGATAGGAAATGAGTGTTGAATTTTCTTCAATTCTTGCGCATGCTGTGTTACACACAGCATGCCATCATGTTGTAACCTTCTCAGACAAGAGCGGCACAACAAGTAACCTTTGCTGGGATAACATCGAGGTACAACCGTCGATAAAGGCCTGAGCATCTGTTTATCGGGCTTGCGTTGCACTGAAAAAGTGGCTGGCTCGCAATGAATGTTTTCGATGAAAAGCTGGCACGAAATTTGCTGCCGCCAAAGGCAAGCAGAAGGAAACGAAGCAAACAAGCCAAATGTATAGGCGCTACCGAATTGAAAATCGCTATAATTTTGAGGTCAGTCGACTCTTTCGTCACCTGTGGAAGCGCATAGCCCTGCAGAAACAATGAAGCAGATCAACGGAAAAAGAATGAAGTATTTCCTTATCTGTGTTTTTACCGTTTTCGTTGAATTTTTAATGTTATCGCTTTTCGGCTATGATATACACTACGCTGGCATACGCATCACATCGGTCTTTATGTCAGATCTGTGCCTGTGTGTGAGGGTCTGTTATAACTAATTTAGTTCACTGCTGCCATACTGCGTAGTAGTATACATCTTAAATACGATTTCTTCGTCCATAGTTAGTCTCCATCTATCGAAATTGCGAAAAAAAAAAAAGTTGTTTGTTTTTGAAGACTGCTCCTATCTGCCAAAAACGGCTCTGATCTTTTGCAGTCGTTACGCATAAGCCAGTACCTGGATGGGCTCAACCGTCAACCGTTGGAAACGGAAAAATCCTAATAGAAACATTATAAACCTTACAGGGAAGACAAGTGAAAAATGAATAGAGGCAATGCCGTTATACTATCGAATTGGCTCTTTTGGTACCATGTGTTTAGAATGTCTTCTTCATGGGTGTTTTCTTGCATGGGCTTCGATATCGTTGGCGTTCGCTGGCTTGTCTTTTCTGCCACGGCTTAAACAATGAAATGGTATCGTGTCGTTATGATGGAGGTCTCATTGAAATTCCTTTCGTTTCATTTGGGTTCGTTGGATTTTCTTTGCCGACTGCCGCCGATCATCGCGTTCCCGGCAGCTGGTTTGGATTCTGTCGTACGTAACAGCAAATTACATACGAATACTCTTTTTCACCTTCTATTTCGTTCTATCTTGCTCAGGACGGGGTGCAGGGTATATAGAAGTAGGCCAAAAGCACGAAAAGAATTCAGAAAACAGAACGATGCAGATGATACTCGTGCAAGTGGGAGAACTGCGTAGATACACGGCTATCTTCACAATTTATGTATCGATGTTGAATGTAGCGTTAGTGTTAAATAACAAGGTTAAGTGTTTATACCGTGTTATTGGTTCTTAATGTTCTTAAACAGCTTCTGCTTACAACGACACATCCAGAGCAGTAAATAAAAAGTAGTACCTAAAACCTGCTCTTAATAAATTCTGTGAACGGTATTTTTTTTGTAACACCTTGTTTCTAGCTACAAGCCACTCCTAGGGAAACTCAGAGGTTTGTTGAGCAGGACACACAAAAGCTACTTATGAATTTTTTGCTGCTTCTCGAAAGTACTTCTTATTTTCAGTTAGACGAACACTCACTTTATCATCGATCACAACTACACACGTAGATAAACAGCATTTGTTTAATAATTGTACGGCCAAAAAAATACAATTGCTATATCATGAAGCATTAGCGGCCTCGTCAAAAGCCATGGGCCCCCTACCAAGCAAGCATCGTTGTCTACCATCACTCATTGAACAGTGCTTTTTTATGGCAACCTCTATTTACGGACTGAATTTCTATTCTCGTTACTTTTTAAGCCAGTTTTGTTTTCCGACCATGTATCCGTTGATTGATCCGCTAGACGATCAATACGATGGGATACTGGTATCGCCATTACTGACGTAGAGGCTACAAGAAGCTTGACATACTCGTACAAATAGCCATAAAGATAAAGAATGAATCTCTATTATTTCATGTGTTGAACGGCATCGATCTGCTTTGTCTCTACACTTATGCGCAAGTGAACTTTAGTGAACGAACAATAGCTTACGACACGCTCGCTATTTTGCCACAGATACACCCTGTGGGCCGCCCATGTATCGTTATTCTACTAGCCAATTAGCCTACTAATTTCTGCACGCTCTCTCTCTCCGGAGCCTCCATGTTGCCAACGCTGTCATCAACTCAACGTATCGTGCACAGCTTCGAATTAGGGACGCACGTGTTACTGCCGTTGCCCTCTCTGAACGATCAGGAAGGACAATATTCACCCGCCTGCTAAACCTCTTGATGGTTGTTTTCCCCTCCAACTTGCATCCCACCGACATCAATTCTTCGCGAGTGAAAGCGACAGTCGGCTAGTAGGAAGTCTGGTTCTGTCACGTTTTTTCTGTACTACGTCTTCATTTCCACTAGTCATTGTGGGCTAGGCATCGCCAACACATGGCAAGCAGGAACCAGCATCCTTATGATAGCCAAAAGGGTGAGTCGTTGTAGTCATCAGCGCGGCATGAAGACAAGAGTTTTTACTGGTAATGGTAAAGAAGAAAATGAACAATTTTTTTCATTGTCATTTGTGGCCGTGAAGCTGTTGTGCCTTCTGGAAAGAGGAATGGTATTGATGTTGGTGTTTCAATTCTGGGCGTCGAACCCCTTCACCTTTCCTACCCTAGCACTTAGTTTCATTCTGCTGTATGTATTTTCACAATAGACCATCTTTTTTTCGCCGAATTACTACTCGACACTGTGACTGTTGTATGAAAATCTCACATAAATATTCTCATTAGTTATTTATTTTAAGAATGCTAATGACCAGGATGACCAAGACGCTGACGGTAGTTAGCTATAGCGATGTTTACTTACAAAAACTATTCCGAAACACAACCCGCCAATTGGCAAAGGTGACGAGCCGTCAGCAACGAAATACACATGAAAAGAATCGGAGAAAACTTTATCATTCACAGATACGTCCCTCTATATCGATGTGACATTATGTATTAATACTATTATAACTCTCCTACAACGATAACTGGCTCTGGTAGAAAGGAGACATTGCAGTTCTGATTTTATGTAATGATTTCCTATGGTGCCCGTTCACGTCAGAAAGTCACGTTTCGATGAGTCTGTTCCAATGTGTGCTTTATGCATTCGTTACCAGGCGCAACGTCGCACGGCGCCACTTGAACAGTAACGTTGTCTTCACTTATCATCCCACCATCAACAAAAGTAACAAGACTATAATCGATTCTGCCATTACCATCACTAACATAAACACTGGGAGTGAAAATAAGCAGCCCAAGTGAGAAAAAGGGAAAAAAAGTATAGTTTCGTAATTATAGCAGCGTGGCTGACATTGATGCTAAATGCACCTGAATGCAGAAAACAACAGGCACGCGTTCCGCATTGGCTTGCTTTTCCCATTGCCGTCTACTCCCTTTTGTCCTATCTGGACCGGATGGCGGCGGCGTCGACGAATTCTTTGCGCTGGCGTGTTCATACAACTGCAACTCGTGCACCCGTGCCGCCATGTAACGTAAACTTGAACGGGGCTTGAACAACGATTTATCATTCAGCCGATGGTTGGTTATGGTGCTCACGCTGTAACGACCACGATGGTATAGGCGGCGATCAAGACGACCGTATCCAATCAGTTTTGTGCTATGCAGGCAGGCAGACAGGCAGGCAGGCAGGCAGGCTAAAGTTGACGGCGATAAGGGGCCGTCTATTCCGCAAGCGCTGCAAATACGCCGCTGCTGCTACTACCATTGTCGTGGTGGTTCCCGCTGTCGTTAGTGCCTGTTGTTCTTGATAATGTGTTAATGGGATTGCTGCTTTTCTAGGGGGTTTCTTCCAAATTATCGGTCAATTTGGTGGGTGATGATGCGAAAACACCTCCACTCGTACATTTACTATAACTATATATTATATTGGCTTGCTGTAGACATATAATTATTTTCAAGCATTACGAGATGACGGAAAAAAGAGAGGGAGGCATTTAGTCGGCCTGAAAACGGGCGCACAATATTTGTTTGATCGACGGCGGATCGTGCATCGTTCATAGAATAATTCCGGCAAAAAGATTGCAAATAAAGCGGTGACTTAAACGCTGACCATTAGCGAAACTAGTACGAAAACTATGTACTTTCCCGCTGTCATACGTGACCAAGCTTTTTAGAGCGGCTGAAAGTGGGCAACGCATGAGCTGGTCGACGTGGGGGTTGTCCTAATCCTGTACCGTCACGAAACAATTACTGTTAATTTCGGATTTGTTGCTAACGTTATTGTGAATTAGACACTGTAACGCCTAGAACGGGTTAGGAGTAAGCCGACGTCGTCCAGGTCGTTTGATAACAACCCAATAGGCCAAAGCTTCTCACCAATCTGGGCGGCCCGCTGCCCCCCTCGTCACTAGTAGCCGTAACAGCGTTCATGATTAGCCCACAAATACAAACAAGTGAATGCGCAGCTTATATATAAATGAAGTAACGAATTTCCTCGACTATTCCCGCGAGGTCGTATTACCGAAGGGATGTGTCTGCTTCTTATGTTGTTTATATTGTTACAGAGCAAAGGCGGCATATTGAGTCGCATCTATCAGAGGAAAACTAAAGATTTATACTAGCTCGAGAGAGTCTCAGGGGCAAACAGTAACGTCAATTCCTTATGCACAGTAGTTGGATGCCCGACTCCTTTCACGAGCAATTCGCCATAAAAAACATCAACTATGTCCTCTCTCATTTTTTTCATACAATTTTCGCTACGTTGTCTGAGCGTACGCTGGCGAAGAAGGGCATACTTGTTTATACCTCCATCAAGCAAGCGCTGAACAAAGGCCAGTCGCTATTTACGATAACGTAATATTATAAACAGTATCTTAGTCAAAGAGAGCTCTAGGAAGAACAGATGTTCATAGATCATATCGCATTCGATGATGGCTACATGCAAGTCTCAAACTGTCAGATACTTTTACCAAAATGTTAGTAATTCCCTGTGCAGGTTTGGCCTAGGTGCGTGACCCCTTCTCTAACATTCTTGCTGTCCAACCACGTTATGTACACGATGGCCGAAACAATTCATTATAAAACACTGAATATTGCGCTAAGCCACTCAACGGCTTCTACGTTACTTATTTGCTTTTTCGAAATTTGTCGACTGGAACAGCGGTCTAGAAAAGGGAATAGACTTGGGTAAAATAGCCGTCAAGGAATGAAATAGGATAAGTGCAACATAGCAATGTTTTACACTGACTGCGAAATACGTAATTGAATACGATCGGTAAAACACTAGGCCCAAGTCGCCCGAGTTACGTGTATAGTCCCAGAGAGCCCCCATCAATAATGCCCCAGAGAGACTTCTATTTTTTTGTTTGACTCGACTTAGCTGACTACACTGATTAATGGCCGATCTCATTGCCATCATACGGCCTGCAATCGCTTGTGATAGTGGGTAATATTTACGTCGTCTCGATTACCTGTTGCCGTTCGACACTGTGTAGGTAGCCTTTAGACAGTAGGGAGACGAACGATATAAGAAAATAAACTGAACGTAAATAAATCATTTCCACCGGCAGCTAAACTTTAAGGAGCTCTCTATAGATGATAAAAATGGCATCTTCTATCAGGGCTGTGTACTGTCACAGACGTCAATTTGGCATAAGTTACTTCAAGTGACATATACATTAATAATAACCTAGAATTCACTACAGGTCTCCATATGATTCCGCATTTGATGATTTACGTTCACCATCGCGCTACGCTACGCCATATAGGATCGATGTATCATAGGGTGTTGCAGTGCAAAAATAGTTCTGGCAGAAAATGGTGGTCATTCGTTCGTAACAAATGTGACTGTATTTCTAGTACGTAAACACTCCCACACAAGTACACGATCCAGCCCGGTTTCAACTGAGATGATGACGTTAGTGATGAGGTGGCGTTGGCTAACGTGCTTTGTCGTAATGGCCAAGTCTGCGCTACCAGTGATCAAACAGAATAACTCATACCACCAACAGAGTGCCCACGTCTTACGCTAGGACTATGGCTTAATCTAATAGTAAACATCTGTGGCTCTGCGGGATCTCAGCAACTTACGAAACTGGAAAACTGAAAATTCGCCGGTGCTCGCAGCTGTTGACATCTGTAGGCCCGTCGTAGCTTATTGTTTGGATAGCGGAATTGCGACGGCAGAACTAACAACGAGTAGATGCATTTTGTGGCAATGTACGCTTTGCGAATCTTTCATCTGTTATTGTTCTTACGGCTGTTGCTTCTGCTGCTGCTGCTACTGATGATGATGATAATGATGCCCTAGTTCCCGTTAGGACCCGGCGGCCAGGGACTGTAGCATATTGTACTTGTTACCATTTAGCTGTCCATAGACCAGCGGCTCCTAAAATCTACCTTTTACTGTATGAGCGTCTGCGCGGTCAGCCTGTCTATCTATGCATGTGCGCTGTCTACAGTAATGTCTATGATTACATCGGAACAGTGCAAGCAACGGGCCAACGAAGGACCGGGAAAGATCGAGTGACCAGAGTCAACTGAGTTGCGATTCGCCGGAAGCTCCTTCTGCTGAGGCTATTTCCCAAAGGGTGGTCGGCCTTGCTCGACCCTGTTTTCGCTCGCTTCTAGATCTCAACACGTATACCTTGATCTGATGACGACAACGACAACGATATCGGAAAACATCTTGCGTCTCTTTTACTGTCTACTATTTATAGCATCAGCTTCGTTGCCCCCTGTTGGTTTGTTGCCTGTCTGCCCCGCTGCTGATGTTGATGCTGCCGATGCCGCTCTGTTCACTGCAGCAATTGCGTTGCTTGAAAGCGGGAGGGAATTAAAGATCGGAGGAGGAGCAAAGTGGAAGCTTTCTTGCAATAGGAAACTCTCCTATGGCGGCCGGTGGTCCTTTATGGTTTGGCATGTTGGGCGTTGGCGACGTGCGTTTCACCCAAATCCGATCTGTGTCTTAGCGATCACCTGTTCCGAGAAGAGCGCAACTCGAAACGAAATACCGAGCGTCATAGCGCTACGACAACTCGTCCTGCAAGATTCGATCCCTTTAGTATTACTAGGGCTTGGTCAAGCAGTGGTTCTCGTGGCAAGAGTGGCCCAATGCGTAACAAATCGCTGGATGACGCGCGATGTCACTGTTGAGGCAATCTGTTCGCTCATTGAAACACGGATGACAAGACGCTACGGGGCTAGCTGTGATCATCAGTTCGGTTCAATAGGGAAGCAAAACAGAACAAAAAATGTTAGAGATGACAAAGATGAGCGAAAGAAAACTGTAAATAACAATTTGGCCTACTAGTACGTTTCGAGACGGTGATGAGCATTGAAGGGTGACATGCATGAGTCAGAAGTATTGTGTATGTCAGTTGTGAATATACAATCCGAAGGCACACGCACCGCATGAAGCCCCTTGAGCGTCTTCTCGTTTGAGCAGCTATTGTCGACGGTCATCCGTCATCATTCGCTGTTATTGTATTTTGTTGAGGTATCAAGGTGTTGTTGTGGTGAAGAAACGAATTGCATTTGGTTTTATAGGTAAATTTACATGGCTATTGGTAGTCGTGGGCCATCGGACAGCCAGTCAACTTCATACGACCTATTTTATTATTTGGGTGGAACTTTATCGATAGTCGTTTCCAGTGATGATCGCACTGTCTATCTAATACATCGTTACAACAATGGCATTTGCTAGCTGTGTAGAATACCTCAAGTTGGGTGGTTAAGGCTTAAGGAATTACATGTTAAAAAAGTGACGATCAGACCTCCGAAGCGCATAAGAAGGTCCTGCTTACACACGCGCTCCTCTATTTTTTTCTTGTTGCTAAAAGAACACACCTTCTGGTTGTATGAGTAAATGAACGGGAGGTATAGACCTTGACCAACTTCTTGAGTTTTGATAGATGGCAGCATGAGTTGATGAGGAATAGGTTGCTTTTTGGTGATTTAAGGAAATTTCAATTCGGCATAATTGTCCCTTGCTGTTATTGTATACAGGGAAATTTGGGGGCAAGATCAAACACTCTTTTTCTGTGTATGTGTATTTCAGCTTTTCTCATTGTTTTGGACGCGTTCGACTCAGCTTTCCCTGGGCAGAATTTGCTGTAAAGTATCGTACATCACAATCCTTTTCGACCAACCTGCACGAGGCATCTCTAAGCGTGTGCGTCCTTTGAACTCTTATCGTTTCACCATCCTGCTTCTAATCTATCCACAATGATTAGGCTTTTCAAAATTCAGCGAAAATCAATGATGATTTTTCGATAGTAAGGGTACAAGGCTAAATCAATTTATCTCTTTGTTTTTTCCCTTTACATTTATATATTAGACACAGACAGGTGAAATCATAATGAATTCCATTAAACACCAATACTGTGTGTGTTATTATTGCGTTACCAGTGTTATCGGTACGCATAAAGGCGTTTTTGTGTACATCTATAAAGGGCGCGTATCGATTCCATATCCAATTCATAAGATTTTGTTGCCGATCGATAACGAAACGTCCAGATATTCCAGCGAACTGATAGAAGTTTTCATGCGCTTTGAGTTTAGAAAATCGATCAGGCCAAAGCACATCAGATCAAAACAGCAGGGCGAGACTGAGCTCCAGAATTAAAATTTGAGTAGAATGTTATCAGGGGCAATGTCGAGGACAACGTACACGCTGATGGTGTCAATAATACGTTTTGCATAAAGTGAAACAGATGGATAGAAAGACTGACGTCGTCCACTGTCTGGCGTACATTTCGTCTCGTACGAACCGTCTGCCGATCGCTTCAAGTATCTGTTATTTGGTGGAGATGAACTACGGAAAACCTCAAATTCAGGCCCGACTTGGAAGAATCTGCTAGAACGAATCATGATCCAGATGTAGATTACAATGTGCCTGTGTGCACGGAAAAAACGTTGTAGCGACAAGAATATCGATGATCGGTCACAGTGTGTCATGCCAGTCGGTATCTGTCTGCCAGATCATCACTATTAGCGGCTCGTACGGTGATGTATGTCCTGCTTGATACGATCGATAGTTTATAGCAGATCTCAGCGAATATATTCTCTCCGACCTTACTAGAGATATGGGTTTACTGGCGTTCTAATATTTCGATCTATATAACTATTGCCGAGAGCGATGCCTTAGCTCCTTTGTAACCACAGGGCGATTTCCGCTATCGATAAAGAAATACTAATGAACATCTGGCCAAATCGTCGACTGATTTCAAATTTAAATTAGTACTCATTTCTTTTCCGACCGTCGTCGAGCTCTGATCACGAACGCAACAGCCAGGACAACATTTGGCAACATAAACAACACGTGTTATTTCGCCGCCATGTCCTATGTTGTTTCACCATCTGATCTTTATTCGGCAACTAACTATTCTACTAACATTAATTCTTTCTATTACCATATATGTCCGACTGCAGTTAGACTGTTTCTGATATGGCACATCCTGTCCACGTTTCATCGGCCCTCCAACGGGTCCCTGATATCAACTTCTTCGACATGTTGCTCTCACCGCTGCCGACATTGTTTTTTGTGATGTTTTTTTTTTCTCTGTGAATCGATCGTCGGCAATTTTACTCATAGTATAATCACTGTTTGTACAGTCGATACATTTGTTTGTTAATTACAGTCGCAATGATGGTATTTGGACAAATGTGCGTCTGTGAGATCCTGCCATCGCAAACGCCACTCGAAAAAAAAGTATCATTGTGGGTTCATTGTTATCATCATATCATTGAAGCCATTGCGGTTTCCTTACTTGGCTATATTTTTCTGAAACAAACAAGCAGACTAGCGAAAGGCGGGAGAATTCGAATATAAGCGGCAGCGGAGCTAGAAGCGGTGCCGGAAGCTTCGATACGCAAAGCTAGCTTCGAACAAGCCCGACTTACGAGCTACACAAATAATCGGGTTGAATTAAATGAAGATAATTTATATTTATCAGTATCAGTTGTTAGTAATAAGATTTTTTCATTGAGTAAATGTTTCTATGGCCGCTACAGACGAATTGATTGGCACGCGTGGCCATACACAACGATTGGATTAACGACGATACCGGAGTTGTGAGAAATAAAAATAACAAGAATAGGATTTTATTATTGCCATAAGGCAGCATTTGGCCCAATCCATACTGTTTCCACACTGGTGATTTTTGTTAGTAATACTCAGCAAACAAAGTTTGTTTTATGTCACTGATATAGTTACCCTTATACAAAGCATAAGTGAACATCATAATCAAGATAAAATATGTTTAAAATTGAATTATCATTATTACTGTTATCGAGTAAGTGTTTCGAGTTTCATGTCCGGCACTGCCATTAAGCATTGCTTCGAACGGCTGGCCACCTCCACGCGAAACGAAGTGCACCCGCCACCACTTCGAAGCTACACCACCTCACGTATCCTTAAGTTTAGAAGGAGAACACGTTACCACTGAAGTGTGCCAAGGATAACCGTGACGGTTAGCGGCATGATTATTGCCATGATTTAGTCATATGCAATGGCATGATGACACAGTGAGACTGGCGTACGTCAACATCCAGCAGTCCATATACGTCCCATTTGGGCCGCGTTTGTGAAAACGTCAACATTTGTCAACAACAACAACAACAAATATACATTTGTCAAATCCCACACATGGCACTTGGTAACAATTATCTGTGTCAACATAGACCTTTTGATATGAAATTCAACGAAATTTTTTCAACTGATGGGCTTCCACTAATCTAGTGCAAAATTATTATTAAAAATATATGGAATATTCAGCAAATCTTGTTCAAACGCTTATGTTATGCAAGTTCATATATATACTCGTTCTCAGGCATCTTGCCGCCGTAATGATAAACAGCGTGATGTACGTATTTTAAAGACGTGTTTCTGTCTATTGCGATTTAATTTTTCAGCTAAATTGAACAAATGTTGTCACTTTACATTTTAGTATTCGCCCTAAGGGGTACCATGAACGATTTTAGTCCCAGAGATGCAAATTAGGGGGGTGAGTAATAACATTAAGTTCGTTATCATTTATGGTTCATCTTATTTACAGTGATACTGTGCACTGTTTAAGCTTAGACTGTCATAAATATTGTATGAGTCTCTTGCTGACTTCAATAAAAATATTCTTGTTATTGTTGCTCTTGTATGGTACAATAATTAAACATACCACCAGCAAAAGCCAGTTTTAGCTATGGCCTTTTCAGTAGACCGATTACGATAACACAACAGAAATCCTTCTGACTAGACAAATCGATGTTTTTTGTCAGAAGCTCTCGTAAAGAAAACCGTTGCGTCCCGTGTGCGCGTTCCCAATTTCGGATCTTTATACGCGGTAAAGTATTGCATCACACCTGCTATTACAGATGCAATGCAAATTATATCGAATCTGCCCGAACGAGAATTGGTGGTCTGATCGAATGATGTCATAATATCCTTTCTTTCACTATAGCCAAACCTGATATTGCACTAATTTTCTCCTATACGAGTGGCTGGACATTTTTCCCTCATTCTCTTAACCGGCTAAAAATTTAAACGATCAAAGATACCATTTAAGCTCACTATTTCCATAATTTTATTTGAGATATAGTCAATGTGTCGGGTACGACATTTGCCGTTACAAATGGGCTTCGTTAGGGCCTACTATTCAGGGCTTCTTTGCCGCTGTTCTCCCGATAATTCAAGTGGCGATAGCCTCGCCTGCTATTTTATTTTTGTTTCGATTTGATAGAGAAAAAGGCGAAAGGGGGACGAACGCCGATAAAGCACCGAATGAGTCAAGCAACGAAAGAAACGTCCGTATGTTACCAACGCTAGAAGCAGTTTGGCTCGTTAAACAAGCCCCCGAACGAAATAAAAGCGAGAATGGCACTGCATATGGACAAAAAAATCCCGCTGCCGTTTACGTTGTTG
This sequence comes from Varroa destructor, assembly GCF_002443255.2. Taxonomy (NCBI): domain Eukaryota; kingdom Metazoa; phylum Arthropoda; class Arachnida; order Mesostigmata; family Varroidae; genus Varroa; species Varroa destructor. The sequence goes on from NW_019211460.1 coordinate 21,542,367, forward strand.
GTGCCTGAAAATGATAACTGCCCCCGCGTAGGCCAGGACTGCCGCAGTACAGGCATTCTCCTCTCTATCAGCTCCATTGGCGCTAGCATTGAGTGCCACCGTTATTCCTCCGGCTGGTCCCGTACACCTAACGGTGACAGCGGTACGACTATCCAATGTTTTGGTCAATGGCCAAACGCCAATGGGCCGCCAATAGACGCTTAGCCGGGGCGGCTCTAGATGCAGAATGAAACGACAACGCCTTTACCATGTCTATATACTAAAGCGATTGTCCTATTTTGGCGACGGCGATGACAACGACAGCCATCGCACAGGCGGTAGTAAATCCGAGTATTTCCACGGTCTTCATAGAGGCTTAGGCGTCTTCCTCGCCACCGCCGCTGCCATCACAGCCTCTCTAGTCGAATGAGCTAAATGGCTGGTGCCAACGACGGCCATTGACGAAAGTTGACGGTCATTAGAAATTGGACTGTGATACGTGACAGACAGGTGGATAAAGGAATAGGACGACCAATAGAGACAACACAGACGCACGAACAGCCACAGGTAATTATGAGCTCTTCCGTCACCGACGATGGTTGCCATAGCAACAGTAGAGGTGTTGTCTATGCCCGCCAACGGTTGGTTGATTCGGCCTTTCGACGGCTGCCACTGCGGTTTGGGGCACTAATTGCAAGCCCGTATTGTTACTGTTATTCTTAGTTATCTATCTCGATGAGCGCGCATCGTTGCCAGTTAACTGTAGTTATCTAACATAACTAACTGGCCCCTACCGTTGAGAAAGAACAGAAAAAGACATTTATCGAGTGCATGAAGAGCCCGAAGATCAGTTCGCGTACACAAAACTGTGCGTCACTCTAAATTATCTGCCGACAATGATCGTCCAGAATAAATATTGTAATAATAGGTTAGGTTGGCAAAGGTAGCGGAAAGCGGGCTATATTTCAAGCAGACGCCAAGACGCGCTTGATCTGACTGTAGGGCCGTGAAGTTCGAGTTGGATTATGGTAAAACTACAGATTTCATCACAGCGCACAAAAAACTTACTAAGACCTTTTTTGCTATTCTACTGACTCATGTGACGCGTAGTAAAGTTAAGGTTTAGAGCTTTGTTGGTATCTATGTATAGGTTGCCTTCTCAAAAAACTTGCCATGCAGAGAATTTCGCTTGGGTCAAGTTATGCTAGCGCGCACAGTCTCATATAGAACTTGTACTTTTTTTCGTTATCGCATTCTGCTTTAACGTAATGACTCAAAAGACAATAGGTCGACGGCGACGCCGAGTTCAAGATACACTCTTCTATTTGGGTACGTCTATATACTGCTACTGAAAATGTAACATTTACCATTATCGTTCATTATTAATCGAGCAATCTCGTCAGTGAGGCCGGAACTTCATGAGAGTAAAAGGCAAAATATCGTTGCATAAACGCAAGTAATGGCGAGTGTGCATGATGCACGATAGTGTCACCTAGGGTAATTGTCGAACGCCACACACATACAGGTAACGCCCTAAATAAGAGACGACATAATAGAACTGTAATTGCAGCTTTTGCTAGGTTTTTTCCGTGCTATAAATGTTTCAATTTTTTTTTTGCCTGGATACAGGACTATTACGGACCGTATCAAAACAATTTTTTAGGTGCCAAATAGTAATAAGAGTATTTTTCTATCCGATTTTTTCTAACCGATTTTTACATTTTGTGTCTCTCCTTTCTATTTCTGTAGGTAAGGCACTCACCGACACATTACGCATAGTATCCTCGGTATGGTCCGTATAAAAAACCGATCTCCTGAAACTGCATGCTGTATCATACCTCTGATAGTGGCCACATTGACATTAATCTATTTACAAGTTACTCGTAAGTCGTCATCGTTTACGTTACGAGGTCAGAGCCCATAAAGAACTCAAGCTACAGCGTAAGTAGTTTTGTTCGGCTTTCCATTTAGCGAGCCTTTATTTATATAACCTCTCTGTACCAAATAACATCCAGCCGTGAGTCGCAAGAAACGCGGCCCGCTGAGCTCTGAGCATGGCACGTACACTTCGTATGTGTTAAATCATGTAAATACTCCTATCGTCAAATATAGTGCATTTACCCGACTCAGCTGACAGCCTGGGCTAACAATGGTCCCCAGCCCCTGCGCTTCATTCGCCTCTGGAAAATATTAACTGCTATTCTTGTTTGTCCGCTACTAGTTCGCTGAGCAGCAATGTTGTCTTGAACGAACGAAGTTGTTTCAACTCCGGAGTAATTGTTGGTCCGTAACTAGGAAACAACTATCCTTCCTTGCTTTAGGGCCTGTAGGGGCGGTGAGTCAAACAGACGAGACTGTCATCCGAGAGGAAACTGTCAGCTCCGTTGGAGCTGAAATAATTACAGCAAGAATAGGTGACCCCAGTCTTTCCCATTCGTCTATCTAAGTACTGGCCATCCCGAAACGGGGATGAAATAAATAAGAAGACAAGGGAACTGTGCGGGTTTGGACGAAGATCAGGAGGCAAAGGAAGATTATATAGACGAAATTGTCCACTCTCCTGTATTCAACAGCTAGTCTGAATGTGTCAGCTTGCGTCTAACTGTCGGAAAAGTAGAACGAAAATAATAACGGTAGAATGGTAATCCCATAATAGTCATTATTACTTCTGTCACGATGATATGGTAGAAATGAGAATATTATATATACATGGGCACAGTCGCCTGCATCGGCAAACTCTGTTTAGTTATCTAAGGAACGTTTCAGCACCTAATATCCGCCTCTCCATTTGACAGTAGAATCCGTCTTCGCTCCCGAGTCGCTGCGGGAATAAGGCCGACGCTAAGTCAGCGATAACTGAAGCGTCGGCAGAGGGCCGATTCGAACCCTGAGGAAGAAACCTATTTATGGGAAGTTCACGTTAATCGAGCACCAAAGAAGAATTTTGTTTTTATCCTTTAAGGTCTCTTGAGTCGAAAGGAACTATGTGGCCGAGTAGAATGGGTTGCTTTTAGCTTCACTCATTTGCGGGCTCGGTTATGAATAGATGTCAAGCAAAATAGAAGGAACATAGCACGCCTAAGCAGTATCCTGAACAGTACTGAATAGTTGCGTTAACCGGGGTGTATCTCCAAGGATGATTACTAGTACTATTATTCTAGACGACTTTTCTCAATCTAAACGCTATTAGAGAGCCCTTTTATTACTCCTAGTAAGAGAGTTCAGTTTCTAGGATCATTTGAGTTCTCTCGTAACGACTGTTGTGTACTTTGGGATATTGTTAACCACTGTGTTTTCTATCTGTTCTTTCGTGTGAACAAAAGAAACATATTTTTTCTAGTCTTCAGCTTGCTCCATTTTAGTTCTATCCAGCCATACTTGCGCTACGATTTACTTGTTTTTGGTACTTGGTTTTTATTAGTACAGTTTTGTTAATAATACTTGAAAACAGCCTGAGGAAGCGAGCAGTAAAGGGCGTACGTGCCAGGTGTCCATAGGAGAGCGTAGGTAAAAGCACAAGCGTTCTATTGCCAAATCTGGATTATTACTCGTTATAGAAAAATCCCGTTATCATGTACCGTCGTTGCAAGGTTCGTGAGTGAATGGGGAGCTAGACAAAAAAACGATGAATGAGGGATATTCTGCCGAGAGATGGGAAGCGTCTGCTTCGACGTACTGTTATCTAGTGCACCCCCTGCTCCCGGCACACAAATGAGAAGCGCTAGTCAATTGTCAATTTTCTGGGTAAAACAGTCCTAGCACCCCCCCTCCCTTCCCCCCGCCCCCCAGACTCTCATGTATTCTGTCAGACTTTGTTTCGCTGCACTTACTCCTTTGCTTGTTCAACTGCGAGGGCCGCAGACGCTGGACGTGCTCCGACCCTTAGTAATGGCGATAACTATTTTAACATCGTTGTCGTAGCAACTTACCACCATCGGTTCGATTTCTGCTCAGTTGTTGGCAACTCATTGTCGTTGTCCAAGCAGTGTCGTCGATCGCGCTTTGTGCTGATATTCGCGACCACTACCCTTAACGTGCATACGATAGCGCCCGCAGTAGCGTTCTCTGTACTAATAACAACAACGACAAGTGTGACAATCAGACTAAACTTGCCAATGTTCAGCCAGCGATGCAGATGATGGGCAAGCGTCCAAACGCCACTCCTCCGGCACCGTTCCCATGGCCGCTGCTGCTCAAGGAGCAGCAACTTCTATAGCGCGGCAAGATGAATCCAATGCGTTGACATCACTGCTTCGAGAGACGATGCTGACGTTGTTGACAACGAGGAAACAAAGGCGATCTGGCTTCACGACATCTACAACGACGATGACTGTAACAGCAATTGCCATTCTCACTACTGCTAGACGGTAATCGTCGGTAGCTTTTATCGATCCCTCCGTTCAGTTTACTTGTTGTCGACGTCGTCTTCATCGTCATTTTTGGCGTTAGGCTTACTCCCCTCGGGTGCCCTCGCTACTACCGCTGCTAACGGCGCACAAGTAAGTGCTTCATGCCAGCAACGTTTTTACACAGTGCTAAAAATCGACACCAGTTCGACCAATGTATCTCTGCCGTTATTCCAGTTCCAGGAAGCTGTAACCGCTCCCTTTAGTGGCTGGTCATTCATTGGCCAAATGAAAACTATTGCTAATAGTTGGGGCTTGTCTTCCGTCGCTCCATCGTCAGCTGGCCGACTGCTGGGTCAGTGCGTCGTCGCTATAGATCTTGTTTTTCACCAAAACTTCTGATATTGACCTCTTATGCTGCCACCGTTCACTCTGTTGTACGCGCTCCGTTCACGTCTTTCGAAGCGTTTATGTTGTCGCAGCATCGGAAACCGTGCGTGGCTCGACGTCTGCGCATCACCGGTGAGCTATGGATGGTGACGGGACTTTCGGGGCTAACGCTACACCGCCAAGGGTAGGCCTGAGCCGCCCGAGTTAAAATTACGATGCGATTCGGCGTTAGCAGACGCTAAAACGGGCCTTCGGAAAGGAACGTCTGCGTAAAGCTTTGGCACTGCTACTGGCGTTGCTGCTGCTTCTGGCTATCATGTCTATGTAATACAATGTTTCTTGCGCCTCACCAGTCTTGGTCGATTTGCTGCTAGTTGATTGGCCTGTCGATCCGTGTATGTCAGCCGGTCTGTCCGGCAGGCCAATATGCGCCTGCCGGTGCCCATGTTGATCGAAAAGGTCTCACGGCGCAGACGACGAAGCTAGTAAAGACAATTGCGATCGGTGTTGTTGATGCTGAAGATCACAGTCTAAACTCTCAAACGCACAGGTGTATAAATGCATTTATTGTACGGCGTAAATTTTATACGGACATGCAGCGACGACATAGGCATACTATTACATATATATGGAAAACATTTCTTCTAGCGGGTTTAAGTAAATGTAGAATATGTTACCGTGTATTTCTGTATGTAATCATAATAATAACTATATAATAACGATAACTAGCTATTCGGGTTTGTGAGTCGGTCCACTTAACCGTTACAGTGCATATATATATATGTGTAAGTAGTTAACCGGCACGATATCTATTCGTAATAGTATCTAGACGTGACAAATACAGTTCTCATTTTATTTCTGTTATTTTCCCGTATGACGTGATGAAAACCGCGATGTCCGAGAAATAAGCTATCTGCTTTGGCCTGTTTAGAATCTTTTCGTCTCCGGGAACGTTTAATATGTTTCGTTTTGTTGAAGGCTAAACACTTCTAAGATATCTTCAAGTCGACAGATGTACGCTAGGTAGACACAGGTTGCCAATGAAGACTCAATAGCAATTACAGTAAGCCAGTTTTATCATATCTCCATTGAGAAGACTCCAAACGGTTACTTTCACTTAGATATCTAAGATTTTGTATAAATCAGTAGTCATAGCGTTCAAGCATATGTCATAGATGCGCTCACTGTTTTATTTACAGGTCGATACGCCTATGTACTTAGAATGTTACAGCGAAACATGGGCTGCTCAAGGCCTTTTCGTTATAATCGCTAATAGTAATATGTTAGTTAGTACGAAGATATTTAGTATAGATGGCGAGACTTTTGTTCTATTGCTCCGATTACGGTCTAAGCCGGCTACTGGAATTGGGTACGAGGATGTTTGCTGCTAGCTGGCTGGGGGCCGGCCACGCTGCGTGTTAAAAAGGAAAACATAAAAAGTTCTCGAAACAACGCCGAAGCGGAACGAGCCACGAAGGAGACGACGAACAGACAATAGACACGAGGAAAAATAGAAAAGGATTGACAGGACTGTGTGTGTTAGCTTCATGTAAAATCACAGTATGTCGGTGCCCAGGTAATGACGCACAGCGTTTGATACGGAAAAGATGGAGTGATCTGTCGCTATTGTAGTGCTCGAGCGATGAGTGGCTGTCGGGCCACTGGATTCAGGTTTTCTTTGCATTGCTTCTGTGCCCTGAGTACCCTTCAGCTGCACATACGGCCACGGACTCGGCGACAGACGCTTCCACTATGAGCGAACTAGTGGATTAGCTGGCTATTGCTAACAACCATTCGGCATACTGGGTCGACTCACTGTCCGGCTAAACTGAAAAGACTACCGCCATTAACACAGGAGGCTGCTGGCTTTTGCTAGCGACTCCGTACGTCTGTATTGTCTCCATGCATCACACGATGGGCGTTTCTGCCGCCGCCGCCGTTGCTGCTGGTCTTGTTGCCGGTACCAGGTCTTTTCGTGTTCATGTGAACCAGTGCAATAGAGACCGTAAGACAATTGTGTACTGACTTGTCTACTTATGCTTGTCCCTTGCCCCTTGCCGCTTTCATCTCGGGTCGTCCGATCCTGAAACGACCGCGGTCCTTCTGCTGCTGGTGCTGCTACTACCAGTAGCTATAATGGTGGGTCGGTGAGTTTTGCGTTAGCGCAGACGTCACGAAACACAGTGAAATGGAATAGCTGTCGCATCATGGTAAATATATTTCCTCATTTTTACGCGTCTATCGACTAGCCAGTACATCGGCTGCGGCAGTGAAGTCGATGACCGTAACGATGTTGTCAATACCGCACATGTGTATTGACTAATATATAATACTAGTAGAATACTAGCGGTAGGTATGCAATGGAAGTACAATCAGCGCATACGAACAGAGTTATCAAAGCAGACGTCGTTATAAAACGTGCAAAGAAAACGGACGACAGAGGTACGAACAAAGAATTAGACGTCATTAGAGTTTGTTTGATGGCAATCGAGCTTTGCTGATGCTGTTAATTAGAACTTTTTCGTTGGTGCTTCGACGGAAGAATCTCGGAGCGAGTAACTAAATACCCATAAATTAGTAAGCAGAAGCCGTGTGAAGATTCAGATTTATAGATGATATTTGTTACCGTCGACAAATTACGCTGTTATGTATGGCGGGTTACTTCCATGAACCTCCGCTAATCACAATAATACGCGCTGCATTAACTGATGGCTAGAGCAGCGTTGGTCGGATATCGTCGATTTCGGTAGCCGTTGTTAGGCGAGTTTAGTTAGCGAAGTTAAGGACAAGAATACCAAAGACATTCTGTCGTGTAAAAAAGCTTTCTTTCGATATGTCATATGGGCATTGGAGTACCTTTGTATTTTGTTTTAGACCGCGGTTGATCACGAAAGCGCCAATGGGCATTCGAAAACAAAAGTATGGGACACCCATCATTACTGAAAGGGCGTAAGTCTTGACTCTTAGATGGAGGATGAAGCCTTAGAACTGCATTTGGCATTACTTGGAGACTTTGTCGCTGGAATCCATCACAGTGGCCTGCTACCACAGCCATGAGCACCTTGGAGACCGATGCTTAGCAAAGCAGCGGACCTAACCTGGTCGTAAGTCGCGCCAAGTGTCATATTTTCCAGTACCCATCACCCCTAACGGAAACTTCCCTGTCCGCGGTGGACACGCAGCGGCAACTGCCCTTTGCGCCATTAAGGCAGTACTTCTCATCTGCCAACCGGAGCCCTTCGGACGTTAAAGCACCTGGAGATTATTCGGTAAATGTTAGTTGCCTTCTGTATGTACGCCGTGTCATCACGGGAAGGATCCTGTTTTTCTTTTTCTAGGCCGCACATTTGTGAGACGATCTAATTTTTCTCTACACTGTCTCATATGTTAGCTTGCTTCGTTGTGCGGCATTGAAGTATTAGCGACATCTGTCCTTCGAAGTTACGCCTCTGCTAAATAATCTAAGCATATCTAAATGTGATCCCAGTAACAGTTTCCCCTAAGACAACGCGGAAATGAGAACGGCAGAAATGGGGTAAATGGGACATTTAGAACGCGCAGGGAATGCGATGTGCCAGTTTACAATTAAAATCAGCGTAAATTAATGAATGGTCCCGTTATTTACCTTAATGATTAAGCCTGTTTCCTCCTGTCATCCGATAGTCATAACCATTACTTGTTCAGAGCTGCAACTTACGACTGAACCCAGTGCCGTGGCCCACCAGCCATGTTAGCATTGATTACAGAATAGCCCCGTATAAATAAACACAATACCAATTCGAAGCTGGTTGTCGGACAGGTCTATTGAAGATAATCATACTAACTGGACGTGATTGGTGGTGAGTGTGCAGGATTCGGTAGCCACGAGTCAACCTCAAGCTCCATTACTTCATTGTTGTGTTATTCGAATCCAAACAAACTGTTTGATGTATCTTGCGGCCTGTTTACCTGCTGTTAAGGGACTCGATCGACCATTTTTAAGTGGGCAACAAGTCAACGTTGCGGCAAAAAATGAAGGCCGGACAAAACGGCTCCTTCGGCGCAGCATCCAGACGCTCAAGCAAAATGCTCGTAGGCGTCTCTATGTGTCGAACTGTTAGGCGTTCGATCAGACGACTGGCTCCCAGCACAAAATAAAGCCTGTCTATGATCATAATCTGTTTCTGTCTGCAAGTACATTACCCAGCTTCTCTCCATCTACATAATAGCAATCATATAGTTGTGTACATGTATGACTTTTAAGGCGTGTAGAAACGGTCGCTCCGCTTATTAGCTGGAAATTTTTCCAAGGTGAACTTAGACTCGAAATGAAACGAAGCGACGTTATAATTACTGTATTACTTTCGCATGTTCCAACATTGATGTCATGTTTAGTCTGCGACGTTACAGGGGTCGTTCCATTCAGCGTGTCGTTCGAACATCGTAGTCATCTTTTTTTGCCTAGCCATAATGTTCATAATATATAGACTCTATGCAGATACACAGAGAAGAAAATCAAAGAATAATTGAAATAAACAGTAAATACGGTAAATCATTTCGACTGATCGCTGATACTACGCCAACAGCTCATTGGACGGGTATCGCACGATGCCGATATGCTACTACGGTGGATTTTGTGCGTTAGCAGACATATAGCCGTAATTGAGCAATCTATAGTGGTTCTCGGCCACATCGAGCGGGATCTTAAAAACACAAAAATCAGTTAGAAGCCCCAGTTTCGCAGTTGACATGATCCATAATGGGGACCATAACAAACCGTTCCCAAGCTCAATCTAGCGTTTGCTAAAATAAGTTTGAAGAGAGTGCCGCTCCGGGTTGGACTTTCTCTTACGCCGTACTTTGGTCACACAATTTTTATCTAATGATAATTTATGTACGTCCCGTCAATTGAGTCCATTTGTTTTTTCCTTACGATGACATATATTACATACGTAATTAACAATAATATATATTATAATATATGTTATTCATGAGTCTTGAGAACAGTACAAATACAATATATATATATATATATATATACATATATATCCAGATACACGTTTGGCAAGCACGATTAAATGTCTTGAGATTTATGCCTGATGATTTCGCTAAGGACTGTTTCAGGTTGCTGGCTCCCAGTAGGAAAACAAGGAGTGCCCAGGCCTGGTTATGGCATTAAAAAAACTTTTGGTCCTTGATCGATTTTCGGGTGTTCTTACGGCTCACAAATTTCAACTCGCGAGTCTCTTTAGACACTTCTAGAAAATTTCTGGAATGCGTGCGGTCGGCCTCCTTGCTATAGAACCTCCGTGTGTCTCTATTGGTATGTCATAGCTCTTTTACCCTTATACGATATTTCTCTCGTCCTCGACATCTAACATTCTGATGTCTAGGAGTATCCAAAAATTTCCAAGGCGTCTTCAAAGCTGGCCTGAAGTTTGGTTATAGTTTGTAGAAGAGAGGACATGCCTGGTATGTCTGTAAGGGATTTGCCGGGCAAAGAGTGCTCGCTTCATTAATGCCTGAAGTCATCTGTGATGGCCGTTGGTGAACCGTCGCTTCCCTGCGGGGTGAGATTGTTGCTATACAGAACACAGTTTGTTCTCAATGTTTTCCGTAATGGGCATTCTAGATGTGGATACTCAGAGTACCTACTGTGCTGCGTTTTCTTTTCAGTGGTGAAGTAACTTCGAACTTACTCGGTGCTGCATAGACTTCGTCGTCTTTGCAAGTGCAGTTTTTGCATTGCACGTTTGAATGTTAAGGGGTTGTCTATTCTAAAAGTATTCCGCCACTAACGTGCACCCGTCCGAATCTTTTGAATCTCCGAATCGCTTGAAAAAATGCGCGTGTAAAGAAGTCGAAATGAATCGTTATAATGACGAAACTTGCAAAAACGAAAAGACGGTTACGCTTCTTGTTCTTGTCATTATTTTTGATACAGACGCATGCTTCGATCGACTCCGGTTTCTACCGACATAATTTTCTCTACTATAATCCTTACGTAAGGTACACGATATTTTGGTCTCAGTTGGTATATGTACGATTAACAATCGTTTAAGATTCAAAGAAACATGCACGTGCCCGTAGCCACGTTATCACCGGGTGCTCTGAAGAAATGGTCTTAGTTAACTGAAATTTTCAGAAGTTTTTTGTTGCCACAAAGCTCAGCAATTTTTCCAACCTTGGCTTACGGCAAACCATCGAATCTAGAAGAACGTGTTTTGCTTTTATTGGTGTTCATAGTTCTCTTGAATCCTTTTTTCTAAGTATCGTGCACGAAGACTACGTGAGATTTAGTTGAACAAATGTTCTTCCACCAACATTATGCATGAGGGTGCGATATTTACCAAGGAACTTCAGCACGCACATCGTAGATCCAACAAAATTGCTCCAACACGGCAAGCGAATTGCATCAACAAAAATCGATTTTTCTAGGAACGAATCAGCAGGTAAAAACCTAGGTGGGTGATGCCATTGAGCGACACCTTACGGCTACGTCTGCAGCTGGCGACCTTGACGACGTGTATTTTGAAAAACATACTTTCTTGACTCTGGGCGTCAGGCTTACCACTAGCTGTACTTACTGCCAAATAGATTAGCGGTCTGCCACCTGGTCTTCTTTTTTAAAGCTTGGTACTATAAACCGCTTCTCGATTGTGTTTCCTAAATCAATTACCTCGAGTAATTTCCTTGTCGTGATCTGGCTTCTAAACGATATAGTAAGATAATGTCTGGGTATCCATGCATTAAAACTCAGAGTTAGCAGGTTGCCTCTAAAATGAAAGGGTAAAACGTAGCGAACGTTTGGCTGACTTCTTGTTTGATTACATTGATTTCCCGTCGATATCAGGTATTGTTTCGCCGTCGCTTAAGCCCGCGTGTTTATAAAAGTACTTCCAACCCACGCGAAGTACTCGTATCTGGTTACGTGAAGAGTAACCGATTTTGTGTAAAAAGCATTTTGAGAGACCCGCTCTCATAGGACCTCAAAGATCTTAACTAAACAACTTTGCAAGTATCAAAATTGATTTGCTAGACTATCTTGGAGACATAACTCTCGACCATAAACGGTCTGTTAGACCCAAATATATACACACTGTTTGCATACGGCTACGCAAACTTAGTCATCCTGTGGCTGCGCGCATGGTTCGACTAGTTTTCACCGTAAAAAACATAATAACGGCGAAAGAAACTACGCAAATAGTCTCCGTCACCTCAATCATTATACCACTAACACGATTACGGTGACGACGAAAAGGATATTTTCGTTCAGATGCAAAACACTGAACATATACATAGAATGTTTATATTTGTTGGGAAAACAAGCAAAATAAACAGAACAATAATAACATTTATGACAGAAAAGGAGGCACTGAAAAACGAGACCAAATTATATGATCTTATGCTTTCAGTTCTTGCGTAGCGCAGATCACACTTGAGAACACGTGCAGTGGATGCAGGACCTGTAAGGTGAACTATTTCGTAGGCCGCATCAGTACAAAAGAAGAAATTTAAAAATATGAGATATAATGTAACGAGTGCAAACGTAACAGCAAAAAGAACGGAATCGTTATGCTATTCGCATTAACGCTAGCGGGTATAGGGCAAATCGTCAACAATAAAGTTATTGTCAAATATATTCAAGTATGGAAGTTCCTCGTCGTTTGCGGCGTTTGAACCAGCGCCTTTTCGCGTTTTTCAGCTGAAAGTTTAGCTACTCAAGCGAATATATTCAAACATAGGCTTCTAGAAGTGGCTGTTCGGAGGAGGCGAAAAAAAGGATACGATCGACATTAGCGGGTCGAAAAATAGTAGCGATAGAATAGTAACGGTAATTTGCGTAAGAGGAATTTACTCGTAGATGTGATATAGATTTTTATTAGTTAAGGGCGGACAAGCTAATTCTAAGGGCTGGCCAAGGCTCAAGTGATTATCTGGCATAAGAATCATTTTTTAAAGGCTCGTCATCGATAACGATTAATTGCACATTACGTGTTTTTAACGACTGGTAGTGTTATACCGAATTTGTGTTTGAAACCATTCATAACGGGCCACAGGGTGTGTAGCACTGTTTTGGAGATAGAATTGAAAGGCACTAGGACAAAAATGCCAACCGGATCTCGGACCAGTAAATCACTTCCTCAATACAGCTATATCAAACATCTTCCGTAGCTAAATGTTCTCACAGCCGGTTCCATTCAGCGGCGGCTGTTGCTCCAGCTATAGTACGACGCATGAGTACTCTACACTGGTCCCTCCACCCTTTTTTCAAACAAATAAAACAAAAACAAATTGAAGATTCAATTCGCAAGTGTTTTTAACTTAATTTCCTTCCGACGAGCAGTAGTTTCCTGCTCTATAGTCAATTTATCGGGATTCTATATAGACAAAAATATTTATAAATGTACAATCCCGATAAATATGTATCTTACCCAGACGTTGTCTATAAGCACCTTCAAGCATCTAGTTTTTGTGTGTATTAGCTTATACGATGTGCTTTAGTCGTTGCGGCCCGCCAACAGGGCTTGCCTTTCACTTTGCCCTCGTCGTTGCCGTTTGCGAGTCAAACACGGAACAATTGTCTTCGGCCTTTTGAACGCCCCCGGATCGATAACAATCAGCGCTTTCCATTGACGTTATCTCCACCGAAAGTACGGTCAGTTGTCCTATCAGATAGGATTGTTTGGTTTTGCCTCATTTCAGTTCGATTCCACTTCCAATTCAGATGCAAGGCTGTGATTGTTGCTGCCGTTCGTTAAGATGTACGTTTAGGGATACGTACACAGGCAAATGCATTCACCATTGCTTTAAGTAGAACTTCCTGCCGTTATTTTATAGGCTACACATATATATGTGTATATATATACCCACATACATATATGTGTCATTCAATTGAATTACGCTTAAATCGTTTATTAAAATTCGCCTTTTTGGATGATCGTTGTCGTTATGGATGTTCGACGCCAGGATGCTGCATCTCTGTCAGAATAGATCGGGCCGCGAGCTCTGCATTTGTAGCTTTATTGTTTTCCTAAATATACGTATTATTGTATATATTCGTTTGTACAAATCTGATCACTATATTGTTTTGGGTAATGGCTAAATAGCAACTACACAAAACATCCGTCTTGGTGATGATAAAAACAGGCCTTTGTTGCGAGACACATGACGAGCCATATTCAGCCACCCTATTGGTATGTTATTTAGTTTTACCTAACCGTATTTCGGCTTCTGAATAGTCCCTGGTTGACAAAATGTCGTATCGGTATTCTGACTTCCCATCTTTTTTGGCAAACTTACTGAAGAATTCAGTTTTATCCAGTCCTCGTGCCAGCAGAAACGCACGGACGAAGATCCGCGTGATCTTCAACTGGGTAATGGGCGTAGAGTAAATATTCGTCATTCTTTTGGTCAACGCAAGCTGAGTCAGCGTTCAGCGACCGGAATATGGTGCACCGTCGTCATTATTATTATCATTGGTATTATTAGGATGATCATCTTCGAAGTGATTGCGACCGTTGTTGACCTTTATCATACTTGGAAGCAGAAGCGCTCGTGCCAAATTTCTGCGCGGGATTTGTAGTATCTACTCGAAATTCAAATGGTTTTACTACGCGTGCTTACTTTATTTGTCGTTATTATTCTACAAACAATTTCTATACTGTAGATGCTGCCAACGATCGGCCTGCATACGGTTCGGGTACAGTATGACATTGTCAATGAGGTGGCTGTTTGAACTTAGCGCTGACGCCTTACTCGTTGGTTAATTTGTTTTAAGATAAGATAGCTGAAGCTTTTTGGATTGACTTTTTAAAGTACCTCAATATTTTTTTATCTCGTCCACAAATATTCGTTTTGTCAAGCCTGCTCCTTCGTGGTTTGCACATTGTTCTAACACCCCCAGCGTTCGAAAGCTGCAGATCCATATGGCTGGGTTAATTCCAACACGTTGACTTCTACTAATTAGTATGTTTTCGCTCTACAAGCGTCAAAAATACATCATATCATAATTTTCGTAGTCATAAATGAACAGCATTTCTGAAATTACCAGATTGCTATTTCTATAGTTGCAGCCCCTATTTGCCAGAACTAAATATATATATATGACTGCTTGTGATGGTCGGAACGGAAAATCGTTTAACAATTCATCGAGATGGCGCAAGGTGACGCGGGGTGTAAACACGGTTTACAGCCGATATCGCTATAAATCATAGACATCAACACTACGCATAAGGGAAATTGTGTTTTTGTTTGCTTAAGGCAGCGTTCAATGCGTGCTTGTACTGAGTTTATTTACCTACTACAGTTCTCTTTGTTTGCAGCATTTCCCGTGTGTTCGATTTTCAAGGCAATGCATTGCTACATGGCATCAATTATTAACTAATAGTATTTAGGTATCCTACTTGACACAACGACTACCACACAACCCCGCAGCCGACTGGTATCGGCTTTGTATTTTATTTTTAGCCTGCTCCTATTATACGTATGTGTCCTTGTGCTGTCCTCCTCTGAATTCTCATTTATTATTCCTAGGCCTTAATTTTATCCCACTCCAGATTGCATTTTTTTGGAATTACATACTTGTGAATTTCTGATTTGTTTTTCAGTACCTTGATTCTACTTTAATGTCAGAAAGCTTTTATGTATAAAATAAAATTCGTAAGTACTCTACGATATATAAGGTGGCATCGCATCAGGTCACTCTGGTCGAAGAGGAAAATATCTCAGAATAAGTTTGGATACAATTTCCTAGGATTGCAAATGGATTAGTTCTGGTAAGAGGAAGCTCGTACAGGGCAACGTGTCCCTCGTTGTTGTGAATGAACGGAGCTATCCCGTTGCTTTTACTGTCTGTCAGCGGCGTGCATTGTAAAGGGCAGCGCGGGGGTGGGGGGGGTCTGTGGAGGATTGTTTCGCCAATGGCCTCACTTCTTGAGCTTTTATTTCTCGATGACAGCTCCAAATATGAAAATAAGATTCTTTATTTCTCTTAGGCTCAAGAACGAAACATGTAAGCGCTCAAATAGATCGACAAACCCAGGGCCGTTGCCTTCCTGTCGACCCGTTTTAAAAGAACTGAGTATGGGATTGCTGTCGTCTTCACGGTGCTTCATGGGTGACACTTGACCACAGTCGTCTTGATCGTCTTTGTCGTTGTTATTGTACTTTATAATAAATTCACTCCATGCATTGGCGCGAGAGTAATAAGAGTAATGGTGCCCACTACGTCGACTCTGCTATTACTGATCGCGACGAATGAAAAGCTAGTCGATGATGAGTCTATTAGAAATGTATGAAAAGATAATGGTCATTCGTTTGACTACGAAAGTACGCTTATAATAAGGTAGCTCTGAACTTTTTCATCGGTGACAGATGCTGTTGCTGTTGTCATTTTGCTATTGCAAATGTTTCTGCTGGCACGTAGCTGTTGACGTGAGACCCCCACATCAGACAATATTAAAATGAAGCCAGGGGTCACCAAACCTTTACGCACAAAAACGTTACGGCCTCTGCCCATCCACCGGTGCGCTTACTTCGTCTATTCCCATTTCGATTTGCCTATTCATCCCTAATTCGTTTGTTCACTTCTTATTCCACTGTTACCATCAGGTTATCGCCTCGTCTTTTTTAAGCTTTCGGACAGACACCTTTTGTCTTCTGTTTCCTTTGGACCTACCTTGACTGCTATCATCTTCGTTGGCCCCGGTAATCAACATTGTCAGCTGTAAAGAACCTGTGAAGCAAACAAAATTCTCGCCGTTAGCAGAAGACCTTAGCTTCCTAATATATATTATATATATATATATATATATATATATATATATATATATATATGTATACAGACAACTGACTGTCTGGGTGCGCTTGCTGGGACAGATACAGTTGCCAAAGCGTTGCCTATTCCAGATTCTAGCAGTTGCTAAAGGTAAATGGAAGGTACACGGTTGCACCTACATACATCGGCTGTGCCATATAATTTTCGCAGCAGCTAGAGGTAAAATAGATTTTACCAGCTCAGATCTGGTGCCGCGAGCTGAGTGCATTGGCTAAAGCGTCACAGTATCAGAGACGCCCGAGTGGAAAGAAACACAATAGTTCGACAAATGACCCGCGGTGATCATCTTTGGTGTTGGTTAGCCGACTTCAGTCTGCTGCCTCGGCAAAAGCAAGTGGGGTCGTTTCCGCGACTTTAGCGAGTTTCAGTTGTCGGTTTTCAGATCTTACACGCTTCAATGTTGACCTCCGACCTCATGCCGGTAAAGCTGCTATAGAGCTAGTACGTTTTGTTATATTCTGTAATGTGCGATTCAGAGAGTCATCACTGCTGCTACGACTCCAAACTTTGTGAGCTCCTCCACTGGTTGACTCCTTATACATAGTGCTGGATGAAATCGTTCTTTCGCTGTGGACCCTACGGTTCCCTTCTCCAGTCATTTTTTCCCACTCTCATTACTGTCTTAGCACGGGCCAGCCACAAATAAAAAGCCCCTGCAAGACTACATGAGCGAAACCAGCAGGCAACAACAACAGCAATGGCGATGTTTCTCCCCTCGTCGCTCTGGACAGCACCAGCAGCATCTACCATCGCTGAACGGACATTCAGTTCCGCGTGCCACGTCCCACTCGCGAATTTTTATCGGTGGCTTACTTGACTTAGCAAGCTTAACTTGTTTTGTCATTCGTCTAGTTTTGTTTATGTAGTGTCGTACGGGTCACCAAATCACAGGGCTACCGAGCGACCACACAGCCAGGCAAACCCCGTCATTTTTTTAACTGATCAGCGTTAGGCAGAAAAAGCCACCGCCAACAACAGTTACGTTATTAGTTCCCATGTAACAATTGTACCATTTGTGACTGATAATAGTGGCCATCGTTACGTTCCTCTGCGAATTACTGCATCAAATACTCGCGTTATAGGTGACATTCAGAACATGATGAGTGGCACACCCATGAGCGGATCATGGGTGATTTCGTCGGTGCATAACTGCTACGATGGATGCAGTTATCCAATGGCAACTGGATAGCAGCATACTAAGTACGCGTTTGTATTATTATCATTTGAAGGCTTTTTACCAGAACGGTATTTCAACTGTGAAATGTTTGACGTTATGGGAACACCCGTGAAGAACTGATCCGACAGAAAAAGGACAGGTATCAGATTTTCTGCCAGCCTCAAGATAGTCACAGAACGTACTAGATTGATATGCGAGCACTCTGTGTTTGTCCTCGTTAATGTCAAATATCCCTTTTCGTAGATATTATTCCCCCCTATTGGAAAAGCAGATCTTATTAGCACCGCATGTAATTGGTAAAGGCAGAATTTGCCTCAGATTGCCTCACTCAAATGCCCTTCTAACGAAAGCGCCCTGAAAGATATATATATCGGTCTATGACAGTAAGCGCCATTTTTTTCTTGTACATAACTACCGCGCCTTTGTCAGGCTGCTGGTCAAGATTTCTCCAGTAGCATTACCATTACTTGTATTATTGCACTCATTTGCACTATAGTTGTTATTAATGTCATTGTTATTACTTCAGACACTTAGAGCACGCCGGCCATATAAACACAGTTTCTAGCTTTCTTGACCTTTCTACTAGGGGCCGGCTGCTTCTTGAAAGATCAGTCATTTCAGTCGTGAAATTCCATCTGTTTGCCTTCCGGATTATTATTTGAAACGTATCCATGCTACATAATTTGCGACCTACGACACTCAGAAAGTTAAATGATACATGACAAATGGTATCTGTTTTGTGAAGTGTCTTGTTTTCCTTTTATACATACTCTTATTAACACCAAACACATACGCAGAATTTCAGTCGCTGACTATTTTGATCCTGTCGTCGAGACGCCATTTACAAAAAAGTAAACATCAACTGCGCTGGGTTCAACACCGTGCATTTGCCCCGGATTTCAGTTTTATCAAATAAGCTAAGCATTTTTGCTCGACGCTACCAGCCATCGCTCTAATGTGGTTGTAGCGTTCGTCATTTTGCCCGGCAAATCTCTAGAATATTACTCCGTTCGTAATTCCAAAAGCCAAAATTTTATGACTATTTTTCAACATTTAATTTCCATTTCTCGTATTCGTAGGCTTACAAACGCCGAATATCAGGAGTCCAAATTAGAAGCGAGATGAAAAAGCGTAACTGATGAAAAATGCTACAAAAAAAAAAAAAAAAAAGAGAATTATTGGGAACAAGGTTAACGAAGCGTTACCTATTTTAGTCGCATGCTATAAAAGGGGTAAGGTTATTTGAACAAAGCACCCGCTAACATGTTTCAAAAGGAACTATTTCAAAAAAGCAATTACCGGTTAGAAGAATGTTTTTGTTATACAGCTTCATACCCGCCACCCATTTATCTTATGCCATAAGATGTGTTAAACATTAGATCGTCCGTTGCATTGCCCAATATTGCGACTTGTCCTGAACGACTTGCGTGCATATTTATATTTATGTACAGTAAAATGATTCGGTATGTTGTTTTTACTTTTGTTTAAATATGTTTTATCTAGTAGCTTTTATTAAGATAGTCAATTGTAGTATTTATCACTGTTGTCTTTATCTAATACTTAAAAGCGATCTAATTAACTATTAAACCACAACAATAGAACACAATATAATAATAGAATAATCTTATAATTATCATATTTGAGGAGATGGCGTCATAGCTACGTTATATTTTGCATATGTTTATCTATTTAATAGAAAACGATTGGTGTTTATGCAATTTCTTTTTTTATATAAGTATTTTTTAACGTCATTTATAAAAGTAAAAATACAATTCGATTTGGTAATAAGAGAATTATATATATTTTTAATGCATACACAGTTTGAATAACTATAACCTCGGTTTTTATTTACATATTGTTCATAGTTAAATCGTAAATAAACCTACATAGAGTGTCCATTTTTTCTACCATAGATATTGAAAATTATTAACCTAAAAAAAATAAATAAAATGTTCCACTTATTAATTACAATAAACTTTAAATTTTCGTTTCCCCCCAATCGGAAAAATATTGACTAGAATCAAATTTCGGCCAGTGTATTCGATGGGACTTCTTCGTCCAACATATTCATGTAGAAAGTAAGGCAAGTAAGCAATTGGCGCCAGCGACTGTACTCTGATAAAAAAATTCAATTCGCCCAATTCTTCCAATCGTGAACTAATCAACGGACCCAAGCCCGGATTACGTTCGCGATATGGAGAGGCTCTGCCGGTCATAGGACCGCTCGGAAATCCCGCGGCCCAAAATATGGCTCTGTTCAATAGGAATTCGGTCACTTCCCCGTCCTTTGATGGCAACGCAACCTTGCCTTCTGCCTGAAACGTGGTCATTATCAGAGTCTAGCGCGGGCTTGCTTGATCGACCTGAGAACGGTACCGTAGTTCATTTTTTTACCGTCAACATCACAAACGTTTGCGTTGCAGTTTGCCATGCCACTCCGGCTTTGAACCTCGAAATTGTACTTCAACAATTTCAGCACCCGTTGAGCCAACACTGGGTGGAGGTCTCGATGAATAGCTGGTGCTAGAACATATTGCTGTCGGTGGCCACTATAAACCGCCGCCCAGACAGGTATGGATGGAATTACTCCTAGGAAAATTATAGTCCACACAGCATCTGCATATTTGGTTTTCGACAAACTGCATTTTGTCTTGTGGGTTGGAAGTTGCCTACTAGCATACGTCACCACGCGCTTTTGATCAGCCTAGTACTGGGCAATAGAGACCAGCCCAGGCTTGAGGAAGTTCCACAACTAGCGAACCGTCCTGGGAAGTTTCAGGGCATCGTTAACGGCTGCTTTCTATGTTGGCAGAGGGCAAGCTATAAAATTTTTTTGCATAGCAAACAAACATTATGACGCTCTAACGCGTAAACCTACAGTGCTGAGAACAGATAACGAAACTGACGCATGTGTTTTTCAATTCCTTCGGAAGACTCTACAATATCTGCAAAAACCAAGGCTATTTAATATCGCAATTTACCCAGAATTCGTTACACTAACCGCTTGAACGTTGCCGGAGGCCTAGGCAGTCCAAAGGCGTCCTCTTAACTTGATACAAGCCGTACAGGTGCCGAATAATCACTTCTTATCCCTGTAAGTTATGCATGTAAGTCTGTCAATAAATGCTTGCCAGATCTAAGGCTGATACTCGGGTATGCAGTTGTATTCGGGAATTCGCAGCACGGAGAATAAACCGAGTCGAATCATGCCTTTTTTTTTTACAAGGACACCAGGAATGGGGAAAATAATTCTATCACGCCGACATCCAGCATCTATTGTACCTCCATCGCAATGCGGGCTCGCTGCGCCAACGCTAATCGGCAATGGGGGAGAAAGGGTATCACGTATAGGTAACCGATTCTGGCAGCTTGCCCGCTATTGAAGTATTGAAGCCCGCAAAAAAGCAAAACAACAAAGAAGACGTAGAACGTGACGGACTATACCTTGGCGAATCCCTCTTTGTCGTTGGTGCGCTGCAGTGTTTAAATGACTGGAAATTTGTCGTGTCCACGGAATTTTAGGCCACGACAGATTCCATGTGTTTATATATGGCGTTGTTGAGCATGAGAAAGGAGACTTGCTAGCACAGAGGCTACTACTTGAGGCGAG
Organism: Varroa destructor; assembly: GCF_002443255.2. NCBI lineage: Eukaryota > Metazoa > Arthropoda > Arachnida > Mesostigmata > Varroidae > Varroa > Varroa destructor. The sequence continues at coordinate 21,563,687 of NW_019211460.1, forward strand.
TCACGATGTGTTTCAGGCATTGTTAAACTAAATTTTTAAACCTGGATTGGCAAATGCCAAATGACAAATTGTGAACTTTTGTGAGATGGATGAATTTTTAAACTAGAAATTCCGCTTTTTGCACAGATGCCCAAAATGGTCATTCAACAATTCCACTAAAATGGCGCGCCCCTCAATACGGACTTCGGGCTATACACCCAGTGGATAAGTAAATGTACTAGAAACTTTTGGATCAGAAAGTATCGTGCGTTTTCGGGCCCAGTTTAACTGAATGCTGGTATACCCAAACAAGCCATATTTCGAGATCGGTTACCACAACCTTTCACTCACCCTCCGAACCTGTAGCCACTATGCTGTACAACTTATACAGTTACGCATGGGAGATGAATGAGCAACCCCGTTTACCCGGACTGGCGCCTTTGGTAAGCAGTGCTGCCAATACTTATTTCAACGCTTCAGGGGATATAAGCTGATCCGTCCTGGTACAAAAATAACTCGGACTTATTGTATCAAATGAAATGATCCCCCTGACAGGGTACTCCGCGAATAATGTGGTATTCCGGATTGTTAACGACCATATATTTCCACCTGATTTCTGGCGATCTTGAATTACCCCGTAACGCTCAAGGGTTACTGTTGCGCATCAACGAGCTCGACGCCCAGCTTGGCGATCTGCCCCTGAAGCCACACGTCGATGTATTCCAAAAACACGGTTGAGTCGGCGCTCGCCTAATCGTTGATATTCAGCACCGCCTGCACCAATCCACTCTACAACTCTGATGTCAAACTTTGACAGCGCCATCAGTTTCAATGACTCCTGGCGTCCGCCGGTCACAGTTATGGGCAGTTTACTGCTTGTGTTCTGCAACGTTAACACATTACATCGGCTCGTTAATCCCGTAGATCCGTCGGCTGGTAGCTGATTCTTCTCGTTATCCTCATCCGTACAGCGTCTAACTGCCTGAATCAAGGTACCGTAGAAAGTCGGGTTTGCCCCTGCAACGCAATTTATGAAAGCGATAGATTTCGCTCTTTTCCTGATATTAGACAAAAAGGAGTGTAGTCGTAATCAAGCTCCATTAACGCAGTTAGTCCATCCGGACCAGTTTTTTTGATGAAGCTCTCAAAAGATGTTCCTTCCACCCCCATACGTCTGAAGAACTTCCCTCATCCGACCAGGGCCGACCTCATCCGAATAACGCTTGTTCGGTTTTTGTTTGAAAAGCTCTTTACTTATCTGCCCTAGGCAAGATTTTTGGATCGCACCACACCAAAACTGGGCCACGTAAATAGTATCAACTTGGTCCTTGAACCAAGTTGTGCGGTCGCCGGACCCACAATCCCTTGTAGCCATTTAGACGGTTAACCGCCTATTTATCGTCAAAGTCGTGAACTCCTGCCCCCCCAAGCTTATGCTGACCCTCCAAAAGGCGAACTTGATCGTTTATTCCCTCCTGTTTCGCGATTCCTGCACAGCCATCAAATTTGTAACATTGGCGAGTGACTGACCAGCCGGCTAAAGGGTATTATGTGTCCACAGCCGGAACCTGAAACGCATACATTTTAACAACATACATATTTATGTATATGCGGAACAGTCCTATTACGGCAATTTCTGTTGCGGTTTTCCAAGAAATCCAATTCCGATTAATGAAAATTCATCCTATAATAAAGAACATGTTAATATTCTACGTGAATTGTTACCAACAGAATCATTCCCCGCCTCTGGGAGGTAACATGTACACATTCAGCTATTCCAGTCTTTACTTATTTGTCTGTGTTTGCACAATTTTAATTCGTAGAGTCTACAGTTGTCGCCGCGAATGCGAGTAACACGCTTTCGGATGGCCGCACTTCCGTGGCCGCCCATCCCCCGTCGAGTCACGTCGTCGGCAGCCGCCACGAGCTCTCCCCCGAAATAGACCTTCTGCAGAAAACAGAGGTCCAGCAAGAAAGTTTGACCGCTCCGGAGCAAGAAACCGAGCAGCAGGTTCAACAGCAGGAAGAGTGGAAAGACTACGACGACGTTCAGCTTTTGCCGAGTCAAGAGAGAGAATCGGATATAGTTCGTCAAGCAGAGCCCGCACGTGAAAACTCTTTTACAGGACACGGAACCGTCGAAGACAAGGTGGAAAAGACGCAGGTATGATCGTTATTTTTGAAATGCTTCATGTGCATTATGCGAACAAACATGTGAGTTTCGAGGAGAGCGAGGGTGTATTGAAGAGAACAAAAGACTTTTACAATTTTTTGAAGTATTTTTGGGGTAAGGTTTTGAGATTATACAGGAGTGACTTGCGAAACAGTACGAGAACTTGAGCACTCCGTAAGTAAGTTTCATGGCAAGAATAGCTAGCAGCCTTTGAATGGGGTTATTTTTTCTACAGGTAGTAAATGAACTTAGCTTCCAAGGGTAAAAGACAGAATATTACAATATCCTTTCTACCTCATTCTTAATAGCAGTCGCATTATTCAAGAATCCCATATTTACATAGGCTTAGTTTCAATGTATATTTACTAAAGTGACATGTTTGTACTGCTACAACATGTGACATAGGTTTACTAGGTACCGTCGCTGGTTCTGGCTGAGTTATTGCCATTTCGATTTGAAACTAAAGGAACAAAATTGATCCTGTCCTGAGGTGATACGGTGGTTTGGCTGATCTTTCTGCGTTACCAATGCACTAAGTTCCCTTAGAAATTGCAATTTCAATCAATTAACTTAGTTCCATTGTTACATGTTACGTCAGTTACGCTTGACACGTGCCAGTTTTGATGTTACAATATGTACTGCGTACTCGTTGTCTCATCGTTGCTGGACTATAGCTACCAAATACTACATAAATAAAAAAGTAGCCATTTCATGTTAGCTACGCAGTATAGTAAAATTTCGATTCTATAGCCGAATATACTGACGGTCTGTTTGTATGATAAGAGTTCATTGACTGGTATATTCTAGGCTACTATCACTATGAGCTATGCACAGTCTAGTACTTCATGGAGAACACGTATTCAACAAACGGATACTGGCATATCCGTTGCACTGTTTTAAAGCAATGGCTTTTACCTTATTTAAAGGGATACAAAAGTCACCTCGTTACCGATTGAAAACACCGAATAACCGAATCCGGTTGTTCTTCCAAAGTCTTAATTTTTCATCATTGTAACATTATAAAAGCTATAGCTCTATAGTGAGCACGAGAGAATTTGTGTAGAACTGCAACTTTTAACATAGCATTATGTTAGCTAGCTGCTTATAATAATGTTTTATTTTACCAGCTGCGTCTACTCATGGAAAAAATAATATCGGATGAGAAATGAATGTTCTAAAGACGCTAAACTACTACCTTTACACTGTCCTGTTTTGATCATGAAGTGTTGGTAGGCAATAGTGATCCATTACAGGAAAGAAATTGCTCATTAATTCTCGTCTAAAACAAGTCTAAAACTATATTCACATATAGCATTATTATGATCCATATATTTTTTAGTATTTCACTAGAAATCTTGATCAAGTTCAAAGTGGAAAACCAAAGGAAGAGGTCAAGATGCTAACGACAGCGGTGAGATTCAACGGGAACAACACCACTACTGCTGGTAGTCGATTGCCTCCGGATGGCCACGAGTTTCCTTCAAGCTTTACCGAAGAACCGACAGGTCTCGACATAAGTAACATGTCTATTCGAGGCGGTTGGAAGGACGCTTTCCGAGGTCACAAATCGGTGTCCGTCGACGATTCTGGCGTCTTCTGCTCGACGCCATCTTCCGACGAAAGTCCATCACCCACACACAAGTCACCTTCGCCGTCTTTCTCCGCTTCGCCGACGCATCCGGAGAGTGCTCTCCTCGCTAATCAATACCAGTCACCAATCAATGGGGACAGGCACGTAGAAACAGTTCATTTCCAATTTAAGATTCTTTTTCGTATAGTATATATATATGTATAATTTTTGTCATATGGCAGCTTCATACATTATAATGCAATCATATCTGCATTGTATGTGTTGAATTGGTGCGTGTGTGTATCTATGGTAATAGTTGTTGGTATACACCTTTAGTAGCCCTGTGAGATGTATACTGGTACTGAGCAGGAAAGCGTTTTACGTATTATGCATTTTAGGCGAGGTTCAGTATCCTCAGTGTACTCTAAGTATCGTGAGGCTTCACAGAAGCGCTATTGCGGGATGCTTATGTCTATGTTGGAACCATCATCCGAGCCCAAACCCAAACTGAAAGGCCTCGTGCTATCCAAATCTGTACCTCCAGCTCCGGCAAGTTCTAAACTACTTCCCGTTATCATAACAAGCCCAACTGTGGCAAAAGTTGACAGTACTCCGGTCGTGGCCCAGCGAGCCCAGAAAGCGCAAAGTTCGCGACCACTTGTAGAACACAGGAGTTCGGCACCACCCCTTTCGTCAGTATTCCGAAAAAGTCTCGGATTCAACGAAGTCAACGAATGTATGTATTGAATAATAAACGAATTGTTTTTTTCGTATTGATTATACTAAACATTGTTGTTGAGTAAAACACTGTTAGCAAGCACAAAATGTCGCTTCTCTAAAATTCAGATTACAATAAGTTATTGTACAGCTCGTTCCTATTCTCTCTCGAAAAATATCAAAAGGCGGTCATTAGAGATAACTGAAGTTCTGAATACTACTATCTTAGTATAATGATGTTCTATATTTTTTTCGCAAACAGTTACGGTATACCTTCTATTTTCTTCTAAATTTCTAAATATTTTCCCCTGTAGTACATAGCATTTGTTATTTTTCTGTTGGTTTCTGTCGGTTGGTACCGTATATTTAGGTAACTTTATTCTTTGCTGTGGAGTGCGTCTTTGAAGATTACTGCACCATATTTCTACACCTTTTAAATCCAAAGTCGTCTCTTGATATCTCCGTACATATTCCTCACTCATATACACGCGTACATGATTACACAGGTTTACTTCTACAAGGGTCCTACTACGCTGTAGTATGCATTGCTTAGCTGTTTCGATCCTGTTAACGCAGTCATTCGGCCATATTCCTTCCGCAGCCGTCTTCTCAACCCTTAGCCAGAATTCTTTCTCAGCAGGACTACTGCTGACCTATATGTTTCTATATGTCTTTAGGTCGATTCTTAGTTTTGCTCTATCCAGTACAGTTCCTTCATGTGCGATACCTACCGATACGATCTTACTAGGAACTGGCTCATACTCTAGTCTGCTCGCCGACCCTTCTTCTGGATTTATCTGTTCAACAAAATGCACTTTCCCTGAGTTCGCCTTCAACGATTCCGTCAGTTAGCGGCGGTGGCAATAGCAGTACCATTCAACACGAAAGCTCTTGGATGTCTTTGCCCAATGGGTTCTGCTGTTCAGGAAGCTCCGGCCCAGTAGCGGAGGAATGATAACATACCTTATGTTTGAGTGTCCCAGCCTGAGCGACGCATCATCGATGTTCTGGATGGAAAAACCGACGGGTCCTTTCCTTCAAAAGATTATCGTTGGCGAATCAGTTATGGAAGCTGGCGTTCGACGATGTTACTTTGTACGGATGAACAAACTAACTTTATGGAGAACTGGTGGGGACAACGCACGGGGCCGCTGTCACGCTAATGAAAACGAACTCAGCCTCAGGCGCGCGATCTCCATAATGGTTTTAGACAGCCGGGGCTGCCGTGGCCATAATATCAAAATAGAAAAATACCCTTCCTCGTGGATGGAGATCGCTGGAGAGTGGAGAAAGGGCAGTCAGAGTCGGTACTGTGCGATGGGTAGTTTTCTCGCTGCCAGATAGAGGGGTTGGCAGCATAGAGAACTCTTAAGGAGTTCTCTGGTCGTACACCTTCGACAACGTTCCGCTCATCGACGATTGTCGTCTAATGTGAACGGCGGCCAATCATGACTCCGACACTTGACAGCATTATATCGACAGTAGTTGAAGCGGCGTTTTGCGACGAATTTGAGCGGGCGCTCGATTTTCGTTGTACAGTAAACGATCCGTTAATTTACGCAATACGAAAACGTCAGTTGCTACTTGATGCTAAGCCATCAATGAGTGAGAGTGCGGCTGTGAGTGAGATTATTAAAGGACTCCCGCAAGAGAAACGTAGCGCGTTCGAGACTAACGTCTACAATAACTTCCATGATTTTACGTCTGATCTCATACGAATTGATTTTGGTGCGTTGAGTTACATTCGATGGATTATTGTAAGGCTTATTTTTCATTTGTAAGAGTATGTACTTGTGTTCATGCACCGACAGTTGCAAGCGGGCATTCATTAACGAAGAGGTTGCAACGTCTATGATCAATTGAAAATAATTTATCGATTAAGATTGTATAGCGGTCAGTTGAGCCCGACTCAGCACTTTTTTAAGCATTACACTTTTTATAGGTCTATTATTTCAATAGGGTCATTGCAGCAATATAGAACCAGTGACGAAGCGTGGCTGAGGGGAAGAAAGTTGAAAAAAGAACAAGTGAAACGTATGCACCAAGACGGCATTTTATTTAATTTACAGTATTATATTTAGATGTTTTAAAAAGTTTTTCTTTGCTTTTTTTATGTTCTGAATGCAGGTAAGTATATAATCAGAATGAAATTGACAGACATCGGCGAGCTGCAGCTCCAGTTAAAAGAAGAAACTGTATCTTTGAAAGCAAGTTTCAGCAAACGACATACGTGCTTTATCGCAAACATATCGTTAGAAAGATTTTGACGAAATCAATTCTCTTTTCAGGGAATACTCCATCCCGCCCCGCGCCGCCGCTTCCTGAAAACGGTTCTTCTCAAGACGTTACTCCGCCGAAAGGAGAGCTCATTGAAAGATACCTTAGCTCGTGCTCTAGCCAGGATAGCACGAACTCTTTCCAGGAAGACGCGTGCGACGTGAGCCGTAGCAGAAACGGCCGTAGCGGTTCATTCGCCAATATCACTACCATTAAGGTAATGTGTCATTCATAGTAATGCTAAAAAAAGTGACAACAGTTAAGTATAATATAATACTAACGAAATACAACATCCAAATATCGAATAACGTATAGCTTGATGATTTCTTGTTGATATCGTCGGCAAACGCTATCAACACTTTTATTAACGATGAGTCTGTAGATTAACGAAGAACAGCGTAATCATGAATCAGCTGGTTATTTACGTCGCTTAATATAAAGTGTGTTTATGTGTAAGCCTATGAGAACTTGGGTCGGTACGAAGCTCTAGCGCTAGAAGATTCAATATTAAGATGGCTGCGTTCAAAGGTGCTTGAAAAGGAAACTACACGAAGAGGCACAATAAGGCTTCTTCATGTACTTTCCTTTTCAAGTCACCTGCACAATACGGCCAAACATTGGAAACGTGTCTAAAGACCCCGGTCCTCAAGTCCTGTGTGGCCAAAAATAGATTAGGGAAGGAGGCCACAATAAAGCGGAGGTCGCTGGCCGGGTCGTGGTAAAAGCCCTATTGGACCTCAGGGTAAGGCGCTTACGGGCGAACTAGCGAAATTGGAATCGTGTTATTCATTCGAGTGAACGTGCCGTATGCTGCGGGAGTCTATCGTAGCCACTAATACCCAAATCTACAGCCATCCCCCATGAAATGTATTTCTGGATGAAGGAGTAGCTGTTCCAACACCTCTCTTAATAAAAGAAGAAAAAATCAACAAGGCAATAATAATTATCAAAAACTTGTATTATTTTAACGAGGAAAAACTATATCAAGTATAGAAATTATTAAAGGAACTAGTTAATTTCCAATTATTTACTATAAAAAGTTATAATAGAAGCATGAGAAAAGCAAAAAATTCATCTGTTTCATTGCACTTCACTCAGTTCAGTCGGCCTAAGTGCTACACACATCTTATTTACTGTCCTTGTTCAGAAGTAGTTGTTGAAGGGACTAATTTACTCCTATAGCCGCGTAACATAAGGACCGCTTGTTCCAGCGTGCGTTTGTTTATCGACTCGATCTATTCGCCCGCAATTGTGCCTGTTAAAATTGCTAAAATAAACATATTGCCTGAATAACTGATCACCAGCACGAATCAACACACAATGAAACATTTATAAAAGCACCTCCGTTTGGTGATGATCGTTCTGTACTAAAAATTATTATGATCGGTAGACAAGTTTTAGTTTCAATCCTGTCTATGGACATGTTTCTTTTTAGCTAAGAAGAAGATCGACTGATGATGCGAGAACAATGGAGACATCTTATTTACAAATCTCGTTTCAAAAACTGAACTCTACAGGTGTCTACAATGATGACAGTGCTAAACTTGTTATTATTATCAGTAGTAATTAGCTGTTCGTGTAATAGTTGAAAAGAAACAAGTCGACAATTCTTAATAGTTGTTTGAAAAACCATTTTGCTACTGTATTAATAAGCGTCCTCGTTCTTCGAGGTGCTCCTCATAATATATTCGACATTTAAGGGGTACTCCAACAACCTGTGTTGTGATCCCGTGCCTCTGTCGTCCAACATAGGAGGTATTATGCATGAAGTCTTACACCTATTCTTGTCCCCGTTGTTTTCAAAACCAGCCATTGTCTACACATTTGTAACGTATTGATCGATATTGTTGTCGATACGCGTTATTTAGTTAATTGTTTGATTTAGATGTAAATATATACTAATCACCATTTACCAAAAAATGCTTAATTCAATAGAGTCCAACCATCGGCTGATTTTCCGCGCTCCAAGAATGCCGGTCTAATAATAAATACTGACCTGCTTAGCTGTTTACGTTATTTATTTATCGTAATGCCAACTGTGTTCCCGCACAAAATCGTTCTATTTATTTACTATACGATGGTGCGTTAATGTAGGAATGAGTTTGGTATATGCAACAATCTTCAGGCCAAGAAAATTTTCTTTAATTGGGCGAACAGCTATAACTCGTGTTTGTAGCCTACGACTGAGTACGTACGGTCTGAGAGCTATTCTGATCCGAATTATATGTCTGAGCCTAAAGATGTACCTGTGTGTATGAGTTGATATAGATCTTATAGATATAGAAAGTAATGGATCTTACTTTTGGTTTAACGAGGACTTAAGAACGAAGTATACGTCTTCTTAAGCGTGTTGTTGAAACCTGTGTAGTTAAAAAAACGTTACATTCCTTGAGTGAAAGTTGTTTTGGTTTTCCAAAGTTCGTTGTTGCCAGTACGTCATTCTTTTACGTCGACGCAGACGTCATAAATGGATTACCATACTTGCCCGTGATGAATCAGTGGCAAACTATTCGCGTTGGCTCTCACAATGCTTTATCTTTAAATAGAGGTTACCGCAGTTGTTTGTTTGACGTAAGAAGTCAATGCGACTTACGAATTATTTTAGTTAATAATGATAGTAGTTAGCATGTCAATTACTTTCGTGTTCACCTGATTTCTGCTTACATATGTAACACCTGTAGGATGCAGAACTATTCGCGCGTAGCTCAATTGGCGAGGCCCGTTCAAAATGGCAGTCGATGGAATTCCAATATGGGCCATCGTCCTTGGGCCAGGGTCCTGTTATGGGTCCACCTCCTGTTCCCCCTCGACCTGCTTCTAGACAACTTGAGCATCGTTTTGAGTCGGCCTACAATGCTAGTGGATTGAAATCTGCAAAGTCTGAAGCTTCCTTAAACAGCATCTCACAACAGTAAGTACCAGAAAGCTTTTTTGTTCGCACAATTTGTAATAACTACCATACGTGCATGTGTTAACCACTTAGGCTTTTTTCTGGTATCAGTCGTTGGCTAAGCACAATAAAAACGGTACTCCAGTGACCCTAATTGTATCTCTTCAGACAGAGATTACGGAAAAAATACGCGTAACAAAATCTTCATTATTGTTTATAAGAAATATATTACAACTACAATTACCCTTATTACGATTTTGTCTACTAGGAGTAACAGCTCTGTTGATAGCGACAGCGTGCCTGGTCCCCAGAACTTCCGCGCTCTGGCCGCGAAATGGGAACAACGATCGGCCCAAGATACGGCCCCGCCGATTCCCGCTCGCAAACTCAGTGACACACGACCCCCAACTGGGCCAGTCCCGAAGCCAGCATCACGAGTCAGTGTATCGATGTCACACAACAACGGCTCGACGTTTAGCAATTCTGACAGGTTAGACTTACTACCGCCGCCCATGATTCCGCCACCTGGCCCACCGCCTGCCGCACCCATAGCTTCGCCCACAGGATCACCTGTACCGGCTCCTGTTCGGCCTGCTCCTCGAGGCACTTCTGATCTGAAGAAGACTTTCGAGGACGTGCAAAGGCCCCTAAAGACAGTGGAGCATCGCCGGTTCTCCAGTATCGACTCGAACGATTCCGGAAACAGGTATATAAACGGGGCTGGAGTCGTACTGTTTTTGTCGGCAAATATTGTAGTAAAAGCGTAGCATCCATACACAATATGCATGCATACGTTTTGGTATATGGAATTCAGTTTGCGCTTAGTATTAGATTCGATTCTATAACGCAGAAGTGGTCATACAACGCTGAACAACAAAGTAAGTTTATAATAATTTTGCAAACGTATATTTTCGCAAGAATGTGTAGTGTTGTTTTTTTTACATGTCTAGCGTCTAAATTTATGCCCGATTTCGGGAAGATTATAAACATTTATTCATGGAAATTGGAAAGCCTCGCTTAGCCATGTATTGCTGCTGCAAGCAACAAACAGTATATCTGACAAAGGAGAGATTTCATTTTTTCAACCTGGTTTAAATTCAGTATCTTCTTTACTTAGCTCAACCTCCAACCGTGAGCAATATTCCTCGTTGACGTCGCTGGCGTCCACAACATCGTCTCTCATCTCACCACAGGATCTTCAGCAGCTGATTGACGATGCAAACCAAGCGCTTGCTGAAGAAGAGGGCGGCCGAGGTGAGGCTCACGACGTCTACGTGGTCGTCCTTCACAAAGACAGCCCAACTTCAGGCGCTGGCATCACTCTTGCAGGAGGAAGCGACTATGAATCTAAGGAGATCACGGTAAGTCGTACAGAGTCGAACAATATTTACTGTGTCACGGAAATTCACGGAGAACATTTCCATTAATCATAGACTGATTAATGAAAAATATAGACACGTAAGTGAACAAGAAGGTCTAGCTTCAGGTCCGCCTTTTATGTCGATGAGTCATACAATCAAATCAAATTCTCCCCTACTACGCTAACGAAAGCATATTGCTTAAATAAACACCTTAGTAATGATTTGTATGTACACATTTTTTCCTAACGCTATTCGATGTGCGCCATTTTTCGTAATAGGTACACAAGGTGATAACCGGGAGTGCGGCTGATCGCGATGGTCGAATCCGTCGGGCTGACCGCGTGCTGTCCATTAACGGTCGGCCGTTAAAGGGTGCAACCCACCGAGAAGCTCTCGATATTCTCAAAAGCCCACGACCCGAAGTGGTACTTGTGTTGAGTCGCGAACCATCCGGACGTGGTTCATCAGGGACACGTTCGAGTCTTAGTCGAGCCAGCAGCGTGTCTAGTGTACTTGATGTGATCGACGAGCCTTCATGTGACGGTCCTCTGCCTACCTTTCAAGGATGTAAGGAACGTCTGCCAGTATTTCATCAGATGTATATTTTAGTAGTAGAAGAATACTGAAAACGATTTATTGAAGCATGCCACTATTTAAACTTCGTTTTATATCGATTTACGTACATTGTATTTAACGATCGAAAGGTTTCAAGGAAAGTCCCTTAAAAACTATTCTAAAGCCCAACTCAGTCATTATCCGTCATCTTCAATATCTAGTCAATGTGAATTACGGTAAAAGGATCACATATATGTATATATATATATATTATTATTTTTTTTAGCGACCCTGATCGTTCTAGAAAAGGACAAGGTTGGCCTTGGTTTCACCCTTCAAGGCGGCAAGGACTCCCCTTTAGGCAACCGTGCCCTTACTATTAACCGGATCTTCAGCTGTAAGTATACAAAGTCCCCTAAAGATGCGCTATTATAATATGTGTGATATATAAGTAGATACTGCGTAATTTGACATTCTGTTTCCTGTGGATAGAAGCAGTTGATTTGTGTTTTTTTACATTGTTGTTGTTGTAGGCGGCGCTGCTGAACGCGACGGACGTCTCCAACCTGGCGACGAGCTTCTGGCGATCAATCAAACTGTTACAACTAGCATGACGCGCACGGAAGCATGGAATTTCCTAAAAAAACTCCCAGAAGGACGTATCTCGTTTACCGTTCGGCAACAAGCGCGGTCTTGAACGCTGTTCCCGAACGCGGAACCTTACTTGAGCACAAACGAAAGATATCACAAAAGGAAAATCATACAGTCAAGCAAATAAATATAATCCAAATCGACCTTCATTATGAATGTCCCTTTGATGTTAAATCTCCATCCACACGAGTGCCGCTCACACGGACCAGAAGGACGTAATTAACTACCAGCTTTCCGTGAAATAAGGATTTTGATTCCTGCGACTTTGGATACAAGGATTGCAGAACAGAGAAACGCTACCTTCATAGCACGCATCGACAACCCTTTTTTCGCGTTTTAGAGAACAATCCGTTATGTTACCTATTGATTATTAAATAATCGCAGTGTATCCTCGTTTCGTTATGGGTAGGGTAGTGCGTTTTAATTGGGAATTCATAGAAATCGAGGCCATGTACCGCAATCCTGTCCTCTGCTATTATAACTTTACAGAATGAGGGATGAAAATTTGAAAGGGTAGCCAGTTTATGCCTCTGAGAACTCGTGAGGTGATTGCTTGTCTTGGTAGTCTTGTGCCAGCCCGCACATTAACACGAAATGGGTCGTCTTACACGCGAGCAGGCTATACTATGTTTAAACAGCCTGGATATACATATGTATGCATATCTTCGTTGTAACCTGCATTGTGGGTTGCGTTTATGATGCCCATGCGTTGTCGTTCCTCGTGATGAGTTTTCTATTTCTTGTGCATCTGTTACGTTCTGTCGGTTTGCATTCGCGGGACTGCACCGGCTATTGTTGAATATATTTGCACGTGCATATACTGTGCCAATGATGCATGACAACACATCAGTGTAGAGTATGACGGACAGTAGCGATCCTCACAACACTCTCAACCAGTGTTCTCTGACCAATTGGACTCGTGTGAAATGCCCGACCTAAATTAATGTCGCTGCCAAAATGTTATAGTAGTGATGGTGAAAAATATGATGGAGGAGCTCTGTTGTATTCAATGTGATCATACACTCCACCCGCATGTTTCATGAGCGAGCGACAACCAACCAATAACGAGACCACCGAATATGTCAGCCCGTAGAAAAGCGAAGAAAAAACTGGCGCCGACATATTAGTTAATCGTAAGTCCTCACAGATATGCGCATACGTAATGAAACACATATTAGTATAGCTGGCATAGTACCAATCATAACACCAACAGTATGAAAAGGACCGAGATGAACAACCTGTGTCCACAAGTGCCTCTGATCCATTAACTATTTAGCAAGTCTTAAGGTACCAATCACTATCACAATTAAAGCGAAGCAGGTCACCGCGGAGTCGCCTTGTTTAAGGGACGCTATGACCTCCTGCTGTTCAAAGATACTACTTCTAGTTTCCTTTGAAGTCCCGGACACGTTGAATAGGAAAATACGAGACGCGATGATGTTCACCGGGGACGAAGAAAAATATATTATCTTTAACTCTGCTGCAGTTGTAAGTTACAAATTAAACAAAAAACAGACAGAGTTTAATTTTGAAAAGCGCCGCGCAATATATACATACATATATAACGAGCTTCGGTTCAATACATACATATAGATATATATATATATATACTGAATCGAAGCTCGTTGTTTTTGTCGAAGGTATTCAACATGGAAAGATGAAAAGTCGTTAAAAATAATTGGTGGAATAGATAAAATTAAAGCAGCGATTGGTGAAAAACAATTAATCACCTGATCGCTTCATCAACAACGTACATTGCGCAATATATATATATATATATACAATAATGCTAATAAGAGAAATAATATATGTCATCATGTAGTAGTACGTGTCTCATGGATAACATTAATATATACAAAACAAATGTTATTGCCATTGCGGGTCTGTTAACTGCTGTGCCCTGTCCCGTGAGAGGGTGTTAAGTTTGTTGCTATCCTAGGAACGTGTAGGCCCGAATAGGCTAAGCTAAGGTAATAAACTGCGTAATATTATGGACAGCTGTTTTTTATGCTAGAAACAGCAACTCAGCGACGGAACAACAAGCCTGAGGCGGCAATAGACACTGGAGCAAATATAGCATCGATACACGACAAACCCCTTCAAGATTTAGGGTGCGGTGGCACTTTAAATTACGGATTAGGATAATGGGCACCTAACGCAGCTGGTGGCAGCAGGCCGCAAAGGAAATTCGATCGAAGAGGAATCAGGGCACAGTTGTCGCACGTACCTCTCGTGTGTTTTAGAGGCCGATCGTTCGTGGCTTTTGAAAGCTCGTGGGTGATCGTCTTCATTGAGTGCCTTAATTAGCGATGACGCTAACGGATTACGTGATAGGATTCGATAGTGACTGACTGACTGACTACACACTGCTGATGGCATGTGCCTGGTGTGTTAAGCAAGTATATAGACTGGCAGACAGAAAAGGTATACCACTAAAAGGTGATTACTGAATGTCGTTGCTGGCATAGATTAAGTGAATGAAATAAACTTTACGTTTTATAGATACAATATAAAAAATGACGCAGTGTTTATTTATATAATATGGAAATGTCTATACGAAATAGAGATTTTTATATATCTCTAAAAAAAATAAAAACAGTTATCATTATTATTAACATATTAAAATAATATCAAACAATTATGCCATATAAGAAACTGACACAGATTTTATTTAAACATTGGAGAAAACCTGATGAAATAGGTGCACCTGGCACTTATTTCTTGCAAATTCCGGTGGAGCTTGAAGTGTTAGTGCGTTAGAGATCGTTATCGTTAACGGTATCCCCGTTACACAGCACGTGAACCCCAATCTAGCGTTTCCATATTAGAGTCTATTTCACTGGTACATTTTGCGCTTTGCGTTACGGTCGATAGAGTCCTAACCGTAAAAAAAGCGCAGTTTAATAAGCTGTACACGCACTCAAACAAAAAACTGCGAGCCACTACTTAAGTAAAAGGACAAGCAAGTGTATGGCTAAGGCAAGATAGCCTCTTTTATTCAGCGTACGCAATTTGACACACAATTGATGTTACCTATTAAAAATGACTCCTACCAATACACGCTTGTTCCCATAAGAAGACTATTCAGTATTGAGAACACTGCACGCGGAAGATGGACACACGGTCTAAAAAACGCGATAATTAGATATGTAATATAATAATGTCCGTCGTAATAATGATTATTATTATAACGACGGACATAACGGCAACCAGGTCGACCGTTAACAGCAGTAGCTGGCCAGAGGCTTTTCGTCTAATAATATCTATATAAATACACTAAGCAGCTTGATTATCGATTCCGGCAAAATAACTACTGTTTATATCTAGATATTTACGTATATATAAATCAAATACGAATCAGCATAGGCGTATTAATTTGCTGTTAAATTGCTGTAATCGGGCAACAGGCAAGGCGAGCTCCAGCGTTTCCGTTCTTTTTCGAAGCGGGATTATGTCCTCTACCGAGATCATCCTCGCTCGCATGAATAACAATGCCCCGATCAAGAACTGGCCACGACCCTGAAGCAGAAGCGATAGCATTTAATATCGTTGCTTAATAAGCTTAAGCAGTAGCGAGAAGCTGATTTCGTTTCGGATTTACTCCGTAGCGTTGCACCCTAATCGTACCTTTGATATTTACACAATGCACTCTTCACTCCGAAAGTCTTACTGTTATCGACGACGTAAATGAAAAAAATTGATGTTGTATGACAATTTTGCTCAGTAAGTCTTATTGAGAAAAAAATATAACTAAACATTTCATCATTCTAGACACACGTCAACTTTGTATACGGCATAAAGACGAAATATTTTTAGAATCTAGTTAATTCATTTATCATACACATTAATCGGATTTCGGGCCTATTTGATATAGGTGAGATTTAACTCACATCGTGTTTTGTGAGCAATTTAGAGCACTGATGCAACATTCTTCATCAGCGCATCTTTGAAAGCTGGAATTTTGTGACCTAATTGAACGGCGTGCCTAGTCAACGTACCATGGAGCTTTGCGACGGGATCCTCGTATGATAGTAAAAAAGGATCGCTCGTGATATCGAAGTTCCCGAAATCGCCAATGTGTCGCACTTTATCGGTTGGACCCCCGTGGTCAACATTGGTTGGATTATAATGCGGTCCAGCATCGAGGCAGTTGTTCCCTGTGTTCCCTAAGCAAAAATGTGTTACGTGTAGATATTACCGCAAAAAAGCGGACAAACAAAATGGGAACCTGATTTATAAGCATAACTCACACGCACTTATCAGAGTCACGACGTCCACAGTATTTTACACGTCTATTTTCTCGATGTAAGATTTGTTGTACGACAACAAAGATTCGAATCCCTTGCCGACGACTCGCGCGGCCATTGTTAACAATTAATCCACTATTCATTCATGATTTACCTGGCTCCATGTGCGGAAAACTGCTACGGGAAGCGTTTTGAATATCGTCGTCGCTTACCTGATTCGTGAATATGAATGGCATGCTTTCCAAGCGTAATATTGCTTAGTTTGCCTTCGATTTTGAGTTTGCCATCAACTTCTTCGAGGACCAAGGTACCTTTCACAGACCCAATTAGTTTACAGGTAGCCCGTTGACCTGTTTGGTGTGCATCTAGTACGATACAAGGAACAAAACCCAAGATAGACAAAAATTGTAAGAACATTAAAAGGTAACCTTTTTTTTTTTACTTGAAGCTTTTGGACACATTCTGCCGAAATTGTATATCTATCTCACCAACAGTAACCTTCAGTAATTTATCAGAATTAAAAATTGACTCCATTAGTAACAATATAAGACACATGCAAAGGCCCGTGCGTCTTCCATGCATATTTATTAACGGAACTGACTATTTAAATTATAACCTCTTAGTCTGTCGATAGAGTACCAAAGCGGCGATCGCTATCTGTTCTAAGGTGAGTTAAGGCGAGCCTGTTCTGTGACACTTTTCAGTGCCGGGTCACCGCGAAGCGTCTATGACTGTGACCCGACGTTTTCTAATATGCTAGAACTACCTAGCTACAAAATTCTAAACAATACGTGATCAGATGCGAAAGCGCGTCGTCGAATGTCCCACCGATACGATTGAAATCGAGTTATAACAATAATAATAAGACGTTACTAATCGATAAGCTACCGCAGGCAGCTGCAAGCTTGCTGTTCTACGCACATAGGGACAAGTAGATTTGATGTATGACTATTGCCTTCGCCATGCTTCTTTTTGTTCCGGCAGAACTGACCTGACAACAACATTACAATTGCTCTTCTTCCTAAGTACAAACACCATTACACAGCCAGCCGGCGGCATCTGTAGAGTATTTTACTGTCGTATGGCCGAGCAAACTCTTCGAAGGAACGCAATGAACTGTAAACGTGTCTAAACAACATTTTCAAATGATGATGCACAATGAGATGATTCCTACTGCTTCTGAACGTCCTTCGGATATTTCCTTTGTTGATTACTCGATTTCAATTGCGAATTGTATTCAAAGTCCTATGATCACTGAAACGCCAGGGATGAAATTCAGTCATCATATTACCAAAGTACCTTAATATGTTTCATGTGTAATGAAGCACGGTTCTGCTTTTTTAGTTTCAAACGGCAGAATTTCACAGTCAAAATTTCACATCAACCGCTATACTAGTCCATTTATCTCTCTACTTCTCTATATCTACTGCTGTGAATTTGGCGGGCTCATCTTAACACGCGGCTTGTTGGGCGCGCTCTTTGAATTAGCTAAGCACAAACTCAAACAAGGTATTATAGACAGTATATTACGTACTAACCACTGACAGTATGTGAATGTTTAATAAATTGTTAAAATCATATTAAATATTTCAGTATCAAACCAAATAATTAACAAAATGATCAGACTAGACAATCTGTAAAGATCGCCGAGAGAGAGATCCTTTCTTTCTCGAAAAATAATTTGCAGACCACGTTTTTTGTTCTACCATTACTATTATCAACCCCTTAACAGGATAATTTACCTTAATCTCAAACTCCGGTTGTTGATTCTTTTACTTGTAATGCCTTATCTTGTGAATCACTTTATGAAAACGCCACACTTGAATAACTATGGTACTTATTTGCGACAACTAATATTTGTTAGCTAATAATATTGTTGCAATATACCTTGAGGTAGTAATATTTTGAAATTAGGGTTTTTCACAGGTGGCGTAAAATATTACTACTTAAGTTGTCCAGAGGGTTGCCCGCGGAAGAACTGGTCCCATTTTAGTACCCCACCGAAACATTGCGCAGCGTCAGCTCCGACGTAGGTTACTATATGCCATATTGGGCGTTGTTGCATCAGTGAGATATCGACACACAATACTTGTATTTTTTTATGGACGAAGCAACGTGGGCGAAGCGAGATGTGCTTGTTTCAACGCTTCTCGTCGATGCCGCTACCGTGCCAAATGGGATAAGAAAGTAAGAATTTTTTTTTAATAAAACAACAAATTCGTTTGACCCTTAACACGAATAGGGCCCAGGCCAGCATTAGGCCACCGCAGGATATACAACGCGTTATTGACTAAACCGCTCGGTACACTAAGACACGGGAAGTGTCACCTTGTATTTGTGATTAAATCGCCTCCCTAAATATAGGAAGGTGTAACTTGACTCATCACTGAGTGATTATCATTTGACCCGCTTATTTAGCAGGCAATCCATTAGAGCGTTCGCTCACACTTACTCTTCCAGGATACAGGACGTCAATTGGCTTCTCCTTAAATTATTCAGAGTGTACATAGGCCTACTCATGCTGGGTTGAAAACAAAAACAAGCGTTGTCTCACAAACATCATATGACCATGGGGTGCCCGTGTCCGAATTGCCCGTTTTGGGCTGCCCTCTTAATCTGCATTATTTCGAAGTAAATCACGTAAGGTGCAGCAACATCACTTTCATATTTTGACAAATCGTTAATATAAGCTTCAGTTTTATTGCTTCGAGTCATTGGACCACAAGTTCCACACAAAAGTATTCGTGTCATAGAATCTGGGCCTGATGTCTTTGTACCGCCTTTACTTATACTAACAAAAGGAAGAGTGTGTTGAAGATGAGTGAAATTTTTGCAAAAATTTGCAATTTTATTGTGCACACATGCTGTCTAAACTTATTTAAAAATGTATAGCGTACAATACAGATTCTTCTTATCGGGGTAAATGCCTCAAAAATAGTTCATTGCTTTCGTTCCGAAAATTTCGAGCTGAAAAATGCTCCTCGTAGTAATCAATAGAGAAACATCGAAACTTCTATCCACCACCCAATACTTAACTGTCTAAGAAACCCGCCTACAAAAAAACACTTGATATTTAGAATACGCGATAGAACGCATAAAGCTAAATAGAACTGTAATGAAATCGAACGTAAGTTCCGGCCGACGATTGATTTGGACTTCTACAGCTAGAGAGATTACAACTGTAAAAATAATAGATCCGCACTAATAAACCACCGTGATTTTGCCGCCAGACCACGTTAAACTTCTTTCACGCTACAGAACGTGGATGGTGAATTTTCCTTCATTTTCCACATAACTCAGATATTACACCATTAGATTATCATCTGTTCTGGTTTCTATAGAATTTTCTCAATTAATTTAATAATAACGTAAGTGCTGTTAACAGCGAAATGGCAGAAGGTCATCTATCATAATCGTGCATATTTAGTTTAGTAAGTGATTTGAACTAAAAAAAAATTTGTAAAAATGCATATATGTATCCAAAGCATCAGGAACCAAACACATAAGGAAGTTGCCAGTTTATATATTGGTAAATTGTACGCAATTATGAGCTCACAGTCAGCGGAGCATCCGAAGCAGCACCCTTTAATAAAACTCCTACTGCTTTTGATTTCTAGTAACCCCATTTGCCTCACCCTGTGTAGAAATGTTTATCATCATCGACATTTCGCTTTTTCGTGACAGACGTTCTAACATGATTGATCGCTCGAAAATCGTATTATAGAGAATAGATTTGAAACGTTGTGGACTTACGTCCAATGATCATTTGCCTAACTGCCTTTGGTCACTTCATTAAATAATTCTTGTCTTTTAAGCCAAGGGCCGTGAATCGCTAGCTAAGGAAGCGTGGTTCAAACGCAAAAATCAACAAAAGTCTCTAAAATAGTTGCTTAAATAATAGTAATAATGGTGGGGTAAAATTGACCGCTTAACGGGATATAACTTTCCGACTGTTCTTTCACTCCGAAGGGCAATTAACTGAAAATAATAAGTGGAGGAAGAAAATGGATTTGAAAATATGATAGCATTTTGAAATATGTATGCATGGAAAATATAGATGCAGGGAATTTCAAGCCATTGCACCTTCACGACGTACGAGTACAGAACGACAACGATTAATCAGATAAAAAACAAGCTTCTGTACTCGTACAACGTTCCCGAAACGAAAGAAAAGGATACCCGAAAATTGTAGCGACCCGTCTGAAGAAGTTGTTAAGGAATGAACAATCAAGTTGATAGTTTTCTCCAAGCTTTTTAACATTTTTACGTGTTACAAATAAAGTTCAGTTTCAGCGACGTTAAACGCTAAATACTTGCGAACGAAAACTGTGAATAAGCCGCACAGTTGTTTAAAAGCAGCGTCTGGAACGATCAACCTATATTTAAATACTATAATATCCCATACAGTTGCACTCACTTGGCGATTGTACAGATTAATATGTTATCGGTGGGGTTATGGTGCGACATTACAGCTAAAGTATTCATTGGACCATTTTTCCTTAACTGTACAGGTGCCTTAGTATCAGTTACTCGTATTTACTGCAAGAACCCGCTATTTGACGCATTTGAGAGAATCTGATGAAGATGGTAAACTTGACAGGATGGAGCACCTGCATACTATCGTCGTGATATAATATATCATTGCCATAAAAACCACATTGTCGGTTCTCTAGACTTGACGCCGATGTGCTTTTTCCTATAGAAACACCTAAACCTTTTAAAATTTTCGTCAGAAACTGCCGACACAGCAAGATTTAGAAGTTAAGCAATTCACAGTACCACATAATGTATTCAGTAAAGCTTTTTAACCAATAGCGCAGTATATTGACTCCTCCAGAGGAAGAAAATAAAAAGGATGTTAGAGCTTGCTAGTTCCAACATCCTTTTCATATATAGGAACTTTGCCTTGCAATTTGACTACTAGCTACGCCCTCGAGTTTCTCCTATGTAGGAATTATGTTTGGAAATTCGCTAAGAAAAAAAGTCTAATACGAAATCACGAAAACGTTTTGTGTATGTGATAATTTTGCCTAACAATCTACTACTATGCGGAAGTTGCGATTCTTACTTCCGAGTCTGTTGGCCAAAGATACAAGTGATAAAGATGTTAAGATAAAACGCCTAGTGGATTTCTGTATTTTACAAATACATGTGTATAGATGAATATGAGCCTTTAAACTAATTATCTGTAGTCGAAATCCCTACAATTCCACCACCAATGCCATAGTAGTGACAGTGCACATTTTAAAATACTCTTTCCCTTAAAAATTTACATTACTTGTAAAAAAAAATAAACTTTTTTTTTTTTACTGTACACAAGCTTACAAATCGCAGCTACGTCTACAAGTGTCCGCCTACAGATACGTGCCTCGTGTCGATTTTAATTCCTTCCAATTTAAGTAGCAATAACATTTCAGTGGTAAACAGCCAAACCTTTTCGCATATAACGAGTTCTGTAGATGTGTCTGATATTCGTCAGTACACGGAAAGCACTTCATCCGAATCAGAGCACCTCAAGAGAAAAGACTCGCCATTTAATAACAATAGAAACCACTACTGAAATAAAGAATCAAACCACAGTTATCTTTATGTGGTGTTACCATTTAGCCCAGTCACTACAAGGAGAGATAGTCTTGACAGACAACAAACGCCCGGAGAGTCCAACCAAAACATCTCTCTTAAAACCTCAAAACGTACTCTCAGCATTGATTTCCATAATGTTTTACGCCTTAATCACTTACGTTCAGTACAAGCAGCACCCGTTATTGCCACCAGGACACTCAGCAAAAGCGACTTCATCATATTGATACAGTGTTTTGTTTTTTCTTCCTCCAACTAGAATTTCATACAATTAAAAAAAATAACCACATCCACCGCTCCAGCGGATCAAACGTGCTTCTATCACTAAGCAAACTACAGAGCACAACTGCTTGAGAAGTTGTCAGACAAGTTATCAACCTGACCGTTGGCTTTTGTTTGCGGGCAGCCCGGATTCGTTGTGATATGACAGCAAGACGCTCCGTGGCAAGGTGGTCACCAAACACCCCTCTCCTGCGCACAGACAGCCGCGGAGTACCCTCAATCACCGCAGTATCAATAATGGCTCACGATGACAGTAATGATAGACAGAAAAACTACAGCAGAGATTACATTTGATTTTTTTTTGGGATTATTGCAAGAGACACAGAAAAGCGACTGAATACGAAAGGGGCGCAGCAGAGAAACGCCGTCAGAACGTGGAGCTGTCTGACAGAAGTGGACATTTACTGATCACAACAAGGGCCTAGCGCACTGGACGCCTCGTCAGCAATATCGAATCATCTGTTTGGCAGCCCTATGAATGGTACTTTTTACGATGAGGAACCGGTCCATAAACTTTTAATTTGTCCTTACCATATGTAACATTATATTACGCAGGCGTTCACACAGTTCTTAGAGGGTGGGTACATAATGTAGCTATCGAAAAAGGTGCTAAGGAGAGGTTCCACTTTATTGGGAGGTAACTGATGATCTTCACCACTTGAGTAGATCTGAAAAGTGTGCATGGATATAATAGAACCGATTCCAATAGCATGTAGACGTATCTCTAGGTGATCGTTCTTGTTTACGGAAATCTAGGAATTTTCATGATATCAGAATCTGATTAACTATGCTCTATGCTGGTTCAGTATTAGCTTTTGTCATAACCGAGAATGTACATTATCATTACAGATTATACTTGCCCGTACAGAAAATACATTGGCGTATATACGTCATTATAGCTGCAGACAAAGCTTTCGTTTAGTATCTACTACGGCTTATGTTTAACTAGTATATGGAACTATAGAAAGTACACTGGTCATTAACGAAATTCGAAAAGTCTCTTCCTGTTGAAGATCATGTGACTAAAAATAAGCCATACAAAACATTCAATTTGGAATAAAAGGCCGCTCATAAATCTACCCGAAAGATTAGTCCATAAAAATCTCCGGGGGTTCCAGAGAACTTTACGAACTGTTTATGAACTGCCATAGAAGAAGTGATACTACTAACATAATTAAGCAAAAGGAGTACATCATTGACCGCATAGTACACTAAGAATGTTTTGTGACATTCAATCTCTAGTATATATTTTAGCACCCCTCAGGTTGAAATAATATCTGGTTCTATATGTTCTCACTCGCATTTCCGCGGTACACAGATGACGCCGACTGCGAGATCCCTGCGAACCTAACCTTGTAATAGATAATGTGACAACGAACATAGGACCATACGTAAGCTTCCTTTTTATCTATAGATTTTAAATACTGCTAGTAAAATTGGGTCTTCACAGTTTTTCGAAATTTTTTGCAGACCACACCATCTTCTTCGGACATACATACATACAATACATATCCTTTATACGCTGGCACTGAAGTAAGGAAAGTGCGAAGCACGGAGAAGTTTAATTATGCTAAATTCTATTCAATATATCAAGCACACTAACTACAAAATGTACAAGCCTAACTCTGAAAGATGTCTGCTTATCAGAAATAGCTAACATCTTCAGACGGACATTAGCTCGATCTTCCCAACAAAGGCGTAAAACAATTAATGAATTCTGTTCAGAGAGCTCGATGTCTCAATGTGGAAAAGCGAAATCACAATCTCATGAGTACGATTCAATAGAGAGAATGGTCATGGTCGATTCGAAGGCAAAGAATTGAAGGATCTTAAGAAGAATGAAGCTGTTATACTCAGCTTACCGAGTAGATTCGGAAAAAAGTTGAGCCTGAAATTGGCAACAAGCCATTATTGATTCAAGTAGGCCTTGTCTTCTTCTATATATTTTTTCTTAGCATGCCGTGATGACACCAAGGTGAATCGCTTACGCAGTAACTCGTCAACCATTTGGCTTATTACAGTAGTTGACTGTACTTACTTGCATAACGAGTAACGCTCAAGCATGGTTTTTGGCCGTAGAGCAATGGACAAACGCATAAAGTTCCGAACGCAGAACGACTCATGGGATATTTGAATAAAATATAGTACGTCAAAGTTTTTTCCGCATTTATTTTCTGGTCCGATTTTATATGCTTTTGCTGAAAATCTAACCATCCAAATTTGCTTAATATTGTAAAATAAGCGCTTAGATACGCAATCGGAGTTTATAAGCCTAAGTTCGAAAAGTTATCGATGATAGTGCTGTGAACGTAATAGATATCAATATCTAATCTTAATCGCTTAATAGAATTGGAGTTTTTACAGGGGATTAAATAAATTTGAGGTACTACAAAACTTTCGTGGATCTAGCTATCTGTCAAATTCTTTCCTTCTTTTTTCCTTTCTCTTTTCCAACATGCCCAGACATTGCATGCTACCTGAATTAAACAGGTGATTGGGTCGACCTTTATGAAGATGAGATTGAAATGCAAAACGGAAATTTCTTCACTTAGCCTGACAGATGTAGAAATTTTAACAGCGACGTTGTATAATTTTAAACAGTACGCAATTTTCACCACATCTAGTGCCACGAACGAGCTTGTCGAGTAGCGCCTGCACAGAGTTTGCACTAAATGAAGCGGAACCGCAGAAACAAAAGAAAATTTGTTGAAAATCTGTTGAAAAACTTGGAAGGAAGCATGCATCATTGATACTGCGCAGAAAATCCAATCTATCTTAACTGAAATCGGCAGTATCGTCAAGATCATTCATTATTGTAGATATTTTTGTCAGATTCACATGTACCTAAAATCGAACTTTCTAACGTTGGAATACCTGTACTTCGACTTACAAGTCAAATCACCATTGTAAAGTACGTGCGTACCTTTGGGAATGAAGACTACCCAGAGGACCACTATAATAGTAACTGCCACTGCCCCGAACGCAAGGTACTGAAATGACCCAAATACAAAAAAAAAAATGGGCACTAAGTTGCAAGGTAAAGAAATGACTCAAATACAAAAAAAAAGTGGGCACTATATTACATGGGCATGTTGATAGATTTTCACTTCCGGGTTGCTCCAGCTCTGCAAACAGAAAGATTGCTGCACATCACATTTACATAACCTTTCTATGCATATCAGCCTAGGCACATACTGTGATATGAAGGGACCAACAATCGAAAAACAAGACAAAGGGATAGGTATAAAGGTGTTTCGCCTTATGTTTTGTGTTTGACTGGACGACCAGACCGCTTGGCACCACTATTTAGCACTGCTCCTTTCTTAGAATTATAGCTATCTGCAGATCTATACCAGCATGTACTTATCTAACCACAAATATACCGCTCTCGCATTGTAAAAACTCAAAAGAAGGAAACCATATGGGATTAGTCTATAAAACAACGACGAAGGCCTAATGTGTTACCTGCTAACGATACTAACTTTTGCATCATTCTATTCACGTTTGTCATTTTCTGCCTGGCGAGATTCAGCGGAGATCACTATAGCAGATAACTAGATCTGCTATCGAAATAACATGACGTCAGCATTCGTTCGTTGTTTACTTAATTTAGCAGGAGCTTAAGCCCTTAGGTAGTATTTTTTTTATTCGATCTGCTTAGTTTGTCTGCTTGTCGACCGTAACAAAGTCAGATAAAGCTCTGCCTGGCCTTCAGTGAGCGTTACTGATCGAAGTAGACTTATTAACACACCCAACAAAATTAATTGATAATATATAATTACTATAATTTGTAAGCTTGTATTTTGTGTTTTTATCACGACAGTTATCTTTCATTAGTATTGTTGACAAAATCTGAAGGATACTGATATCATACTTTTATTGTATTATTCAAAAAATTGTCGTATAGTTTACATACTAATGAAATGACTTATTGGAACTCAGCTTCTCCCAGCGTCGCTTGCCGGTTGCCAAAGATAAGCAATTTCAGGCCTTTTTTTTCCTCAGCCTTCAAAACACGTTTATTCATTTGATTATACTTATTGTGCAACATTCTATTGACGGGGCCTGAATCAGGGGATACTTAATATGATAATCCCTTAAAGATCCGGCGGTTCGTACCTAAGTCATCCCATTACTTTCAGCACAAATTTAGGTGGACGGAATCGTCGAAGTAGGATAATATCGGCCATTAAATTTGATTACTGGCATAAAGTTGTACCCACTGACGACGGTGATTTCTTTTACGACTCACCGTTTAGCAGTCGTCACCCGCCAAATAACGCTGGTAGTTCGCACAAAATGCTACTTATGTCCTTTTTTTTTTTTATTAATATTCTTTACCGAATATATAAATACATAATAATTTTTGAGTATATCGGATCAAACAAACAGCTCATTTAAGCTAGTTTTAGAAAGCGCTTTAATTTAAAATGCTGTTTAATCAGACCAAGCATTGGCAATAGCGGTGCCGATATAAAAGATCATTCCATTTGAATATTGCCAGCGGTTATTTACCATTAGCGAAATAGAAGACGTGTGTCCCTTACCTTGATATTGAGTACCCTAGAGTGCGTGCTTGGTTTTGTATACCGTAAACTTAAAGTGAAGCTCGAATCACTATCAATCCTCATGGCAGTAATTCGTTAAAGTCTTCAAATGAAGCCGCAGCCTACAAATACCGAGGAACAATTGTTGCTGTTGTTGCTGTTGTTGTTGTTCAGTGGAGACACGGCTTTCGAGTTTTTAATGCGTTCCGAACGCTGTGGGTAACGAAGGGCATTGCACCCTGTATCAGGCAGGACCTGCAAAATTTGCCGTCTACGTTCATACTCCACCAACAAATAATTTTTCTAATGTTATTTATTAAAGTACTAGAACACCGTGGTGACGCACAGTTCAGACAAAGCGGATCGGAGTGAATCAAAACAGGGCCGAGGCGCAGGAAGACGGTTCAAACGACCATTCGCGCTTATTTTTGCCGTCGTACATTTATACGAACGTCATATAAATTTTGTTCCTTGCCATCCTGTTGTTTTGTAGTAATGGTGGCGCGCGTGAAGTATCATTAGGATATTGTAAAAACTGTTAAGGTTTTATAATGACACAACATTTAGTACGTGCTTATAATTGCGGCGTGACTGTACTCAAGGCTTAGGAGCATCATAAGTTAATCATAAGAGGCGGTGGTACCCGTAATAGCGCAGTGTTTGTCGTGTTTGCCTAGTAAACTTACGGACATGTAATGATCCGGGTGATGAATCCGAACGTAGACACACTTCGTTTCGTGTTGAAAAAAGCCAGTCGTCTGAAGTAAGTCCTGACGACTTAACTACCGGACGTAAAACACAAAGAAAACGAACTCAGGGGTAGTCGCACACAGGATGAAACCACCCTCGGGAAGGTAGAAATAAAAGCAGTTTGTCGCATTCAGTCGTTTTTAACTAAGCAGTATTATACACAGACATATAAGGAATAAATAGACTAGATAATCAATGGTACTTATTAAAATTACATGTTCTCAAAAAGCAGGGTTTGACGGACTCTAACCAGCCCTATAACTCGTCTGCATGTTGATGGAATTAAGATTATGGTCCTATTTAAGCAACGATGCTCATTGATAATGTTATCTGGTTCACTTGAAAGAAATATACACACTGTATTTGTAACGGAAAAATACTAATGATGCCTAGAGAAAATGGTTTCTGCCCAGATTCCACCAATACTAGTTTAAAAAATAATACCTGCTTCGTTTTAGCTTGATGAACGTTGCTAAGTTTTCGAGGCAAATAAACTTTTGTGATGGGAGGTTACAGTTATCCGCTTTAATTGTCTCACCTTATTCCTTTGTGTACATGAGTGCAAAGTGGCCAAATGACATAGAGCGGACTAACAAAGGATCGCCACTTTAGTCATATAGTCAATGAGTCGTATAAGTCTCAGAATTTAGCGAATAAAAATTTACTAAAGATGTGTGTTTAAAAATTTACAAAGCACCCGAAATCCTTTTTCTATATACATGTGTTTACTAATCCTATAGTCTTTACCTATTTTAAACTACAGCTAATTATATTCAAGAGGTAAAAAGTTGGAAACATTTTATGCACAGAAGCGTTACGCTTGAATTATAATAAAAAGTAATTTGTTGTTGATCACCGCTTGGTACATATATATATTAGGTAATCATCGTGGAACGATTGTATTCATTCACTGTTCTTCATAACACTGAAAAAGGCGAAGACTTTCATAAGCCAGAACAGGAAATCTTCAATAAGCTGTAGAGAAGTAAATAAATAAATAAAGTGTGCAGAATTCGAAAAAGTATCAAATCCTTTTTTGATACACTTTGTATACTGCAATTGACGGCCGTTCTGGAGAGAAGAGCAATAGTTGCCGTCCAGATAAGCAATGGGTCTTCTTGAGTCTTTTTACGCCTTTAAAGCTTTTTATCGTTACAAGTCCTTGCATCCTTTGATATCCTTAGCTTATTAGCAAAATTTCATTCCGCTGGGATTTTTTTGTACGTAACGCATTTGAACTGCATTTTAGTAAGTCCACACTTACCGGTATCGCTTAACGCACGATGATCATTAGAAGTTTACTAGCAAATTGTCTTAGAAATGACTAGTTAGATCCTTAATTAAATTTGTAATGGTGATTGTATTGAATAAACGTGACCTTCGTAGGCATCATTTTGGAAATAACATATAAGAAACCCTCCATATATATAAGAACACTCGACCTTAGTGAACCAAGACATATTAGAACAATTTGATTTGCAATGTTTGAATTAAGAATTACAATTATTCTGGCTACGAGGCCGATGGTCAAAGCGTTTAGCAGCCCTCTAACTTTTGCTGAAGATAGATAAGTTTATTTTCCCTGATGATCATCGTTGTGTTTTACGTAATGGCCAGATGATGACTAGAAGAATAGAAAAAAATTGTACATCGTCTGAGGTAGACTTGGACCATCAGTGATGATACTGCAGTTTACGCTCGGTTACAGCCATACAAAGAGCTAAAACATATGGTGTTTAATTATTGAATTGTGTTACGGCTGCCGCATCAGACGATACAGGGTAGCCAGTACGATGAGGCAAATACCTTGTAGGACACGTGTTCCTAGCGAAAATGATACCTATGACTGCATGTTAATTTTACTACTAGTGTTTTTGACAATTATTTCCGTAAGTAATATATATCGGTATTACAGTCTAAGTTTAACCGAATAAGCATAACAGCTTTTTACGCGTGTGCGTGCATATTTGAATTAGGACGCCAACGTACACAAGTGCGTATTGTTCCTTGCATGTTTTTTTTATCTATTATCATTATCATAGTGTTAAGAATCTTTAGCACGATCTCTGTCAGCAACGTGCAAGATTGGTCACGTTCATAGCAAGACTTTGCGTTTCATAGACTGCATCGTACTGATTCCTTTTGGTAGTTCCCAATTCCCATTTGGGTTCTATGGTTCTCTGCATACGTTCAGAGCACACTGAACATTTTCTGCCAGGGTTTCGTTAGAAATGTTAGCAATTAGTTATTGCGCCATCATTATGAAAGCGAACAGACTCGAATCGTCGGCCCGGACTACCATCTTGCTCGTTGTTGCAACGTTACCATTTGCAGGCCGTCAATGGGTTACTACTGCTGTGGCTGGCAGCCGTCGATTCTCAAGATGAATGGGCATATATGAATTGTTGGCTTGTGGGACTGCTTTCATAACATTTAACTTACTCGAACTTAATTGCGCGTTTGTTTTGATTGACTAGCTTTGCTGTTTCGCTTGCAAGAACACACTACTGTGTGCGCAAAACAAGACTCAGAATAAGTTTATAAAAATTCGTTCTAACGCATCCAACTTGTAGAGTTTTAAAGTTGCATCAGAGTGGATCCCGTTGAAAACAGACCAGACAAATCGAACCATATAGCGCGGAAGATGTCACTGACGCGAACATTAACGAAATGGTTTTTGAATTGTTTGGAACCTCATACGAATGGATCCCATAACCCGATACGTGCTATGATGTGTCCAAATCATCGCAAACACATAAAGGAATTAAAGAAATTCTGTTAAATTTAATCGAAATCCTTTAATTTCTTTCCTGAACCTTTAAGCCTATGGTGACCAGGCAAACTACAGCTATAAAACCTTCATTTCAAACACTCGGCCAGTCAGC
The DNA here is from genome assembly GCF_002443255.2 of Varroa destructor. Classification (NCBI taxonomy): domain Eukaryota; kingdom Metazoa; phylum Arthropoda; class Arachnida; order Mesostigmata; family Varroidae; genus Varroa; species Varroa destructor. The sequence continues at coordinate 21,594,151 of NW_019211460.1, forward strand.
ATAGATGTAATATTTTTTTATTATTTCGCTCTCAATTGTTTTTGCAGTTTTTTGAAGCGAAAAATACATGAGAACTAAGGCTATTAAAAAACAATTAACCGAACTCATGCAGTCAGAAAAACTGTACTTCGTGCAGGCTTCTTGCCTTTAGGGCTCCTCTCGCCGCATCCTTATATTTGTTTAATAGAATTATAGAAAACAAAGACAAATAAACAACGTTTGGTGACGTTCCGTAGCAAATATAGGAATTCTTCATTGCGAGAGAGAGAGAGTCAGCTTGATCAACCGCAACTTGTATTGTATATCGAACTGATGAGCGAAAGGAAGTGATTATTCATTTCACTAGATTGTGGATGGTGCCTTGTTATTATGTAGTGTGCCAACTTTTTGGCACCAGACATTTGCTCCCTAATCCATCCATTCGCTTAAGGTAAAGATGCATCAACATATCCATAATTTGTTTCTTCAGTTTGATTCCAACACAACAGACCTTTTTCTTAGACAACAATTACACTTCTTACTTTTTTCTCATGTAGCTTCGGAAACGTCGGATTAGGTCTGGATAGGTTAATGCTATCCATTCGTAGAGAAGAACATGTTTAAGGAAACTGTTTTATGCGGGATCTTATGTGTAGACTTATCATCATCTAGAATTGATAAACCACCGAGAACTTATCTAATCATGATTTTTATTAATTTCGAAGCATTTTCGAATACATAAAAGCAGGTGAGTCTGTATTCTGGGATTGGTGATAGCAAACGTAGGCTAAATAGCAACACCAAAGAGGAGAACTTTTATATAAATTTACCGCGATTCCTCCATTGCAATAAAGTTATAAAAGCCCGTAAACAACAGCAGTACAAGCGACTAGAAAAAAAAGCTTATTTTGCGTTCACTCCAATGGAATGATCTTATTATTATAATATTTGTTTTTACGTTTAGCTTCACACCTCGAGAGTTTCAGATATGAAAACAGTTCACGGTGCACTTTGAGTATCAATATGTGGGTCATTGTTGGCCAATAGCTTTATAGCCAATAGACGTTTACCATGATGTTTTTTTGAGGGTTTTTTTTATATGACAGAGTGACGCCATTAACTCGAAAACAACCCTTAGCTATATCATCGGATAAGAATTGTTTCCGGGAAATATCAACCGATATCTGCCTACTTCCACAAAACCGAGCGCTGTTAAGGGCTCCAGTCATCGAAAGTGGCAGCTTAAGGACAGGATTAATCGCCCCCAAAAGAACAGCGACAAAAGTATTAGACACAGATGCTTGTGGTATTATCGAAACTTGCGTTCTATTTCTAGTTAGGTTGTCGGACAAAAAAGCTGGTCGGAATGATTCAAAATGAGATTTTCTTTCTGTATATTTCATTGCACACCGATGTACGCAAGGCCATATTTATGCGTCAATTTGGTAACCTACTGACGTCGCATCCCTTACATTCAACACTGGTGATCTGTCGATATAAAATATAAAAAAGCCTGTGAACGGATTCCTACTAAATCTAACATATATTATACCTCTTTTCTAAAAACGAAATCCAAAGCTTTCCAGGGAAGCTCGTACTTATGGGTGAGAAAAAGTTTTGTTGCACATATACTAGCGTGCAGTTACAGCAATTTCTGTGTATCCAGTAAGGAATCGAACAAATGAAAGTACAAACATAGCTACGACAAAACTAACTAGACTGGTCACTCGTCTAATAAATAAGTCGTCTTAAAAAACAAAATTATCCATACTCAGGAGCGAACTCAATTGCGTCTTAGCCACAAAAAAGCGGTAGAGAGTTTGAGTGGAGACCTCTTCTTACTAGCTGTTAACATACCGGGAGTTAATTGGATGTCTGAGCCTGGAAAAGATAAACGATTGTAACTATCAATTTAATTTCTCCGCGCTAGGTTTCCTTCTCACTAGCAGCGCTGATATAGATCAACTGATTTTCAAATATTAAAACCTAAGCTCGTTGTTGAATCGGGATGTCTTACATCGATGCTGTAAGTTCTCCCTGCTAACTCAGCTGCTAAAGCGTTCTCATCTAATTTGCGAGGGCGACATATTTGAGCCAAAAAATAGGTTGAAAATAATAGATACATATGTCCGTAGCACTCTAACATCATCAGTCACTTGATAAAGTAATTGTATTAAAAACCGCGCTCACTAAAATTCACGGAAATCGATAAATATCCTTAGCTCGCCGCAATTCTAAGCTATGCGTATTTTGTCGGACAGGTGTTCATAACACATCGTCCAGATAGAAAGTTTTCGACAGACGCACGACCGTCAAGTTTCACAATGACCGTGCAAATGATTCGCAAAGTACTGTTGAGGAAACTTCATTCAGTTAGAATAAACATAGCAAAATACTATGATTTGATTCTATTGTTCGTAGGCCCTTTTCTACGACCTGAACGTAAGGTCAACACGCGACATGAAATATGCACGGCTCATCGACAGCAACGGACCTTGCACCTACTTGTAACAAACAACAAGTCCTTTTATTTAATCGTAAAGGGTAGAACTCATTCAGAGGTTCATTAAAATTAAAAAGAAAACTAAGGTGGGGCAATTGTTGTCGTTGTAATTGACATAGCGATTTTGACATACTTTGTAGTCATGGTTTATACCAGACAGACGCGCAACCTTTATCCGTGCCTGTTTCACTTTTAGCTTTGATTCGAGAACCGCACGACGAGTAGATGGATTTTCTAAGGTATGTTAGAACTATTATTTGGCACCCGAAGCACAGTCGTTATTCTGACTTGTTCCTTGCCGACCAATCATAACAACTTTTTCTGTTTAATTGTGAAGGGGGAACTCTATTCGAGATCCGAATAGAGCAAATTTTGGTTTGTCGACTACATTGAATTGGGAATGGAGATCATAAATTATGCTGCAATGTTTTTTTCCCCATATACATGTATAGCTTTATGATCTGTGACACACCGAAGATGTAACGACAGCAGGGTAGGAAAGGTGCAGAATTCGAACTTCACACCTGAAACTTTTAAGCTCTATACAATCGACCCTTCTGTGATTGACATATATGCTACTGACACTAAAACAGTTATGTACAACGGACATTCGTACTAATTTTACGTTCTTTTTTTTTATTATTACTTCAGTACCTCATACGGTTAAGTTTCAGTTTTACGGATCAGTTTAGAGGCATAGTTGTCTCTCAGCGCCGATGTTGTTTCTGCTCTTTGTGGTGACACCATCCTACGTTGTTAGAAATCGTTTACGCTGTGAAACTCGGCTCGTGTATTATACAAAGCTAGACCGTTCAGGTCGTATGATCCATTATTCGTATTATAAACTTTCGTTATAACTTTCGGCGATGCTATTGTATATTTGCATACTTATCTTGCCGCTGTTTTCTGTGTTAGGTTAGTTTTAATCACTGTGTAAATTTCGCTTGGTTCGCTATATAATCGTATTCTACAATTGTTGCTCATAGGCTTGCCAAATATCTGTAGTTAATGTAAGAGTACGTAGAAGAACTGACTATTCAATTGATCGCCTTTTATAGGCCTACGCATGCAAAGCGGGGTCTGGTATTGTAAAAAATATAAAAAATGTAACGCACTTAGCCAAATATTGACAGAAAACCTGTGTTAGCACAGATGGTGCGAGCTACGCTGGGTTCAATTGGAGCTGGCTAACAAACAAGTAGCTTACCTATTGAAAAGGTCTAAAATAGATAACTTGAATCGAGTCCTATATCGTTAATAAATATATCTGGAACTGTGTCCCACTTGGTACGGATACAGCTCTAGCTATGCTCCGGGCGTTTCGTATGGATAAGATCACTTAATTAGCCTTGTCTTTATGATGGAGGCGCTAGCTAAAGGTCTGGCAGAAGCTGGTAATACTACTACAAGCAACATGAACATGGAAAAAAATTATACGGCGATGCAATATGTCGCACGATAATCATCTTCAACTTTTTTGAAATTTGTACCTCTACCTTCAATTGAAAATTCTGCAGCCGATGCGACCACCCTTTCGCCACTTCTGCATTTAGATAGTTTAGATTGTTTTTATTTTGACATCTGGCGCGCATTTTCAAAAAAAAAAATAAGCATAACGCGCAGAAAAGCTCTAATAGCACAGAAAAATTATCCGTAGTATTATTATGATTTGTGGGTAAAAATGTATTGTCCGAATGCATGAAGAACATTTAGATAATGTTTGTTTCTCTCAAGTTCAGTTCGCCTTAGTGTAAGGAGAATTTTCTTCGAAGCAGAATGGAATAAATGAGAAATACAAACTAGATCGTCTTTTTTTCGGGTCAATACTTTGACTATCTCTGTCTATTTTTACGCTACCCTTCATTAATTTCACGTAGATTTGTACAGTATTTCTTAACAATTTTCATAGATGTGCGTACTGAATGCGAATGTGAGTATGGTTTCACAAAGTCGCTTAACATCGTTACTATCATTACACACTTAAGGAACGCCAATAGATACGTCAAACGTATCGTTGTGGGCACCTAATTAGGAATGATTTACCTTCGAGTTCGCGTTAAATTGGGCTATTTTGCCGAAGCTAAAGCCTTTCCATAAATGCTTACACATTTTGATCGCTTTCAAGTACTCTCCATATATCTGTAAATGCAATAGAAACCTTTACGAACTTCTAAACGAGCTGCAGTTTGAGTTACCTCTAGCTCAAATATAAATTATTATTATTATTATTAAGTAACATTTCAGATCAAGTACATTATTAAGTACAGACTTCTGTTATTCAGATATTCTAGCGGTCTCCCCCTCGTTTGCTCGTTTTTTTTCTATATGCTGATCACAATACTCTGATTTTAACAGTAAATGTATATAATATGGTGATAATCTCAACATTCACAATGAAATTCAGTATGTGTGTTATAATTGTGCCTGTAGACAACCAGTAAAACAAAAAAGATAAAAAAAAATGCATGAAAAATGTAGCTATATTCATAAAGAGTATTCCTCAAATGTTTACTAAAATATATGGATGGATATTTAATGAATATTGAATTGTTTCAGTTTAGGTTCCCCTGGCAAAAGTTGATCGAAGAAAATATATAGTCCAATGAATTATCCCATTGGAGCCCCGTTGAGCATTTAACGTCAAAAGATAGGAAACGTGGAATCAGTTCTATCTGGAATCGATCTAACACCAATGCCAGATGTTCATCCAGTGAAACTCTGCACACGCATCGTCATTTTTGTAATGTACTGCTGAAGATTAGCCTATTAATTGGCATTTTGGGTTAATGTATTTTTCGGGTTAAGAGACGCCTGGACCAATTTTTTTCTTGTGTAAATCCCATTTCATACCCAACAAAGTTATCCTCGAAGGTCGAAAAAAAAAAATTGCCGTCGCTTTATTTCTCCTCGTGAATATCTACTAGATACGGCAATATATAAGGAAGATTTTATGACTGGCAGCTATTTTGCTTGTAAAATTATCTACGCATCAACTTCTAAGGGCTTAGCGCTGGTTCTGTGAGCGAAATTATTTTAGCCATGTATCAAACATATGAACAATGTAATATTGAGACCACGACTCGTAGCATAAATCCTGCACGAAGTTAAAAAGCTCTTGCATGTAATTTCAAGCATAGTATTTCGTTTTAGGATTTCATCTCACAATCTTTGACCTGGCCCACGTTTGATTGTCTCATAACTCGATTGATCGAAGCTTTTCGATTGATCCAAATAAACCGAATTTCCTTCTATGTAATTGGACTGGTGCTGTCCTCTTTCTGGCTATGGCAAAAGGACTTGTATTACATGTAAGCGAAAAAACTTTCCTTTTGCGAATCTATTCCTATACTAGTTTATTAAGTATTACATCCACAGTACCACTCAGCGCATCCTTCTGGCTGTAACAATACGATTATCTAGAGGAAAGCCAACGCAACAAATTCATGCCTTGTATATCCGGCGACCCTAAAAAAAACTTTTTAAACTATATATTTATAGAGTTAATAGTTTTTGTGCGTAAATCACTTGAGTCACTGATTTTTCTAATTATAAAAGCTGCAAATGTTTTACTTACCAATGAAGTGTTTTTATGTAAAGCTGACACGAATACATAAAGGGAAAGCACGGGAAAGATAGAAGGGAAGTACGGCAAAAAAAAAAAGCGAAAACCTACCTGGCCGACAAACGTAAGGCGGCTTTGCTAATAGCGTTAAAATTGTTATTGTTTTCGCTTCCAACTTAAGTTAGAGAACGAAGAAGGAGAATAAATTCTACTTAGTCGGTGGAATTTATTAGGTATAAATAAAAAATAGTTTTTCATATATTTGGGTTTGGTATTTTAGCCAGTATTTGTCGATAATGATTTTCGTGCTTATTTAATATAGAACGTTCGCTACTGCTCCATCGAATACCTTTTTGATGCTGATAGATATATATATATACATACAATGAAAAAATAAAGGTTTTTAAAGAACATTTCGCTACACATATCTCATATAGTCCCAAATATATCGGTTTTAGAGACATAAAATGAGAACTTCTTTGAATTTTGAAAATTTATTAAGTTCCCATCTGCTATAAGGAGCCTCAAACTTCTTGTTAATGTCGGGATTCGGGAATAACTTAAATAAGTATATCCAAATGCACATGAGTGAGCACATTATCATTCCTTGGAGATCACAAACTTCGTTTAGGCCTAGCATTTTAAGTTTATACCAAATACAGATCCCGTGGTATCCGCTGAACCAGTCTCCAAGATTTTACTTCCTGTGTACGAGCGACCCGAGTCCTGTCTTCCACGGTGCTAATTTCAACTTGTAATCTAAAAAAGAGTAACACGTTCGAGAAGGTAAAAAAGTTTTTATATGCAGTTAATGTTTATAGGAATAGTTCAGCTATGTTGCAGCTGTACTAGTGAAACGACTCCAATGTTTCTGTTTATCTCAATGATGGTATTATCTAGCAAGAAGGAGTGATTTTTCCTCGCGTTTTTCACCAAGGCCACCTCTTACACAATGACAGATGGTTTTTAGTCATATTGTCAACACGTATTACCGTTTCTGCTAGTATTTACTATCTGTCATAGCAATGGCACCTATGTACGACTATGTGTTAAGTTGGTTTTTCGCTGGGTGTAACGCGTTCAATTTTCGGAAATCTATATTAGCTCGCCTTATCTCTACCGGCCTTTTATAGTAATAGCATGAATACGTGGGGTGTATTAATCATTCGACTAATTTTCAATCGTTCTTCCTTTATACAGTCCAATAGAAGTATGGCGTCTGAAGAAATAAAGTCCACTTAGGGATGTTAGATACGGTGTGTTCAATGAGCTGAGCTCAACAAAAACATCATTGAATGCAATACATATCAATCACCTATCTGCTCCATTAAATGTTAACCGTAAATACGTCCAATAAGGTCCTACGGCGGTAACAACTCAATTTCAAAGTGTCTTTTTGTTACAGGGTCTTGGTTCCTTTGGTTTTAATGGTGTTGAGCTGTTCAGAATTGAAGTAGCTTTTTTTTTTAACGAAACGGCTGGCAAATTCGACGGCGTGACTAAGGGCAAGCAGAAAATTTTATTTGATGGGATCAAAAGCGTGCCAGAAATAGCTCCGGATAAAAGCGCACCTACTATAACCCAACATCTAATACATCGTGGAAAGGTCTTCGTCAACTCATTTAGCTCTTCTGTCATATACTATAGACCTAATATATGTCTATCATGGGTTATTTTCGTTTATACGCTTTTCCTTCGCTTTATAACATAGCGGATTACATGTAAGTGCGTACAACGGGACAATTGTTAAAGATCTAATAAGCACCTTAAACCTGCTGGTACCAGATCTATCATTATTGCAATCCATCATTATAGACAATGTTGTATTAAAACGTAAATGACATATTGTGAAAATCTAATCTAAAACAAAATTCGTTTGATGTTTCTATTATTCATTTGATATTTTTATTATCGGTTGAAGTTGCTGCCTTTTTGTGGCAACGTTACCAAGTGCAGCTGTAGGTCGCAGGTAATAGGATTTTACGATTTAAAATGGCCCTATTTGAATAAAAATAAAAAGTAAAAAATTCGTCTTATCGTGGATGATCTCCTTACACGGGCTAGGGAGTCCTTGTGCGACAAAGACCGTTAACAGCTGTACACTCGGTTAAAGGTCATCTTAAAATAGGGAACGAAGAGCTGCAGGTCGTCATAATTACATACAAGGGACACATTTTTTTGTCGTCTCATACATTTCGTCGAGATAAGATTTTTTTTCCAGTTTTGTGAATTTAATTTGAAAAAAAAATCTGCTTTTATTTGCATCATCTACATTTTTACCCATTTACCAAACGTTTCTTTTCCCAGTATACGATTACTAAGTAAGGCCAGTTTTTGTTGGCAATATTAAAACGAAGAAGGTTAACACATTCAATCTCGTGCCAATGTCAGACATCATACAATACTACGTTTAGCCATCAACACCGCTACAAGATTCGTGTTCATCGTTCTGAGTCAACTATGCATGCATGCATGCATGCATGCATACATACGTGCGTGCATAAGAGACCTAGCAAATAGAAAATAAACACACAGGCATTACACATAAACAATACCACTGTATTTGAAACCATGCTAATATCCGTTTTTTTTCTATCAAACATTCTCAAAGTACGCTCCACTTAAAATTAGCATCACCCGCCTTCATCTATATACATATAGGTCTATTGTGAGTCGAACAGATACCATCTTCATTTTGTTTCATTGTTGCTAGACGCTAAGTTCTTAAAGCACGCGCCCACATGCCACAGACGATATGAGCGTTTAGATATGTATAAAACTGCTAGACGTTGGTATATAGACGCTAGTGTTCGTGGTAGCGTGCGATTCTATATCGATGACGAGGTTAACCCATGTCCCACGTATATTTATATAATAAATGATTTAGCAAAAAGGTTACGTTGTGCGCTCAGATCAAGATTGCCTCAAGATTACCCTAAATACCGATAGAGCTTTAAAACATACTCCGTATTCAGGCGACGAAGCCATACTGGTATTGTTACTAAAGGACGTACAAATTGATCCGGATAATCTGAAGTCGCAACTGAATACATTTGTACCCCAAATGGATCTTTCAGAAAATTTACTCAACGAACGGTTATGGTTATTAGGTGTGTTTGAATTTTTGTAGCCTGTTGAATCTTCCCTAAATTTCGTAAACTTACGCTTCGTTTCGTAGCTCAAGGTTTTTTTTTGCATTTTTTGAACGCTCCTTGTGCTAACTCCTATGATGGCTCCACAGAATAAGTTATAGGTACACAAAAATTACATGACCGTATCTTTTGTACTATACGACAGTTAGACACTACTCAGTGTGATATTTTTTGCCTGCATCAGTAGCTTCCTTGTTTAGAACGCGGTGATCCTGTTTTCCATTAAGTAACATAGCTGCATATGTTAACCGGATAATATAATCGGGCGACGCTCAAGTAATGGGAGCAAATCAATGAAGCTGTCCCCCATACACGTCTGAATATTTTTCGAACGGACACTTCACTGCGGATTGAGTCTATATAAGCGCCCGATATGGAATCAACATCTAGCATTGAAGTAAGTCAAGTTTTTCCCTAGCCAACCCTCAGCCTGAAGTCCCGATTCTGGACTCTTTTGGACACTACTATAAGAAATAAGCTTTGTATCAACTTATCTAGGCCGACATGACTAGAATACAACGTTTGCCTCGAGGGATCAGTTATGGATTTGATCGAGAGATCGGCCATCTGTGTGGAAACAGTTCTCGAGGCCAATTTTGACGTTGTGTTTCAGTTTCGTGCAATTATTTAGTATCAAAGCGTTTAGCGAATTACTTACAATAAATTCTGGATATGTATTCTCCTTTTGTTCTTTGTAAAATACTTAAAAACGATCGCTTTAAGAACAGTCTAGAATAAGAATAGAAGTACAGTTCGGACGAGGGTATGATTAAGAGTATGTTCCAATTTGACTCGGAAGTGCTATAAACGAGTTCGTTAGCAAAATTTGTATCAGTTTTTCGTAGAATTCCAAAAAATTTCGCAAAAAAACTGAAATTTCGCAAAAAAAAATGAACGTTTTAACCAAAAGGTGGTAATCTTTCGTTTATCGTTATATTGTTTATAAAGAAAATTTGGTGTTAAACATTTTAGCGAAATAACGTAGTTATTTACACGAGACTCAATATAACACATGATCTCCTTCGGTGTATTAAGACAATAAGACTATGGCAAACAACAAACTAATGTTAGTTATTCAAAATCTTGAGTAGTACGTAATACTATATCGTATAGATAGTAAAAAAAAACTCCTTCCAATATAAACATGTTAAAATATTTCTCATAATTAATAATCTTCTTATTCGAGTCGCAAGA
>NW_019211460.1:21604640-21686631 GCF_002443255.2 Varroa destructor
ATATATTGTTGGCGGAAGATACTACGTCAGCGAAGAATTTCTACAAAACGTTTCAGTCACTTGTAGGAGGACTAGATCCGCTCGTTGTACATTTCAAGAACATGATCGGTTCTAGCTGATCAATCTACCCCGGCATTTGGCTAAATTTGGTTGGCGTTGACAGCATCAATCCGAAGGTGGTACGTCTAGTCTACTTAATGCGTATCGCCAATGAGTATTTACTCAGCCCAAGAAGCTCTAAGCACTCGATTGACTGTCCCAAAGACTGTCACATCGTACGATCAAAAAGTAGCTATTACCTATTGTACAGGATTATATTCAATGTCGGAAAACCTGTATTAAGGTGTCTAATGCAAATGTTAGCCAGTGAGCGTAGTATAGAGCTAATAATGCATCCTCGATGCTCGAGAAAAGGCTGATCTGATTTGTGGTAACTCACAAGCGCCTCATGTGTGAGGCTGTGTACAGGAGGTGTACAGCTGAGGCCGTCACTTTAGACTCGACACTCCGGTATCTGCTATGAGGAGCAATCTTTCAATTGGTCTCGGACGCTATAATATTATAGAAGTAAAATATACGTAGGCCTTAAAAAATTATTGTCGCTTGGAGACAGTGATATTGTTTTTGCCGTTAGAGGACAACTACAATGATAACCTATCTGTCATTACGATGGGGTCCAACGCTCGACGAGGGGTTTGTTCGCACAGGTCCTGTACCTACACACGGGCTACAAGTTGGTGAAATCACTAGCACGCAATGAAAGAGTCAATACGATTTGTCGTAATTGCATGCCTGTCATTATTTTTGCTAAAATCTTGATAATGATGGCGCAGCTGATTTGGTGCTATTGCGTCTCTAGTCCACTCTATTTTCCAGTGTCAAAATTGACATTTTGACTGTGTGCTAAAGGCTACTTGTAAAACTCAACGATTCGTCGAGTTAGTTATTGCCGTAAAAAAAAATGTCGTATTTTGTAGATATGCGCCCTATTTGGTATAGCTCTAAATATTTGATGGTAAAGGCGTAGTTCAAAATGGCTGCTTTTTATAATTCACGTGATTCAAAGTGATTAAATCGATTCCTATCGACCCGGTGTTTTCAATAATAATAACCGTGATCGAGCTTTTTTTATGTGGCGAAATATTGAAACGGTAGAACCCCTACGCAGTCGAGAGTGAGATACCTAAATGGTGATCGTTATATTATGCTGTAGTTAGCTAGTTCGTTTGATTACGTTTCAATCGGCAACGACATTTTTCCCGAAAGATTTTGTCAATTATTCAAACGGGTCAGCCATTAGGCCATCGATATTGAACGCCTAAGTACCACCTAACCAATATATAGAGTCATATGTTTGACGTTTTCTCATAACTTTTTTATGCTCAATATTTGAATATACAACACAAGATGAATCGAGTAGCGAAAGAAACAGAGGAACTGTGGTGTGCAGTATCTACTTCGTAGCAAAACCAACGACAAGAGGCCTCATGAGAAACGGAATTTCAGCAGGGTGGTATTTTTTCATTGTTACGGAATGAAAGCCGACGTACTCAATGACCTCACCGATCTGCAAACGGAGAACAATAAAATCGACTTCATTCATTCAAATACAGAACACGTGTCGTAGTTTTAATCAATGCTGTAAATATCATATCGGTTGAAATCCCTACCAAAATAAAGGTATTCAAATAAAAGTATAGCAAATCTGTTAACTAGCAGACTAGCTTACCGCTCCGTGTAAGTTAGTGCCGTACGCGATAATTCTCTTACCCTTCGTGAAACGTTGCATCCGTCGTTACACATTTTCCATATGGGGTTGACGGCTTTTTGGATCGAATAGCCCCAACTAGGATCTTGATATTGTTCGTGTTCTAAGAAGTAGTACCGGCCTCCCTAACAAATGGCGGAAAGAGTGACATTAAACAACCTATTCAACAAGAACAAGTGAAAATCGCTGAGCATCATGTTAGCCTTGTTGTTTAACAATGTCGAATTTGGCCCGAATAATGGGTTTAGACGGGCTGTGTATTTAGTCATATAGGTAAACCGAATGCCGACGGCCATTCATCAAGCGTCGCACAACGCCATATTAGATTTTTTCTAGTCTTATTTCAATTTTAATAAAACGAAGCTTTCCACCTAAACTTCAGCAGATGAGTTTGATTTAGCTAATCTCTTTGGATTCTTTTTATCAGGGACTAGACTGAGCAGATTGTATTTCTCGATAGGCATTCTTTTTTGATACTAGAAAAAATGTTTGTTTTATCAAGCTTTATCTGTGGGTTAGGGAGCAGTCGCTTTACGGGCGAACATACGTAGATGAACAATCTCAGACATAGATCAACCTCAGGCCGACTGGTGTGTTAGCTCACGTATTTTTAGTCAATTTAAGCGCCTCTGAAAGGGTCCCGCGCCGCCGAACTTCGCCATCGATAGAAGCTAAAGAAAATAACAAAGCTAAAATCGTTCATCATTACCGCAATACAATAATAACTGTGATAGTCAAATCAGCAAAGCTTTCAACGCAATCGATTTGCATTTTGCGCATTTGATGACCAAACGTGCATGGTCATCGACCCTTTCCACCGGGTCCTTGTTGTGCCGCCAACTTATCTTCAAATTCAAATTTCCATAATGGTATGTATGCGTAGGTAAAGCAAGCATTCGTCTTTTCATCAAACACGAACGTCTTGGGCTTTGCTAAAGAAAGCTTTGCTAGTTATTACTTCACTCGTTGTCCATTGTTGCACTCACTAACATTTGCGAGTGAACGAAGCAAAAATGACAGTAAGCCATGAACGCCATTTATCTAAGAGGGGCGCTGGATTCTAAAGCGGGCTAAAATTTCCTAAAATAAGCTTATGCAAAGAGGTTCAGACGCCCTCATGACAGGAAGCCAACATTACGACTTATCCATAGAGAGCACGTGCTACTTACTTAAGATGTCTAATTAATTCAAATACAAGCGTTCCGAAACTACTATCATCCAACTTCCCATTGAGAAGTGTATAATACAGATTACATTACGAGGTAAGTTTCGATTTGTCTCATATTTGAATATGGTCGAATTTTACCTAGTTGATTGGTAGCCAAGGCCCAACTGAAGCCAGTAACGTTACCTTGGCCAAGACACGCTTAATTTCACGCATGCTAACAGCGAGATTTTCGACGGAGCAGCATACAAGTGTTGCCACCACCACGTCGACAGATGCATCCGGTAAATCTTTGAGTGATTCAGGCCGACCTTGGATGAAGCGTTCGACCTTAATGTGGGAGAATGGAAATTCATGTTGCTTTTTTTTGTAGAGTTGCTCAAACATGAGCTCCGTCTCTACTATTACGACCTTGGAGCCGCGTGGGTAGAACTCGAAGTTACTGCCCGTACTGGGGTTCAGCTCCACAATGTATAGCCTGCCTGTAACAAAGAGCTTCAGTTATTTCGTATTAGTGAATAGTGAAACGTAATCTATTGAATGCCTCGTCACATTAGTACTTTCGTCGGATGTCGAAATAAGATGAATAGCTACCGTCTATCGTTCTTTCTTTGCATATATGTTATATTTCGTTCACCACTATTGAGCAGTTTAAATGGGCTTCAATAAAAAATTACGCTAAATAAGGAAATAACGAGCAGTAGAAAAGGTTGCATATGAAATCCCTCTTTCACTACATACGTTATATCAAGACCAAATATTTTTTAAACATCATCTAATTTTTGCAACGTCATTTGTCCAGGGAAGTTTCGAAAGCTACGATAGAAAAGTAAGCGTTATAAAGTATGAAGATCTAACGTAACATAGCATCTAATATTCCCAAGGACTTCTTTCTAATACGAAGTCCTTTAATTGAAATTTGTTTCACGTGAAGTTCATGAGCTTCTACAGCGCTAAGTAGCACAACGATTGCGGAAGCTTTTTTATTAGATTTCTATTTACAGGGGAGGATGTTTTTATGTCGTACTGTTTGCATTCGCGTCATGGGAACGTAGTTGGAAGCAACTATTTGGAGCAGTTTCTACCAAAAATCGTCTCTCACCATCTTTGCGTAATTGGGCATCGTGGGATTTCAGATCCTTGAGATTCTCGAAAAGCACCTTTTTGAAACGAGCAAGTTTGGTGGTGTTCTGCTTCGATTTTAGATCTTCTCCGTAAAGAAGCGCCATAATTTGCCTGACACCTAGACGAACCTGCAAAGAAAATCAACATATAGTGGGAAAGCAAAAGGTTATATTGTATACCTCTAACATTAATAATCTCTCTCTCTCTCTCTCTCTCTCTCTCTAACCCTTTCAATATGTATGTATAGCTAGGCCAAATTGTATCTACTTATTGGTTCGCAGTGATACTTGTTGGGTTTTTTTTTGAGTGCTTCATACTTCAGATTCTGCACTCGTTTGGACAGTGCTACGGAAGCCAGGCGCTCGTGTTCGACTTCGCAGTTGCGGAACCTCAATGTGTGTTCCTCCGGCACTAGTGCTAGCATTCACTTTCACCATTTGTGTTCATCAATCCATCCATTCGAATTTTTTTAACAAATATCGAAATTTCATTAGTTGAAACTAAAGACCAGCCAATTTTTTAGAGTTTCTAAAGTATAGCTTTTAAAAGTACCATCTTACGAACATTTCAAGCCGAAGCAAAATTTCTATGTATAGTGTGAGCTACCTACAAACACCATACCTGCTTCCTAAAAATCACCATGACAAGAAAGCTGACCAAGGGTGCTGCAGACCAAAGCACTAACGGTCGTTTCTGGAGCTGTCGTAGCTGGGCAAGCGCTGCCTGTGCAGCTGTCACCGATGATGACGACATTCCAGTTTTGTTTGGTGGTCGGGATTAAACACCTATATGCTTAAGCTGTTTTATTTAAATTTTCTATTAGATTTCTATGTATTCTTATATATATATATATATATATATATATATACATATACATACGTACGTTTCTACTGAGCTGAAATTTCTCTCCAACCCAAGCTAAACGATTGCGGGGTCATTCTGATTTTGTTTTTCTAATTACCTGTTGCCATGATATTGGAACGACAATTGACAAACTTTTCTAAAAATCAACCTCGTCCATGTAATATACTCGCTAACCAATGTGGTTCACATATTTCGTATAACTTCAGACTTCTGGAGCGCAACAGGGTTATCTTGAAGCTGTTTAAGTTACTGTCGTGATAACGTAGTATTCACAAATCGAAATCTGTTCACTTTGAAATCTCCATCTCATCTATTGTTATCGACCTGAAAGACAAACCTGCTGTAGCCTTTTTGAATTTCTTTTAAACTTCTTGTACGTCCACTTTGCACACGCACTTCACTGACAGTTTGAGTTGAGCCCAGTTCACTACTTCGCTAGCGATGTCTTCAAATATGTGTACCCCTATCGGCAGGACGATTTACTTCACTGTGTTCCTGGCACGGTCCCGCAAGCCCTGGGGAGCAGCATGAACTGTTTACTCTGTAATGCTCCATCGCTCTGAAGATATGACCAGCAAACAATTTAGGCACTCTTCATTCTATTCAGCTTCTCTTTTGTGACTCTACAGGCCTGCTTCCCATTGCGGATTGGCTATGAAAAAAAACTAATAAATTAAAGCGCAACGCACTTTCCCACTTTCGCTCTTGATATTGCCGAACGGCCCCTCTATCTAGGCACTTTCTTCTCGAGTGTCGGCGCCCTTCTTGTGTATTTATAAAGTGTTTGTCTGTCCGTCTGGTAAGGTCTGTCTACATACGAACGTGTCCGCATTGAAATCTATTTCAATAACTGTGTTGCAACAACATATGCTTTCATTGCAGCTATATATACTGAAGAAACCCGTGAAATGCTTGAAGTTTGGGTTAAAGATAGACTAAAGTCGACTTCCATTGGCCGTCCGCAAGGCTTTTAACCGTAATATCAATCTTTATCGCGGTTCTCTTGGTTGCCTGCTATAGATGGATTTTGTTGATTTGAGCAGATTAATAAATGATCGGAATAAACAGCAACTTTTGGAGCCGTGATTCTACCGTTAGTCCCAGTGGCCCGATAAGGCACCGGTTGTTATGATGTGATAGAGCCGCTTTCATTGAACAACTTGCATTATAGATTGTAGCTCACTGTTTACCTCTGACTCGATTTACTTTTACCATTTCTTTTAGTCCATCAGCTTCTGTCTGTTGGACAGGGTCATATTAGCTAGAACTGAAGTAGGATTCATAAGCTGAAATTCACGAATAATATGTCGAATTTTGTGATATTACATAACGGGAAGCTGGAACAAATATAGACATATCTAAATGTTTGCATTACGTATCCTTTCAATCAACTACTCTATCATTTACGAATCCCGAAATGAATAATTAGAGCCTGGTGGAGCTGCGCAGCAGGCTGACAAACCTTACATCATGAACTCGTGACTTGCTTGAGTGTCAACGATTTCAAAATCGATACTTCCCAAACAGTGACAACGCTAGCTCTCATTGGGGAAAGTTAGGTAGCGGTGCGAGATCTGGACGGCAAGCCGCTAGCCGTCCCTCTGCACTGTCTGCGATCCATTGTCGTGAAGACGAGAAGCTAGTAACGACTTCAGCCCATGGCTGTACTGGGTCGGTAACTATTCCCTCGGTCTATGACCGTTGCCACGAAAAGCCACTGTGTCTATCTTCGTATTGTCGTGTTACTATTACATAACGTAACTATAGAGCAGTACGCGAAGTGCCGTCGCCTTCATGTTATTATGATAATTGTTAGCCGCGTTTTTTGCTGTGACGGCATTCCCGCTAATCACGTTTGCCAGCATCGTGGACAGCAGTGTCACCTGTAGGTGGACGCCGGCTTCGACATTGATGACGAAAAATAGAGGAGTGCAATGACCCACAGTTATCGTCGTTTTTTTTTCCCCCCTGCTTTATTAGTCGTACCAGATCAGACCGATTTGCCACGTAACACCAGCTCTCGACAACTAGCAATGGCTAGGTAGAAGCCAACGTGTGTAATGTCGCAACGAACTGTCCCTGGTCATAACAGCTGTGGTTCCTGTGGACAAAATAACCATTGCTATATTTTATAAACACGCAAATAAGATCGAGGCATGATTGATGGCGTATGTAGTAATGGAGTAAATCGTGAGACTAACAAATTCATTTGCGCATGTGTCAAATTCGACACGATCACATAGCAACGCATAGAAGTAACTGACTGATAGGTTATATTAAAGGCGCAATTGTGATGGATAGAAAACTGATCAGCGGTATAAGTCAGCTGGGGTCTGAAAAATTCATTTTGCTGAAAAAATTAAAAAAAATATCTTGGCAAAAAAAGTGAGCTTTACTCGTCAACATTTGTAACTGATGCTAGAAAAACGCGGCTTTTCATTGGAATAAATCTGTAGTTGTTTCCCTATTTTTGCACATGTTTTGCCATATTGACGTGTCGCATGCTCCGTACCCACCTATATGATTTGATATGATGAGTTGAAATTCTGGACGGTTTGCTAAATCTAATAAGGGAACTACAATGCTCAATAGTTCATATGATTGATGTAGATGCAATCAATGTACTATATGTTTCGTACTTAAATTCAATCCTCTGCGAGTATTTGATGAAAAAGTGTAATTTTAGAATAGTAGTAGGTGTTTAAACGTAGACTTTCTCTAAAAATAGTCACGCTAAATACTTGTCTCTTACAGAATATATAATCGTTATTAATTGATTTAAGAGTATGATTTTTGTGCGAGTATGTAGTTATGTAAATTATCGATAGTAAATTCTCTATTTATTCTGTGTTAAAAGCTATCCTAAATCTATAAAGCAGTCAGTATCGAAAAATCATACATAAAAAAACACAACGTTTCATCGCTCAGCTGTTTGTTGACAACAGTTAACTGGTTTTTCACATTATCATAAAAATCTGTTAACGAAAACACTGTTCTGAATGATACGGATGACGCGCTATATTTCAATTTCAAAAATCTGTTTATCAATCTCATAATCGATTAATAAATTAAACACACTTTCACTAAGTTACAATCATTCAATCATCGTTCGAGCGAGGAACTTCTCTGCATGGAATTTAGTCCTCTTATCATCGTCATTTCCGTATAAATCTAGCACACCGGAGGGTTTTATGGATCAACCTTCAAAGGCACATCCACCCCACGCTGGACACGTCCTAACACACTAATGTATAACTGAAGATATGTTCGCACTTGTTAGGCACTATTAACTTTTATATAGAGACTATAAAAATGGTTTTAAGGGTCTTTATATATATGTACGCGAATTCACGCTTCTCCTTAGTAGTTCGCAGAGTACCTAGACAGGTATCACCGTGTCATTATTGTATATCAATCGTATATTGTAAAGATTTTTGCTTATACATACGATATAGGAGGATCCATACAATTAACTTACGTCGCTTGTGTACAGATTGTAATTGACTACTAGTAGTGATTTCGTCCTGAACATACAAGAAAGATAGCAAGCAAAATGGGTTCTAAGTTAGATCTTTGCAGCAGAGGCGAATCATACCTACTAAAACTAATATCGACCTAAAAAGCTATTCCTTAAACCGCAGCAGTAGTTTCATTTATCCGCTGAAAATTTTTCACCGTCCAAAGGCTTTTTAATTTTGTTTAAATTTTTTTTTAAAATAAATTAACGTAAATATAATCAACTATTTTCTTTTCATTGGTAGAATTTATAATAGTCGGTTGAGTATAAGTTATAGATCCACACTGATGTGGATTAATTTTCTTCTGTATTTAACAATTAGCTTTTTAAAGATGAGGCAAACAATACATGTTTGCGCGACGTGCCCATAGTTTTACTTGATATGTTTCCCTATAAATTAGCATTACAAAAGTTTGCCAACCGGAGCACCTAACCTACTGACATAGATACGATACTCAGTGGCTAAGCTGCGGCAAAATACGTTTGGGGAATGGGGTGAACTATAGAACCGTATTTAGTGAACAACCCCCTTATAATAAGTCAGATTACTTTCTGCGAAGATAAATGGAAAGTTCAATTTGGAATCGTCGTCTGTTCATCACGACATTGTATAGGGAAACAGCTGTTTTGAGAATGGTCTAGCTTTTTCAAATTCTTCGAAAATATAATACGATATTGTTGCAGGGGATTAATACGTACGAATCGCTGCCTCGAATAATTTGATGTAGTTAAAAATAGGATAAGATTCCTGTAGGATTCTTAATTGGATACCTGATTATCACAGCTTCGTCAGCGTTGTAGCATATTCGCTTTATTAAACCTATTTACAACTCTACCTTCATGTTCTAGTAAACTTGAACAGAGAATGAGTACTGTCTACTTCGTTGACCCCCAGACTCACAGATCGCCAAAGAAACTTCCTGTAGAATTCAAAACTTGTAATTATCTCTTCGAAAAGTTGTTTATCAGTTTCTGTCATTGCTAGCTAGTTCGAAACTCAGAATAAAGATTATTGTTCATGGTCGAACTTGATCGGTGAGTCAGACAGAGAGCGGTCGTAATTCGCCAACACTTCTACTTACTAGTATGGCTTCTACAGAGTTAAAGTGAGGGATACTGACGTTACGTAGATCAAAGTCGCATGTTATCATAGCTAGTCGTTCTGCGCCTAACAATCTGCTAGAGAATCATCTCTAGTTTCCACGCATCTTTTTCTTTATATCGATGAACGGACTTGGTTATATAGAACGGACATGGTCGACTATGTTTGCTATCAGAGCGCACACCAAATGCAGCTGCTTCAAGATAATAATTGAATTTTGCCGCGTAATATGCCAGCGACCTCCCGCCCCAAATGCACACACAGCGCCACCTCGTGTGGCCATTACACCTAAATCCCTGACATTCTGTTTTTACTTAATCATGTCTCTTGTATTGTATATGCATATGAAAATAAATACATGACTGATACTGTATTATATATATATATATATATTTATATAGCTGTTATGAACCCTATTTTGTGCTATTCACTGTGCGCCAAGCTAAAGATTGTCGCGTTTAGCTTTCATTGAGCAGAAAAACAGCTGAGATATTTTTTTTTAACAAATAATAGTAATATAGTTTGTGATATGTAGAAAATGTATGAAATGTGTTATTACATAAGACAAAGCAAATGCTCCTTCAAGAAGAAATGTCCCCTGGTTAAAGTATCGAAGGAATATAACCATTAACAATTATCTAGTTTTATCATACTTCTATAGCCATAGTTGTGAAAGCACAAATAAATAGCTCCAAGCTTATATATTAGATCAAACAGTTAGGACCTACAAATTCTTTATGAAGTTTATGTACGGCACAAGAAAGCGAACCAATTATTATCTCAGACTTATTAAAGCTAACTTATTCACGCAGTCCAATCACTGTATATCGGCTGTTATGTGCTTTCTAGAAAACAGAAATTCCATTCTTTGAAGTTTTGTATTGAAATTCAGCCAAAGTTGACCAACCACCCGAGGCCACACATCGTTTTATTTCTAGCCAGCTAAACAGATAGCGCCATACTTCTTGCGGACTTCAGCTTCCTGTAGAATAATTGCGCGAAAAATTACTATACTCTGAAACTTCCCTTATTGGAAGACGTGTTTAAAATCAAACATCTGTGTGTCCACTCAAGAAACATTTTTCGCATTAGAATTAAACAATAAGCACTTTACGGCATTCGACTGAAAGTAAGTTAACGGAAAACGTAGCGCAGAATGTACAATAAGAATGCCTTTATTGATGCTGCCTGTACATCGCCGCCCGATAAAATATCATCTAGTAATAAATGGCGAAGATCAAATAATTGATAAGCGACCATTTGTTTTTACAACGTATCCATATGGTAATATGAAATCATTATTGTTATAATGGTAAAGGTCTACCTTTGGCTAGTGACGAGTTATCACAGGAGGCCGGCCAATTCATTATCGTGTTTTTTGTTACGTGACACGTGACAGAATAAAACGCTGCTGGAACAAAACCATACGTACGCATCCTGTATGTGTTTGATGAAAATTGTCATGTATTTCAAGCTGCTGTTCACAAAAATGGCGCCACTTGATAATAAGGCGTTTGTCTAATAGGTTGAATGTTGAACTGCCAAATTGGCTTCACTACGATGCGTACTAGAATATCCAGTAGCTTTCAAATCATTATTCGTTGTATTGGTGTATAAATATTATAAATATATAATACAGATTTATGGTTCAAACAAAATCAGATCGACACAAAATTGGCGATCAATAGATAAATGCGTACGGCCGTCCAGTGGGGGCCGCGATATCAGTCAACATCGGGATCGGTCCTGCACGGACTATCTTTCTATATTTGAGCCGGGTTCCGAAGATGGTTTTTCAGAGGTTCCATAACGTAGCAAATAAGCATTTAGTACTTGCTGATACGGGAAAACAAGGCACAACGGATGGCACTCTTCCTGAAATTGATAATGAGGGATGTTCAACCGTCTAGGGAAATAAGCAAATCTGTTTCAATCCAAGAAGATATTACAATATCTCCTTGTTGTTTGGCACTCACTCATTGGTATGTGCGCGATATTCCTCTGTAATTGTGTGTATTCGGTTAATATTAGCTTATATACGTTGAAGTACAAGGTGCGATGAAGTATAAAGTGATAAAACTCAGTTGTATTTCGGTCAGCATCGAGTCGTTCTCAAGTTTACATAGGAAAATCCTATTTGTTTGAAGTTTAATGCTTTGCAGAATTATATCCGGCAGTTTAATAATGCATTTACTCATCTAGCAGCAGATACGACTATACGATAGGTACTTAGTTCTACTGAAAGTTGAAGCTAGCATTCATAGGAAAAAAGAAAGGTTGTTGAAAAGAATCTGTTTAGATACCTGAAGACAATCCCGATTTGATGCCATCTTTGCGACATTCGTATACGAGCGGCAATGGAACAAGAGATGATTTGCTTGTACAAGGGTAACGGTGTGTATGCTGTTCTTCTTTCAAGTGACCTACTGCGTCCGAATTGGAGGTGAAGCATTGACCACACTCATTGCAGAAGATCCATCTGGAAACTCCATTTACGCCATGCTTCGCCAGATGATCGGCGAAAAGATTCGGCTCAAAGTATTCATGGCACCTAAATCCCATTCAAGTCAGAAGCACAAGCCGACGTCTTAGTAGATATAAACGAAACCCGAATAAAAGCAGTTAAGTAATTAGATAAATTACAAATAGATTTCAGATTAAATTGAACTTTGGCCAATTACTCAGCCTATAGGCAGAATCTAGATTCAATATATTGTTGGTCTGAAAAGTATCGAACCTCGAATATTGGACCACCGTGCATCGACAAGGTAATTGAGCTAAAAGTTTTCAAT
Source organism: Varroa destructor (assembly GCF_002443255.2). Taxonomy (NCBI): domain Eukaryota; kingdom Metazoa; phylum Arthropoda; class Arachnida; order Mesostigmata; family Varroidae; genus Varroa; species Varroa destructor. The sequence goes on from NW_019211460.1 coordinate 21,616,974, forward strand.
TGTCTGACGCGTGTTCATTAACTAGATGTACCCAATTAACACTGTAGATTTTTCTATACACGCGTTTATGCGTCATGCTCCGACAAAACAGGCCCATACATAGATGTCTTCATACCAATGAAAAGGTTACGACATCCGTAAAAGCAAACTTGAAGAAGGGAAGGGTCACTGGTACGGAAAGCTTCAGCCTTTAATTATGTGTATTTAGGCTGTTACATGTTGTATTTAACTAGCAATAGATACAGATGCTGATTCTATATCACCACAACGACTTTGTAGAAAGTGGATGGAAAAAAATATTTGATTGTTGTTAGGCTTTATGTTATCGATGCGAGAACTGATTAGCTCGCGGATAAAAAAAGAAAATAAAACTACACAAACGATATAATGACATTAATAGTAATACTAAAAATTATTACTGTGAGATAATACCAACCGAATGCAGACGTATTGGCCATGATGGCCATATATTGAGTGGCTTGCAATGGCATGAAACGTATAGAACTGGCTATTGCAACAGCGGGTAATGACAAAGGTATCCGCGTGTTCGATTCGACAGTGCTGATATATGACCAGATCCGAGTTGAACTTCCGACTAGAGCGAAAGACAATGGACATCACACAGAATAGGTAAGTTAGTCGCGTACAGGTCTCCCTCTTGAACTTCATCTCTAGAGGTAGCTGCTTTGAAGCGAAAACAAGAAACTTACAAATTTCCTACTGATGAAATCGAGTTCTTTTTTTGTGGCTCGCTTTGCGAAATATATTTATACAGAAAAAAATGGGGCGAAAAAACTGCAGTGTTTATTATCTGAAAGATAGAGATAAAGACAAAATAAGAAAGGAAGTAATGCAAGTTAATAGGCATAAGGTATTGAAGGATATAGTGTTAGGTAATGTCAAGTCCAACCAGTAGACTTCAAATCGTCTTTTAGGTAGCAAATTACAGCGTTAAATAGGGAAAAACTTCCTGTCCGGTAAACAAATTAACAGCCACCACTTGGACAGAAAAATATGAAAAAACCGATGATATAGACAATATTTCAACATATAGAAATAATAAAATCGACGCTTTCGGAAGCCAACCTATTTTCTCATAACAGAAGTTTGCGCAAAGACCATCGGTGTCAACGATTTATTTAATCTATCACTAAGTTTCTATTTAATCCATCGGGAAGAACTGTTTCGATAACTCAAGAGTGTTCATTTTATTTTACATCTGTTACGGTGGCTGAAAAGTAAACTCTAGATAAAGTGAGGGTTTTTTTTCGTTTTTCTTACAAAAGACTTTTGCGCCTATAGATATGTTCCTTGCTATACCCTACGCCCGTTGTGCATGCGTGTGATGACGCTTCTCAGCATCGAGTCAAGTTACTGCAAAAGGCTAAAAGACGCGGTGTAATACCGACCCACAGTCGCTGCACTTGATCTCTTTTTTTGCACGGGAGAAACGAACCGTGTCTTGAGTCGGTGTATTAGGTAGATTCTCGAGGTTCGAGTCACCTTTGTCGGTAACTTTCATGAAATGTATCGGAAATAAGGAGACTCGACTAATTCGTCCTGGCTTTTTACTTTTGCTACGCAGTTGATCGGACATTGAATTGGGTATGGAATTGACAACACGCGTATGGTCGACACTGTTCCTGTGCAGAATCTTTCTCCACCAGCCCTGAAAGGCGACAACAACAAAGGCTAGAATAGCTCAGTTCATAGAAATACTGCACCAGGAAACACTGAGCTTATTTTGGGCAGTCCATGTACCGTGACTAACTCAACCAACATGTCATCGTACGTACTGTCTTAAAAAAAAGTTACGTGATAAACGTTTTTGCTACTGAACATTGTATTTAGTATATTTTTATTTTTGCCTTAATTCGAGCGGAGCGATCTAAATTATTTTATTTACTTGAGATACTGAGAGCATCGTTTCTATATCCTGCTTGATTTCTGGTCGACTCCCATGTTGATATAGCGAGCCCGCATATATTCGCAGTAGCATGTATATGGGCCTAGCTATTGTTCGTTTTACAATGGAAAAATGTTTAATAACATCTAAGCTAAGTCATGTAGTTCATCAATATTTGCTACACGGCTTAATTCCACTTTTACTACAAACTGTCTTGTCAGGCACTTAAATTAAAAGCCAGATCATTGGTTACATTTCATTGTTGTATCTGGCCTGTGGGACAACCAGTGAGCGATTCGGCCTCTCATTAAATTAGGACATTTCTAATAGAAAACCTAAGTTGCTCGCTCACCTTCGAAAACAATCTGGATGACACGGCTGTGGGTGTAACCACCTGGTCAGGTATGGGCAGCACCATCTTCGTCAATTTTTGCTCGAACACTGTCTATCTATTTAATAACAGACACACTATCGATATGCAAGTTCAAATATGCGAGAGACAAACGAACTTTTTCGGTATGTCGGTTGTTAAACCAACTTTGTTTAATGGAGGCTGATGCCAAGATTTTCAAATTTAGCCTTTTCTTATTCAGGCAATGCACGAAAAAGCACAGCGGAGCGGACGCTTTGTGGTACTACTTCCTCATTTGCCGATAACAGTCTTCTTCTTGAGTGTGAATAAGCTGGTGTGGTCACGATATGTATGAAACATGACGTGTGAGACTGACGAATATTGCACGTTTTCTTGTAAGGACATAACCTATACTCTTTTATCAACGTAATGTAAGAAACGTAGCCGTCAAAGACAATTGCCGTACAAAAATCAACGAAACTATCCATTATAGTTTACGGTCACTTTTTCAAAATGTTTTTATAAGCGACCCATTAATGAGTCACTTAGTTAAGTTAGCGACAAGTAAACCTTATTCGTCAATACCAACTGTTAGTCAAAAACAGACCAGACGAAGCAATAAAACAGAAGCATGAGTACTATAAAATAGAGCTGATTTGAAAAACTGAACCCCGTTGCGAAAGTTAAGACATAATAATCAAAGTTCATACATATACCTTAACTTGCATTTTTTGTTCCTAGAACAGATTTTCTAATGGGCTTCAATGGTGATAAAATCTAACTTTGTTTCTCTGTTTATTCTTTATCGGGCGTATTTCATTTGACAAAAGTACCAAAAAAAAGTCTACTTTTAAAACTAATAAACCGCTCGATATATGTGACTTTAGATCATCATTAGCTTCAGTGCGCTTCCTTCAAAACTTCCTAAGCATTTAGATTGGACCTTATACGTTTTGTGGCCCAAAAAAAGGTTTATTATAATCGATAAGAGAACGCATAAAATGCAGGTAGATAGATTTTATTTGAAAATCCCGCCAATGCCGGAACCACGAAAAGCTGCCACAGGTATTAGGGGCCCGACACATATACATATAGTCGTGGGTGAATTTATGCGAAAGCAAGCATGTACGCAAGTAATAGCAAATGGATTTAAGAGATCCCTTTTGGTTTTGCTTTTGTAGCAAATGCGGTGATTTTCAAGAGCAGAAAGGTCATTTAGGCTCATGTGGGCATATCATTTGTACCGGATGCTTCATTCCTGGTAAGTACCATCAACCTTCTTATCCATAAGCTTGCTTACTGCTTGTAAGATGTACCGTTGTTTTCTAGAGGAATATAGATTTCGGTTGAAATTATCTGAGCACGAGCCTGAAAACGGATTTTTAACACTTAAGTGTTCGCTTTGAATTGATTTGTTTGCTTGTTTATTTTCAACTCTTGATGTTAACGCTTGTTCTTGGAGAATAATTTCACTAATAGCAATAATAAATTGTCATATAAGCAATTCGTTCAGAAGCGGTCAAGCAAGGGATGTTTTTTCGCATATGATAAAAGAATCAGACGGAGGCTTGGTTATAAACTGATGGAAAATACAATGAAGGCACGATTATGCTGCTTCCAAATTGGCCTTTCTGTTAGAACGCACCGATAACTGATCTGCACTCAAGCTCGAGGGGAGAATTCGGCGTAAGTGTATCAAAAGAAATGCTTGCTGATTCCGCTAACCTGGGCGTTCTAAGCATGGCAAGAACATGATATGTGAAAAATTGTGTACATATGAAACTCGATTCGATACAAACAACAACTATTAGTTGAGAGTCGTAACTCTGCGTTTGGAAAACGCCGAAATAGGTAGCGATTTTTAAAGCACAGCATTACTAATGTGCGGTTATGAATAGTTTCAGGTGATAACAATGGCATCACAAAATGTCCAATATGTAATAGTTCCGCTAACTTCTTGCCTGTCTCTGACCGGAAGGTATTTCGATTCTTCAAAGAGGTTAAAAAAAGTCTAAGCGAATGGACTGCGGTAAGAAAACTTCAAAGTCATTGTAAAATCAGATACTAATTCATAAATCAATCGTGGCCTTGACGCGCACCAATAAAAGGCATGTTGAAGTCGTGTTATTTTCTTTTCGGTGCGATTTGTTGCTATATTCTTTAAAAATCAGCACGAACATGCGTTTAGTTGCACGTTCGTAGCAATAAATAATCTCCATATCATCAAGTGTCTGATTTAGTTCCGGGCTTCAACTTTACGTAGCTATGCTTGGTAAGTTGATGATTTCAATTAAGGATCTGTGATTGTGTGACGAATAGCGTGAGCTTACTCATATTGCTTGGTAGATTTATGTGAACAATCGCCGGAAGCTAGCTAGATTGTCCGTCCGTATGAGTAGAAATTCATGGTCTGGTATACAAGGTCTTATGTGCAAAGAATTGTCAAAAAATACGAACATGCTAGTTAGTTCTGATCAACTTTCATGTTGTTTTTTCTAAGCAACTTAGTTGGAAAAATATCAACACCAAGTTGATTTTTATTACCACCGTATGCAAGGAGAGAAATTACGGAGATTGTATAGAAAGATCGAAAGCAAATCACTGCAGCTCGAGACGCTCAAGAATACCTTTAACAATGTGGTGGCCACAATGGCTAAACGGTGAGCACCGAAAAGCCATGTCAATTTTTAGTACAATAGTCTAGAGAGGTCGAGCTTAGGAAGATAAACTGTACTGCACTAGATTCTATGAAAGTATTGTCCAAGAATCAAACAAGTAGCTGTTAGAGAAATATCGAGATCGCAAATAAGGTTAAAAGAATAATTTTTTTTTGTAAGTATTTTGCGCAGTATATATTTATTGTACAAGTAATAAGCACCCGGGTAATAATGATGTCGATAATGAATTAAAACGATGTTGCATTGTTGATACGCCCACGTGTTAAATTTGTAACCACACACACACACACACACATATATATATATATATATGTCAGCACTTGCTTGTCTATCAGATTCTACTATAAGCAAACCCGATAAGTACCAGTAATTTTCACTTGTTACCTGAATATATTGGTCATTCTCAAGACATTATACGCTGACAGTGGCAATGAGCACCGAGCTCTAACCTAAAAAGTCGTAGTTCAGCAATAACGAGTATGAAACTATTTGAATTATTAAGTACGCCTATTAAGCTCATCCGTGGAATACCAGATCGGAGTCTGGCGACCCCATATCGTACAATAGTGGCGCACGAGAATGAATCGAGGATCTGTCATCCAATTACAATATCTCAGGGGGATAACGACGACAGTCTTAACGTAATTGACAATCAATTGCCCACGACTATCTCCAAAAGACGGCTAACACAACAATTTTCTCCTTTTGAAAGTGACCGACACGATGTGGAAGCCTATGGCAAGAGAACTCCGAAACAGCACTCTGGGGCTCGGGAAAAACCCCGAATTCACCAACAAAGTACGACACAAGGCATTGGACATAGGGAACAAATTCAGTTGCGGAATACATTTGAGTACGATTCTCTCAAAAAAACACTAGGCTCAGATAACGTCCGTACAAATACGACCGGTAACGGTACTGAACGTAACCGATCTCGGAAGTACGTTGATACGCCACGCCCTCGTTTACTCAATTTTCGATATGACTCAGGCTCTATGTTTACACAGAGCTCTCGAGCAGCGGTTTCAGTAGCTGACACTGCAGCTAAGCGGCGCAATCAGGCCGATAATCTGATTAGTTCCAGTAATCAAGCAGTTGATAACGGCCAGCCTGAGCGTATACTAATGGGCCCCCAATATGCGCGCGCAAATGTTACTGGCAAGAAATTTCATCAACACAAGACTGGAATACGCACCCCGAAGACGTAAGTAACTCGGCTACCTATAAAATAATATACACAACGTAGTCGTACTCTTCGGTCGAAAACGTGATTTTGCTGTAGCTATGGCAAAGAAGCTGGCAGTAACCTTAAGATTTTGCTTGGTTTATAAGGAGTTGTTAGTGCTCAGTTTTATTTCTAAAACTCTGAATTCCCTCTACGCGAATGTGGTACATTTTTAACCGATCTTATTTACAACACGCTGTAACAAAGTGCTACATGACATGTTTTTTTTTCGTTTCACTCGATCTGCTAAAATCTGTATGGATCTTATCTTTTCAATGATGCATATACAAGGAGAAAAGATGTAATCTTCAAAAGGAATTTAGGAAGGGACAACCAGGGGAAAGGCGACCTGAACAGAGGTGGCGGTCATAAAAAACAAAACAGGAAGTTTATGTTAACGTCCCGCTTCCAAACAGAATCAGATCTAACCATAGTGACCTACAATCATTATCTTCTTCAAAGTCAATACCGAATTCTCTTGAAGTACACACAATTGTCGATACTGGTAATGAAGCGCACCAAGCCGTAAAGGTGGCCGTTAGTGTGAGTAAAAAAAAATACGCAAGGGATGTCGACTCCCAAACGCACCAACGAGGCAAGTTGAGTACTTTCAAGGATTACAATGCATCCACTGGATTTTCTTTGTGCTGTGACTTTTGCCTAATGCGAGTAAGCTTCAATCAAAAGTAGCGCAAATTAATACGTCAGTGATCAGTTGTAATTTCGATAAAGTACAATACATCTGTGTGTTAACGCAAATAGTTTTTCTTAGCTCTTTTTGCAGGGGCAAGCAAAAAATGTTAACTTCGCAATGATAACAAAACAGAATTCACGATATTTGCATTCTAATACAGTATTTTTGAATAACTTAAGGCTGATGTTTGATATGACTATTTATGATTAGCTCTATGACAAAGTAAGTTAACGATGCTAGTAAACCCGTATTAAACGGATTCCAAGAAAATTCATCGAAATTGTTTGTCTTCTAGTGGTCTCATCCACTAACGTATTGGAATAGGTTAACTACGAAGTTGTCAGGCCTCCTAGCGACTATGCAAGAGCACTGATGTTTTTTTTCAGATTTATGCTAGAAAAACGTATTTTAATGTACACAAAATAAATTTGATAGCAATAATATGTTTCCATGAAACCATTCAAACCAGTCAACCAAGAAATGAGATATTAGTCGGAATAGTGTTTTGCATGCGTTTTATTTTGGTTACCAGGAAAAGGTACGACAAATCGCAGGAGAAACTTGTTTCGTTAGGAGCCAGGAGCGGCAAAATAGACCCTAATAGAACCGATCTTATTCTCATGGGCACCCCAGCACGCTGTAGCTATCCTCCGCAGTTCGAAGGGACGTCTAGTAACCGAAAATTACAGAGTGTTTGCAAGTATGCGTCTCGTGCAGAGGCAGGGTACATTTTCCAGGATCAAAGGCTTGTTTTACCTTACGAAAAAGAAACAGACCATTATAAGCGGTCCACTTCTTTGAGTAATAACTACACTTCTAGTGATACACGACGACAATTCCCTTGTCAGGGTGAACAAATGTTTCAAGCAGCAGACCACCCTGATCGATCGGCCTCAGTGACGTCTATTTGTAGTAGAATACAACGAAATTTTCATGGAGCTCAACGCAGTAACTACGGAAACCAGTTTGTTTCTATTGAGGGTCAACGACGGCATAACTTTTCTCATTATACCAAAGGCCTGACATCATTGTGTTCCAGGATCAGCCCATATCCTAATGTCTATGCTCCGAAAACGTCACTAACACCTAACAAAAAGAGCCTCGCTAATAATGCGTTTTTAAAACCGCAAACGCCTTCGTATACAATGTCGGGAGAGACTAATAACACGCCCTGGCCAATGACCTACTCTAAAAAACCAGCTTTCAGTTTGACCGGAGCCACTAGGAAACACAAGGTGTCAGAGAGTCGAGCACGAGACAGGCAAGAGCTAAATATAAAAAGTGACACATCAAGGCAAGATCCCTTCAAAACAATACTTAGATCAAAGTACTTCAGTACAAGTTAGGGGAACAAACGGCTGTCCAAGAAAGCCAAAGATTATCCATAAGCTATTTAAACTGAACTCCACGATATCGCAGATCAAGTCCAGCCAACTGGTTCGATTGATCAAAAAAATAAATTATAACTAGTATATTTCTTTCTACGTTTTTCCTTTGATAAAATGTTTCTTTATTTTCAGGAAGTTTAATTGGCAGATAAATCTGATATAGTTTGCGTTCATTTATTTATAAATCTACCTTTGTTTTGTTTATTTAGGCATGATGAAAAATGTTAACAACAAATATTGACAATGTGCCCCAAGAAATAGGAACCATGCAGTGATAATTATAAAAATATCGCAATTTTCAAAAATTTCTCTCGCTTTTGCTTTAGGCAGGTTTTTCTTACAAACTACGTTTAGTATTGTTCATTCGATATTCCGATATCTTTTTTTTTATTGTTTCATACCAAACTCAAAGCCCTAGTACCACACGAGGTTTTTATCTGGGGACTTTAATTATTTTGAGCAAATAATGTATGATTTGGACAGAAAAATCTAAAATCTGAAGTACGCAAATTTCGTTTTTTTTTTCAATATATTAAGATGAACGAACTAATTACAAATAGTAATTAAGATGTACCGAAGTAAATAAGTTACAATACATCTCAGAGTGTATATTTAAACACATGTCAACATTAATCACCATTAGATTTACATACCTAGATAAGCATAGGTTACGTGTTTACAGAGCTAATAGAAGAAATAGCAAAGAAGAATATTTTTAAAGAATCTGAAGAATGTTATTTCGTCTCAAGCTGAGTCACTGCCAATTTTATCAGGTATTGACTTTACTGAATTTTCTGTGACTGCTTGTTTATGCTATGAAACTAACCTTGAGCGTCACACAATCATAAATAAAATAATATGTTTCTAAATGATTTAGTTTCAAAAGTAGTGTGTGGTAAATGTTATTATCAACTTAGCTACAAGAAATAGATCATCGATCTCTTATACTATTCAGCAAGCTCCGTTGTGTATCTCATATACAGTAGGTTTAGACATTTCACTGTTTATGGTGAGCACTGCGTAAGACTTGATAGAAAGTATGTCCGAGTTAAGTAGAGTTATCGTATGAACCTGGATGCATAACACAAGGGTAAAATTGATGCCCCTTGTATACTTTCCCCCTGTCACTCCCTCGGGGATTTCTCCGATATATCTTGCCCGATTATGCTGTTACAAAACAAATTACAAATGTAGAAGAAAAATCAGTCTAATATAATGTAGGAAGTTCGCCAAATGTGTCGTAAATTGCAACCCTGATATTTGAATTTCGCGGGATCAGAGTGGAAAGGGCAGATGATTTTCTCCTTACAGGCAAGCTGCTGAAAGGATATGTTCTGCGTCTAGTTTACGTCTGCACCATTTGTGCTTCCTTTTAGGTGCCGATCGTTGTGCAGGAGAGGCCGTATCGCGTAGTTGATTGTACGACTAACCGGCTCTGTTGCGACCATTTGCATCATCACAGTGTTATAGAATCGTGGTAAGTTGCAATGTTAAACATCGTTAATGTTCGCCATTGATGCGTGCTTATGCAGGGATGGTTTCTCGACTTTTGTTCGAGGTTTGGGATCCCAGTTTACACAAGCTGCTGCCATTAACTGCTTATTCTACTAAATACCGGTGGATATCGTTGGTGCACCACGTGCAGCTATCGAGCTAGGTACCGTAACCAATCTGGCTCAGTTATGGAGTCAGAAAATGGTAGAAGCTGCACGATTTGTCAAAAACACTTCATTTAATTACAGACGTAGTAAAACAGGGATATGCTGTGCTCTACACAGATTCTATGTACCGCGGCAACACCAGATTCAGAACTCCCACTGATTTCTGACTTAACAAAATGGCTCGAGCCATAATGACTAGTACTAGCCAGTGCCAAGTGCCAGGGCTGCTTTGGCATTTATTTGACTGTGATGTCCTGTTTGTGCTTTCACCCTGGTGAGATTCGACATCACGGCGGTCTCAAAACACCCAAAATTTGAGGATAATTCGATTTGCTGATACTGAATGGTTACAATGGAATTGATATCTATATCTGGTATTTGTTGGGCGACTTGGATTCGCTGAGACTCGTTTTCTAACATCGACTATGAATGATATGTTGTTGGCTTCTCCTGTTTTATAATGCTTACATGATTCATAATCCGTACGGTATTTAGACTTGTGCGCACCTGTGGACCCACTGGTGGACAAGAAATGACGGCGAGTACTGTCTTCACGCCGGCGTACCTGCCTCGTTTCCCTGATGGCTCTGTACCAGAAAGCACCAACCGGTGCAGAAGCTTATGGAATCAATGGCAATGTGCCCGTAATTTGAACTGGGGCAACACCTGGAAACGGTGTCGTTCGGCTGGTGGCTACACGCGGCCTTGGAGAACTTGGATAACGCGAAAATCGTGCCAGCTGCCCATATAGTTGGTAAGTTACCATAAATGAACCAACGTTGACTCTCGTTGCAGTTCGCATTACGTAATGCCCACAGCATATATAAAGATGTCACAGCTGATTAGCTTTAAGCGAGCAGAGTATTGATCATTGTCAACCTTAATTTTGCCATGCGCAAGTTGTTTTTGTTCCGAAGTTCATCTTCTAGTATGCGTTACCTATATTTATCTATTCCTTTAGCTTAGGAGATGTGTGAATTATGTAAGCTCGCCCTGATGAGATCTACTTCACGACGGTCTTCAGACACCCAACAAGTACTGGATGACAAACGAAGTAGCTGAGTTGTACCTTGGTAGTTAGGTACTGGTTTGCAATTAACAGGCCTACATTTGTTACCAACATAGGCAAATATTTACAGTTAGTTTTGCTTTTGGTGTTTTATTGGTCTGGTTTTCTGATAGCCAATTAATATCCTCGCTGCGTTGTCAAAGCCGCCATATCAGTGTTCTACATGCAGGTAAGTTTTCACTGAAACAGTTGTAACATAAGAAAGAAAACAATTCTTTGAACTTGTTTCGTTCGATTATCATTTGCTGTGATGATCTACACAGACCTGTTCCGATATTACTGAGGACAGTTTAGGTAATTCTTCTGATTACAATGAATCATAAAATTAAAGTACACTTTCATCACGCGTGTTAACGATTTTTCAACTAATACTACTATTGCTTAATTACTCTAGGTGCATCAGCAAATCGTACTTTGGAGGCAGTACTCCTGACCTATCGATTGGACATACACCTCCTAACAAATGCGTAACAGGGGTTGAACGTGACATGTGATCTGATCAAAGATATTAGTCTTTGAAAGCAAGCACGAACGAGATCACTGCATTACCCCACCAAGAAAAAACGGTTCAATACAGGTAATCTATGCTCATTGCTCCGTGTAACTGTTCGTATTTCTTCAGATGTTAAGCCCTTCCAGGATATTCGTACATGGTCGGGTTCAAGCCCTGAAGTAAAGAAATGTTGCTCCACGTCAGGGACGATACCCCTATGATCGGTATTGTCTCCAGGTTTGCGAGCCATAATGTTTAGTTCTTGCTATTGCTTTTTTTATCGATATTCAATATATGCATTTTACAATGCCTTGGGTTACGCGCCATAATACTTTCCAACTAAGTGTATACACAACCCGTCCAAGTAACACAATGAGTCAAAAAGCCGGCCATGTGTTTCGATCTTTGAAGCACGTGGTGGCAGCGGGCGGTAATAATGATCCCGAGATATCACTGAACGCTCTAGAATAGATAGAGCTGAACGTGGTATAACGGAACATTTCATTGTACCGCATAAATATACTCAAATATAATATGGATGTTTATATACTAACGACAAAAATGATTTTGATTTACAGGTACTCTACCGTTGACTCAATGGACCAGGCACGTTGCTCTAGCAGATATTAAACTGTTGCAAGCAAATCCGGCAACGGACTTTTAATATTTATCTATGAATTAAATAAAATTTTCGAAATTAATTAAAATTCGAAAACCAATGTGCAGTGATCAAGACGTTGGATTGATTTGTAATAGCCTAATTAGTGGGTTATAGAGTAATAATATAGTCGAGTTAATTAATGGGTTGATTTTGTAACTAAACACTACAAGAGAGATTCAGCAGGCATATGTTGTTATCGATAACTGTAAGCTGATGAAGCCTCGTCAGGACATAATGAAGGCTGACATCTGTCGAAGATGGTGAAATAGGTGAAACGAGGTTACCACAAGAGCTTAAATGAAAGTCTCTGAATATGCGAACTTTTAAGCAGACATAGCATAGACATATACGAATGCATCATAGTACTACTTTTTAGGATTTTAACAGTAGTAATCTTTTCGACCCCTTGGATAGTCACCTAATGCGACACGTGTTACGGCTGACATCTACAGATCTTTGGAAATCCCGTGTTGTCTCAGTTTGTGTAGGTAAGCACCACAAGGTTGCCAATTTTATTTAATAGACATTGCCTGTTTCGTAATTAGTAAGCAGGTGGTCTATTGACACGAGACATTTGTAGTACGCGCATTTGATAGTTAACAGGATAACGAGTTTGCAATGCTTCACGCATTAGAAGTCAAGGGATTGGAGTAGCGCGAAATCAAGCAGTAATGCCAACAATGCGGTGTACGTGATAAGTACGCCATCAAAAGGACAGTGCGATTTGAAATGTGGATGTGTCGTGGCGTCTTCAATAAATGTACTCATTTATTTCTTATGCGATCATTGTCAATGGTAGTAGTAAATAAAGCCCATCTTGCGTATTCACGGTTATATTGATATTATATTGTTTCTTTAATTTAAATCTGTATGGAAACTTTTACTCTATTTTTCCAATTGGAGCCTTCAGTTGAAAATAATGCAGTAATGGCATTACCATATAAGCCTAGCCTAACGAATAAGTTCGTTAGGCTAGACTTGTAAAGTCAGTAAGTATCAGGCCTCTAGCTTAATAAGTTGTACCAAAATGTAAAACTTGTTTATCCGCTTCTAAGGAAGTGAAGTACCATAATTTGCATGGAAAATTAAGTAGGTATGATAAAAACGATCTTTTATGCAGTAAGGAAGTAAAAAAGTCCTCACTTATATTTTCCATTAAAAAATTCAATTCTGAAATGTAGGAGACTAACTAAATACTTCATACGCTTCAGCGTATCAATAATGAAACGAATGCATATAATGTATCAAAATTTTTTTACCCTCAATGGTTTAAAAGTTCTACAAATCTTTAAATTACATAAAATCATCCAAGTAACTCAATGTATTCAGTCAAGCCGATACTGTACCGGGTAAAGACTATAAACCAACACCTATTAGGTCTTCTTATATACGATAAGAAAACAGTTAATGAGCTTCAATGACCTAGCCTAACCTAATTCTAATGTTCTAATGAAATGAACGCGCAGTATCCCTCAAAATATTATCAGTGACATTTGTTCCATGCTATTAACATACTTTATCACAGATATGATCGAAGAAATAATTCGTATTTATTTACCATATTCGGTTTTGTGTAGGTCACTTACTTTTCTTTACCCGCTGAAGTCGCTGAATTTTGCGCCACAGTTGTTGCTATAGATTTGGTTATTCTACAAAAACTAAAGGCCTTTATTTAACATGCCTTTCTCGATTAGTTTTATTATTTTACAGATATTTTTATTTGTCATAGTGCGCTCTTTATTCAGTCAGTGCCAGTTCCATTACTATTCGTTATCCTACGGTGTTTTATTGCAATGGTTACGTTTGTGCACTGGTGAAGCGAACACAGAGTCAAAAAATGGGAAACGTCATTATTATCAGTTTCGCACATAATGTCAAAATCAATATGCTAAATAGGTTCGTACTTAACGTGGAATACATTGATGCTGCAGTACGAGTCCTGCCAAGCATAAAGCCCATGCGAAAGTTAAATCTTAATGTTGTTTATATTTATGCCGGTCAATAAGCGTTACATTTTATACGGGATGGCATAACGAATGCTTACAATGTATCATTATGTTGGAAGATGTCTTTTTCTGGTAGTATACATAACTATAGTGTTTTACCTCATATTTCTGGATAGTTTCCACTGTGAGATGGTGGACATATGCACGAAATTCCTTGGTATCGATGAAAATATTGAAGAGTGTAACTAGCTTTTGAGTGAGGAAATTTCTCGCTAAAAGGACTACTCGCCATAACCTTTGTGTAAAAAATTCTGTAGATCTTAGGATTCATGTAGTGATATTTGTAAATCAAATCACAATACTCTCGAATTTGACGTATTGCGGATTATGCATATCTGCTACTAAAACCTTATCGGTGTACTCACTAACGTTTTAATGTACGCTCGATAAACAAGAACAACGTAAAAAAGAACAAATCCTTGGGGATAGATCAGGGATAGATTTTATTCTCACGTTACGGTGAAGCATTTTATTACAAATAAGATGTATTTCAGAGCAGCTGGAGGTGACAGCAAATGGCAGGGCAAAGCACATCATAGAAGTTGACAGATTTCAGTTAAGTTTAACTTAAGTTAAAAGGAAATGCTAGCTTAAGGAAAAAAGATATCTGTATGCTGATGTGCATCAAATCTGGTCAATTCATCTTGTACTGTTGGAATGCACCGACATAGACGTTATATACGATCTTCGTACAAACAATACGTCAGAAAAAGTTAAATGTGTAATTTGTGAATGATGAAATTGAAATAAAAAAACACTTATCATTTTCAAGTAAACTTCGTTGGAACTTGACAGTAATTCGTGTGTTTTTTAAGTGATTACATAGGACTATGTAAATTAAAATTAACTAAGTGAATCACTTAACAGATATCTAAACATGGACTTCCGTAGTTCTTCATACAATCTCTAAAATGCTGCCATGGAGCCTGGCATCGATTGACTTATCTTTTTTTCAACGCATTTATCGACTATTGTCTAGATATATCTAAATTATTTAGGAATTTTCATTCTCTTGATGTCCGCAGTCTGGACAAGAGTAGAATATCGTCTGGCCTTCATCCGCGCTACGTGTCTGCAAGGTGGCATAGGTCATTCCCTCGCGACCACAGTTTGTGCAGATTCTGTCCACACTAGGGCCATCTCCAGCACTACTTAGTTCCTTCTGTGCAGCGCCTTTCAGAGCGGTCTCACGATCGTTAAAGATCTAAAATGATCACAAAACAACGGCACATGCATTTTTCATATGACTAGAAGGATACAACTGTTAGAAAGTAAGAAACCATATATATATATATATATATATATATATATATATATGGTTTCTTTTCGTTTCAAGGTACCCAAAACAAAAAAAAAGTATCTGTTGTACTACGATTTTTCTACGAAGCGAAAAATCAATACCTAACTGCCATTTAAATAACTAAATGCTATCCTCACCACAACAGATTTCGTCTCCATCCCGTGAAAGTTCTCAATTGGGACCGAGTTGCCGCACAAACGACACGTTACCACTGTTGTAGACAGAGCCAGCGGCAAGATGCTACCGCACAGAGAGCAAAACTCCAGCTCTCCGGAAAAAATTACATTCGTTTTACTATTTCGAACACTACCGTTGCCGTTCTCCATAATGACACCAGTCGCTTTTTGCCCGCCAATGGCTTTCAACCACCTGAAAATATTAGTTTAGTCTATATCTATAAATAATTCCATCGTGAAACAAAGGAATCGTGTATACGTACTTCTTTTAGTTCCCATGAGCGTAACCACTTCGAAGCTAATGTCTTCTTTTGCATTGATGAACTTCCCTTTCGTCTCCCTTCTGTTCAGTTTCGTTTACATGGCTTCGAAATAGGAAGGCAATTAAGTTTTTGCTGCTGCTGAAACCCAAAAACAACTACATAGAGACAAAGGCATGCGGAGCACGCCGATATAACTGACTGCTGAACGTTCTAAAGAATTGAACTTCCACATGCCACGTGGCTTCCGCTAAACAGATGCTCTTTGCCGTAGAATGGAAGTAGTACAGAGTCATCTGTCATCAGGAAACGATAACTGCTATAAATTATTGCCATGACAAAATGTTATGACTTTGTACTTGAAAGTCGAAGAACTTTCAAGTTAGAACCTAGTCAAACATTTCTGCTACGACCTGTGGGTCAAAAAAACAGCTATCGCATCTATCAGTGGGCTCATGTTGGGCCACGCCGTAGTCCCGCGCGATGCCCTTTACGTATTACTGATAAGCATAAAATGCGCGATTAAGATTATCAATAAGCTACACAAATCCAAAAAGTACACGCCGCAGGTTAAAGCTAAACGCCTACGAATCAAAGTTCGCCCGTGCGTGTTGAAACTAATGCAGAAATTTTCCATTCGGCCATGCGTAGCACTAAAGATATTCGTGATGAAATCCGAAACGCGACTTCATTAAAGTCAGCGCATGATACGAAAAAACAGGAGGAGTGTTAAAGTTACTTCACAACTGTATCCTGAAGGTGAAACAGGCCGTCGACGCAAATGAAAATCAAGTCTAGATTCATGCTTCTCCAAGGCAGTAAAACGTACTAGGTACGTTATCGCCAAGGAAAAACTAAGGCAAAACTAACTAAGACAGTTGCACTACCGACTTTGTGCCGTAAAATAGGCTCAACCAACCGGTCAGTAGCATTATGCTCACGTAGATGCTTTGGCGGTGTGTGTGTGTGAACAGACCCAAACAATTTTCACTGCGAATTATAAGTTATATATATATATATGTATATATATATATATATTTATATGACTAGGCAGCATAGTTTTTAATCACAGCTGTATACCTCTTGCTATAGAAGGTATAACGTGTTAGAAGCAATTTTTTTGTAAAAAATATATAATGAGAACTCAGAAAACTCACTGAATGACTGCAGTCACAGAGTACGCTTACGATCCAGCAGTGTACACGGCGAAAAATGGTGAGAACACAACTTTACAAGAAGCTGAAGTTCAGTTTATTTTTTGAGATCCCTGAAAGAATAGATTTTAATTAAGATCCTAATGATCTACAAAACATTGTAACCATGTAATTGGCCATATCCTCATTGAATATGTGCTCTAGGGTCTACCAGCGAAACAAGTATTCACTGAAGAAATCTGGTGTTTTTATAATCTAATTCTTGATTACTGCTGGTTTACTAGCATGTAATATATACATAGATATTTGACTGAGATACAGATAACAGTGCGCACATAAATATAAAGCAATAGCTTTTATTAAATCATAACACAACATTTATTTAAGTTAAAATCTATTAAAAGTTTATAAACTCGCAATTTATTGTAACGAAGTCAAATGAACTACTTTAAATCTGAAACCATAACACAACACTCGTATTATTAAGGTTCTATGCGCATAGTTTTTAGTACTAGACAAACGATTCCACGTGAAGCTTTGTCATTTCATTTTTTCCACATTTCATTTAAATATCTATCTATACTTAGTCATTATCTGTAAAATATGCTTTTTGCGCGATTTATCCACCATAGATCGAATCTTGAACACGTTACTACCAATATGTGACTGACCTCTTTCTATAAAGAACAGCAAATGTCGATAACTTGAAACCGCAATAACACATGCATTTATGCTATTATTTCTGCTGTGTCACATTCTGTTAAAATCATAAGCACGATGTGTTGAAAAGTAAATATATTCCAACTAAACGATGGCAACAGAGATTCTAGGAGTTGATCTTTTGGCAAAAACAAAATGAAAATGGATTTATCTGCATCTGGTATGTAGTTTTTATTCCATATCAATATCCTTTAATATCAGTGCACATATTGGTATGTAATAATCTTCACAAACACGCAAGCACTTCTGTTCGGACGGGAAAGACTCACAACATCAGCCAGTTTTCGCAGCGCTCCACGTTCTAACTGCTATCGTAAAGCAAAATAAACAGTGATAGCAGTGACCTCTATGGCGTTTGCTAGAACCTTCTTTGTGAGTCTGAATGCTAGCTACAAATCTAAATTAGAGCCTTTTAGCTAGATTTGCGTCAGGTTTTATACACAATATGTTTATGTAGGTGTAAATTATTAATTATAAAGAGGATTATAGGTTAGATGGAACTAAATAGCAGCAGTATACTCGGTACTAATTGGACAGTTTTTCAAGAGGGTCACAGTACTGTTGTTTACGCACGGTCGGATTCAGCGGTGCGCTGACAGTAAATTCAAATGTTCTGTTGTGATCATAATAAAAATATAGCAGCTTAAAAAACAAAAACTAAAACATCTATTTGAACAAACATATTTCCTTGAACTATATGTGGTAGTAACGATGGAAAATAGCTCACGTAGCTACAAATATTTCCCTCATCATAGAAGTATGGAAATCGCCTACAGCGTAGCGATATTGATACTGTTTCGATAATGTAATTAAATTATCGATTTTTTACTTCAAGCAACACAATTTTATTGCCATTGATACCAAAGTATGGCTTAGTAGAGTTATAAAAAAAAGATCGTTTATCAAATTTAAGAGCGACTGTAATTTCAAAATTATTATGTACATTTTGCGTGAAAGGAAGCGATCGTTTCAATCATTAAGATAGACACATTATAGATATATTGATATTTCCTTTAGGTCCCTCAAAATTACTTAGTCTATATTTTTCTTAGAAACCAAGGACACTTAGTTGAGTCTCTACGAAGATGATAGCAAAACATTGTGATCGGTCAATTAAGATTGGAGTGGCTGATATCTGACCATGACTTAAACAAAGAAGATACATTTCATTTCTATATTTGTATTTGGATCTTTGTGACGGAGCTTTACCTGGCGCTTGAATGTTAATAATATTTCATGCACTTATGCTTAAGCTGTATGGTAATATATAATTTATCCGGCTGAGCGCTTTAAGATAAATACAAATTCATAAAATCGTTTAAGCGAGCAGAATTGTCAACCACAATTAACACATGGACTTGAAAGTCGTCAATAAACAGTTAGTCGAGCATTTCATTTGCAAAGCAGTGAGTAATAGCATCACATGTAATGCATATCTAACTCAAGGTTCAAAAATTAGATTTTTAAAGCTGGCTCGTTTGCTCATAACCGTTCTATTTTGCGTTATGTGTGGCTATACTCTCACTCTGTTCGGATATCTAGAGCCTATCTATTGCTTTTCACGTTTTTTTTCTCTTTATCTAAAAAGAAGCGGTTGAATTTTCACTAGCTAGACACGCATTTTATCTAAAATCTTTATACACCTTGTATGTTTTTTCCTCGACAATCTTGTCTAATTAATTTTGTCTCGACAATTTTGGTATGCTAGCTAGTATACTAGCATGCTAACATTATGTAAACATCAACTGAAGGTCATAAACATGACTTTAGCGACATGTGTCAACAGGATAACATCGAGAAGTGGCAGACGGAAATTGACTAGTCGTCGTTTGCTGCTTCATTATCAAAGCAGGGAAATATCGATTCCAGGACGAAGTGCTGTCCGTTACAACTTGGCAGTTTCTGTGATATAGAAAATTATAAGGAGAGATTTAGCTTTTGCATTGATAGCACATTGGGTGGAAAAGTAGATTACGCAGGCGCGGATCTAATGCAATGTTCGTATTTTGAGTCAAGTATAAAATTGTAGTCCATTAAAAGAAAATGAAGGGAAAAGTTCTATATACAACAGTCTACATGAATTTAGTTTACGGTTCTGTAATAAACAAAAAACGAAACCGGATCTTGCAAGTCGGGACCGAGAAGCAAAAATACAAAGGTCTAGCTAGACCCCTTAGCAAGATCGATTTCTGCCTATTTTTTGTTGTATTCTGTTCAGCGCAATTTCGGTGTTTAATGATCGACTTTGAATCGGCAGAACTTTTGGTAAAGCAAGAAACTGCAATCGAGGCCGTCTGATGTATAATGTGTTATCTGATTGGCAAGTAGGTAGACCTATGCTGTTCTCTATGCAAGCTGGCCAAATTCGATGCCACCGAAAGGAAAAACGACGGGTGGTTGCGACAGAAAACATGGATCAAAGATGCCACGACAGCTTTTGATAATACTGGTATCGCGGTCGATATCCGTATTACGATTGGAACTGTCGCCGTCATCGATTAGCACAGAAGTCATAAACACAACCGAGATATTGCTAAAGAATAAACCAGCAGGCAGAAAACGGTGTGGAAGCCCTAGTGGAAATCGTGGCTAGAGCGAATTAATTCCAGTTAGAATTTGTAATAGAATATTGTCGGCGCATACCGTCTTAGCGCTCTAATCTCATAGCTGCAGGAAATCATACTTCGGGTGAGTAAACACAAAGCATCAGCCGCGTACAAGAATGTTTTCTTTCGTTTCCGAAAGAAAGTGTCTTGTGCAGACATTTCGGCGTTTGTATGTTAAAGTGATGCGACTATCCTTGTTATTATTCTTACACCAGTACAAAGCAGGTGTTCTCTGAGGTCTGTCACGAAATGGCACATGTCTTTTCAGCCTAACTGAATGGAAACATCTAAACATTGTGAAAGTATGCTAAAGAATACGTTTCTAGTTGGCATGCCTGTCAGTCAATGCGGCTGTTCCAAAAGCGAACATAACTAAACCGCAATTCTGAGAATTGGGCTTTTTTGTCGAGGGGCTTGTTTCTAGTTTTTTTCCCAACTTTGGATTCGAGAATAATTCTAGTTTTTCAATATCAGCGAAAAGCTGTACAAGCAGCATTTTAGGTACTGGCAGCTAGCAATCGTCCTGTACTAGACAGAGGTTCCCATCTTTAACGAGGCATTGTTGAAAGGATAAAAAAACAACGTTCTCTAGCTGGCAGTACATAAAAATAAACGTTAACGAACCTTTATTGGAAAAATGGTGCAATCAGTAAAGGATACCGTTCGTCCTAGAAAGCGTAATAAATAAGGCGCGTACAAAAATAGTTGAGGTTTTAGAAAACTGAGAAAATATGCAGAAGTAAGCAAAGGATACGGAGCAGATAGCTTGGCAAGGTCTAATTTGAAGTGACTCAACTTAGCATCCGCATGACACAAAATTATTTATTTCAAAATTTACTCCATATGTACAAAAAGGTATATTGTCGTCCGCGTATGTAATGTATTCATTGGTACAATGAAATCGACAAAGTGAGGTGTCGAGAATACATCATTTCGTATGACACAGATCAACTAAACTATAATCAAATGATATATGGGATCATTATTACTAGATGCTAATTCATGAGCGCTATTACTGGTACACTACTGAATGCTATAGGTAACTGATGGGCGACTGTCGATTAAATAATAATTCGTGCTGATTAGTCGGCGTCAAGTGTAGAGACAGTCCTCTCTCGGGCATCGGTAAGGAACTGCCAATACATAACTTCATTTGTTTCACAATAATGAAAAGCCAACCCATGTCCTTTCAAGATTATATTCATACGTCGAACATTTTTACTCCTCTTAAACCGCATAGGGCAAATACAACCTTTTTTTTTGCTTTAGCAGCAGTCGTAACTGCGAAAGGATGTTTGCAGACTTTAAAAACAGCACTTAGATTGAAGGTAACATAGCTGATTGATCATCACCTAATTTGAGAAATATAATCACGCACAAATATTGTACGCACACATTTGTAAACAAGAATGTTCATAAGCACTTGACTACCAGGTTGAATAACCTCATATGCAGCATCAACAGGGCCCCTTTAAAAAACATGTTTCTAAGTTAATGAACCTTTAATTTTTTTATTTTGACGACTGTTGCCCTAAGTATCGGTATCGTCTTGTCGTAGTGTGCATGACGTAAATGCCCCGTGTATTTGGTTCGAAAACACGCACATGCTAGCCAATAGATTGGCGTCGGTCGGGTTTAGCTGGTATGACCGTGTGCTTTGTTATGAAAACTGCCTATTTTGATGTGTACTTGTAAATCTCAAAAGAATTAAACAGTCATTTAAATTAGCAGCCAGATCTACTAAAAATATTCGGATTCTACTTTTATCAGCAACGTTTTGGTTGAGATGAGTTTTGACGTAAGCCTCAATAAAGGATTTTGTAACAATAAGGAAATATATTGGCAAAAAGCTTTTATAGATATCTAAGCCAGTAATATTCGTTACGCAATAGTGAATATCACTCTAACTAAAATGAACGAAGAGATCGTAAAAATATGGAAACACAGTCGTCCCTAATAGGCATAGATTTCCAAGCGACTGAGTCATTTTGTTTATCCTAGGCTATACGTACTACTTATAAATAGCTAAAGTGATTGAACTGCCAAGTTCTGCGAGCTGAGCCAGTCACCAGAAGCTTTGTCGAAATTTCTGGATTCCGTTCGGAATTACCCCCATTGCTGTCTATCACCATTGCCATAGAAAAGTGGCAGTTGTCCCATGTGACATCACAGTAAAGCAGTACCGTCAAGCCGATTGCTGCCTTCGGTAACAACCTTCTGCTCTTTGCTTTAGGCCTCTAGTTTCCTATGTTCCGGCTAACTGAAATGGCAAAGAGGACAGCTAACCAAAGATTCGATTGTCAATGCTCGAAAACACTTCGCAGAAAACGAGAAGTTTCTATGATGATTTATGACGCCAAGAGACCGTCGTCTTTCTTGAACAAATTAGAAGTCTTTCGATTTTTTTGCGATATATCAAACAACCGCTAGTCGTAATGGAAAGCCATTAATCACCTCTCTTGAAGCTGGAGACGTGTTACTGATTTCATAAATAGAAGGCCTCTTGTTTGACGAATATAAGGCGTAATGCTTAGATAAGCACTTAAGTGTTAACTTTCTGGCATTCGTAGGGATTAGCTTTGCTAGACAATTTGTTTGTCGAGCCTGTCAAAGTACTCTGTGCGCTCCCCCAATATACAAAGCAACGGAATATTGGTGCCAGCAAAGCGGACACGATTGAGGAAATACGCTTGGCGGGATTCTAAGGATGGTGGAAGAGCAATGTAAACTAAAAGGGTCTCGATGTTTGTATATTAATTCACAGTATTATCCATTATCTAAAAAGAGTGTCACGAACTTCATATTCTAACAAGATAGTACAAATTCAGCCGTGAATCATTCGCCGCAGTAGATCGGCTGGTTAAAGATTCGGCCAAGCTTGAAGTGACTGGTTTTAAGGAGAACAATATATACTCCACGTCGAACTCACGGGCTTGATGAATCTACATTTGAAGGATGCGGTCTACTACACGTAAATCAGCCGGCTTGCAGTCGGCTCCTCTGCAGCTGAGCATAGCAAATAATTGGTGAAGGTGATATTGGTCATCGGCAAGTATATAAATACCCTTATTTAGACACAGGCATGTGTATTACTGTAGTGACTAACTGTGCAATCCAGTCCTAGCGAGCAAGTAGAGGACATCAGTTTTCCTGTATTAGGATTATTAATGTAATGATTTACTCTTCGGAGAAAGTGGACACGCTCAACACGCTAACACAGCTCCCCGGCCATAAGCTGATGCAGGTTGATTCATTTCCGGCAGTAAGATAATCTTAACGGTAAACGAACATGCGAGGGATATGAATCAAGTTAGTTGATTTACTGACATTTTCGTTGCTAGAAAAGCGTCTCCTACACATAGAATTTACTCAGAGAGAACAATTAGTTCAAGAACTTAAGCCAGTCACACTTCGTGTCATAGAAGATTTTTGTGGATACAGTGTCTTCCTGTTTGAATCAGCTGGTTGACTAGATTTATCCATATGAGAAATTATCTGTGATCAAGCAAGTAGTTTGTGCCTGCTTTTACAGCAGTAGCATATATTAAAATTGCTATGTGCCATTTCATACAAGAAGTTCCAAACTTGCAGTTTCGTTAACCAACTTCTGAAGCGACAAATTTTTCAAGGCATAGTTGCGGATTGTTTTTAGGCCTTATTAGAGGCTTCAAGTATTTAAATATAATTAAATAGAGCTTTAACTACTACCTGATCATTCATCTGCACTACGTTGTTTCTAAATTGTCAGCTTGAATGTCTTGATCAAATTGCTGCTCTGAAATCTGATGATACGTCAATAGAACCAACTTTCTCCAGTCTGTTTCAGCTGCGGTAATAAAAAAAATGTGTGCCATACCGAATTATCACGTACAATCTGTGAACGGCAATTTTTACATTACTAATTGGTGAACTTATTTGCTTGAATCAGTGGCTCCACTTGATTCCACTTACATTACATTATAAACAGGCGAAGTAAAAATCTTTATACGCTTATTCTTTTTTATTTTCGTTTTATTTGATTTGGCCTGTGGTTTATGAACTTATAAACCGGTTGATTCCATAAATTTATTTTTCTTTTTTTTTCGGAGAATTTCAAATGTAATAGTTCACCGACACAGATATGTATTACTTGACTTACGCCTAACCCGATCCTATTACTGTCAGTGATGATAACAAGTCTATAATGCGAGTAATATTTCATGCAAAATATGGACGCCATTTCTTTCCAAGAATAACAACGGCATTACAATATAGTGCGTTTGTTGGCTTGTAGGCCAGGTGTCGTTCTATTACAGAAGTTCTTGCGGGTTTTCATAGTCGCCAGTATGATGGTTTTTGGTGGAAACCAGAAGCCGACACACACAAACATGCACACAGCGTCTTGCTCACTTCAAAGCAAGTAAATAACAGCTAGCTGGAACAACTTGACAGCCGCTGTCGTTATGGGACAGGGCGCGCACAAGTGAGGCAGAAACCACGTATTTTACGCGAGCGTATGCTTGCCCTTGAATCTCTCGTCCTATTCTGTCAACAGAGTAGCTAGGGCGCACTGTAATCGTATAACACATAGCAGAAAAAATAGTTGGCTTTCGCTCGTTGTAACACGCAGTAGTGGTCGGTGATCATCGCAGGAGTGATTAACCACTTACCCATCGGCCACACACATTAGTATCCTAAGTAAACACGGAATTGTTCCATTCGGGAGTACTATTTTAATCTGTTCTGAATAACAAAACCGATTTGAAAAATACTTGAGTAACTGAGAATGGTATATATATGTATATACTAGTCTGAACAGTATTAAAAACATTCGTTTGCATTTAGATGATAAGGGATGAATCAGAAGGCTCAATAGGATCAAATGGCTCTTCTTTGCGATTTGGGAAAATACCGATAAGTTGATACCATTCTGATGGCTATAATCACCATCATCGTTGTTGGCAGGATATTATTGGGCCGAATTTTGTGCCGAACATGTGGCAGTTACGTTAAATAGACATACCCGCGAAAGATGTAGACTCATACAAAATGTTTAGCCCAAAAGCCTATCTCAGTTTAAATGCAACTTACAAACCAGCGATATATGCTGTACTCTATACTGAACATCCTCTATGTGGTATTAGATCAACCTTTCTACTAGGATCATTTCATAAACTAATCATATTTACGTCAAGATTCAATAATAACCGAAAAATCATGGGCTGTCGTTGATTTTTTTAAATGTGAGGACATTTTACTTCGTCCTTTTTATGTTTACTTTACTAAGCTGCCTTTAGTAAACATGTTCGATACATACATAATAGTCATCAATAACTGTAGTGCATGGTAATGCTTTGGACTGGATTTGAAAGTAAAATATCGTTTCTGAATGAAATGAAAGGCACCTAAAATAAATTTAGTCATCAGATTCCTAAAAGAAAGAAAAGGTTGACTAACTTAAACTCTCAAATGAGCAATATTACGAGAATAAAGGTTTTCGTTTAGAGAGGTAAGTGGGCTCTTTAATTACCAAGCTACGTTTTTCATTGTATCGTTTAAAGCTTAGGCATACATCTTATCGAATTGCAGAAGTACTTCTTTTGCCCCTTCTGTATGGCTCGATGGTGATGGATGCGTAAATCAAATGCATAATACCATTCATGCCTACATGAGCGTTCGAAGTTATGGCGGCACTGTATATAAATAATTGCTAACCTGCTTTCATTTGTCATTATTTACCCGCAATGAATTAACAAAGGACCAATTAGGGTTTCGCTTATGGCGCACCTGTATCTCCAGTACTCGCTTGCTGGTTTCTCACGGCATTATTTCACGAGATGATTGACGAAAAAGATGCATCTCTTTCGATGCGTCTCTCAAGAGACGAAAGATAGAAATGTATCATTGTTTTTGTGACTTCTCATTTTGTGATCAAATTTACTGCTTGTAGATGAAGTTTCCTTATAATACTAGTGACATGTGTATTAGTCGATCATGTGATTTCTGTTAAAAAAAAATGATGGATGTAGAGGGATTAAGTATCCAAATCACACGTGCATATTCGTAAAAAGGTTTTAGCTGAATCTATCAGATTAGCTAGCAGAATCTTAGTATTTAGGGTTTTTCACTTGTTTCTCTCATCCAAAAAAGTTTCTTATGGGTATATATATGATTTATTGGCGCGCAGAAAGGCTAACACAGGCGCATTCGTTGTGCGCTACAGCCAATTTGTTTTTGTTTACTTTGCGAAATCGATCGACCTGATAGTTTCAGCACCCCACCGCCCGATAGTTATCGACTAAATAAACGATTTTCACTTTGCTCTTCACTAGTGGGCAGAAAAATTCACAGATTGGGCGGTGTTCGGAAGAAAATTTTCCCAGAAATTTAACCTATGGTCTTTGTTTGATTTCGTTTAGTAGAAATTTGTGGCCCGGAATTTTTCAGAGGTTGTATGATTGTGTATATCTAACACTATGGCTGAGTTCCATAATCTCACCAAGACAATTAATCTATGACCAGTCGTATATGATGTACTTCGTTGATTTTTTTATGATTAGAGGCATCTTACTATATTGTTTAAAAAACTCATTTATATTAGGCTTTTAATTTTCGATAATTACATTGATATACATTTTAATGGATGATCAAAGTAACAGTCCTTTTTTAATGTAGCAATGAACTTGCCATGAAAAAATATCAACTCACTACGAGTGTAGAGTTTTATTTTACTTTTAATCCTTAGGTAGCTTAACCTTAAGTAATCGATTCCACTTTGGGGTTCTTCCTAAAACCCACCACTGTGTTAAGTCATTTTGTATAGATGTACGTTGATAACACTCTAAGCACAGCTTGTTCTCTTTTATTTCATGTCAAAGGTTTATTTCGATAGCCAAAGGCTAAGCATATGTATGACTGAGTTTCCGTTCCTTCTTCTTTCTAGATCAGCCTCGGGTTACTTAAAGTAATCTCATACGTAGACATGTTTAGAAATGATCCCGTAGCTGATGGTGCGCTTTAGTGACACGAAGAAAAAAACTATATTATCTTCATCAGTCTATTAGTCCGTCGGTGAGATTATCGAAAATGCTTTTGTCCTAGATGTGTATTCCTTAAGTAGAGCCAGTAACGTGTCTTTTTCCAGCTGACGATATTCTGTTAGAGATTCTCGTGTGTAGAATGCGCAGCGTAATCACTTTTATTAAATTTATTTCGTCTACTAAATATACCTCCTGCCAATCGTTCATTGAGAGGAGGTATATTTAAGAAGGTTGTCCCTTATCTGGGTATCCTTACTCCTGTCTCCGACCTCACTCTTATTATCGAACAGAATACTACCTGCAAACCTATTCTAAAACAGTGTTTTTTTACGACATATGATTCACGTATAGCAAAATAAACTTATACGGTCTAAACTGCACAAGTGATACAGTTGTCTCTTATCATTTGCGAGTTCGATACACAGAGGCTACGAGTCAATAAGAAGGGCCCGATGGTAGTACAATTCAATGAGTTATTTTTCTCTACAATATAGTTACTGTATCGCGCTGCACTATAATTGGCGTCGTTAGCGGGTAGCAAGACCTAGCAAGCTGGCGAACTGTCTTTCGTCCGTCAATAATAAAAACAAACGTGTTCTCTCGGGTATTGCAATAACTGCTACTGCTAGCGATGCTCTACCAGCTACAGTAGTTTCTCGGTTTTTCGCTGTCCCCTCGTTTTCCCTCTCTCGGCGCCAATCGCTGCTACTGCCGCTCTGCTGCTGCCGTTGATGGTGGTGCCGCTGTTGTTGTTATCGTTGAAGGCTGCCTGTCTGTGGCGTGGCTGTGGCAAGGCACCGCACAGCACCGAGGGCGCCACCCGCTTATAGCTGCTGCTGCTGCTGAGAAGTATAAAAGAGAAACCCTCTCTAAAAAACATTTAGCGGTTGTAAGCTGTAACGATCTATGAATCTGTTGAATTGTAAGCGTTTACGTAGTCGAGCAGTTTAGCGCACTGGAAGTCACTATAGAAGTGCGTCCTCAACTAACGAGAAGGTATCGTCTTACGCGAAGAAAGAAAATTCGATCGAGGCGTTGCTATAGGAATGATCAAGAGCTAGAGTGGTGTTGATCGTAATATTGGTTCAAGACACGCTGGTTCATTGTGACACGGGATTCAAGGAATACATTACAAAATGAGACTGTTGATTGTACTGTTTCTGTTATCGGTGTTGTGTGGTGTTAGAGCCCTTGAACGGGAGCAGGAGGCCGGAGGCGGTAAGTTGAAATGATCGTACGGTGAGCTTTTCTTATCAGACAGTGTGAGGCCTCTTGTTACAGCAACTGATTACTGATATCGAAATTTCATATTGGATCATTTATATCAAACAACATACGTATGTAGCCAGTTAGTCCAAGAAAGCTTGGATTCTACGTGACAAAAGATACCAGCATCGAAGATATAAGCACTTGACTTTCATGTCGTGTATATAACACATATAGATTCTATTTTGTGAACTGAAGATTGAAGCGAAGCTAATTGCTATAAACAGAAAGACGAACAAACGTTTCGCGTATCATTTTTCCCGTAGGTTTCTTATAGAACTGCAGGTGATGAAAGTTGCAAGTAAGGCAATAGGGTAATCGCAAATCTGAAATAGTGTAACAGTTTAAAATTATTCAAACTTATACAGCTAAAGGCAAGAGGCCAAAATAGACATTTTATATCTTCTATGTAAAGAATATAAAACTTCATTACTTGAGGGAACATTTTTGGCGCTTTTCGAGAAAAAGGATTTTGCATGGAAAAAATTGTCTCTGTTGTACGTCAGTTCTAGCTTTTTTAGCTTCTATTTCTGCGAATCGCATAGCGTTTGTCCTGGAGTGCAATGACGACGATTTCTAACGATTCTAATGACCATTTTGGTATTAGCCGGTGATTTAACTGTTGTCTTTAAAAGCGCCGAAATTTATCAACTCCATCAGACTAAACTCAATAACATGCAGAATGTTGAGTGCATTTTCGTTTCTCAGGCAGTCGGTGAATACATATGGGTTATGCTTCATTATAAATTCTACCTTCTGAAGGCTATGATCTATTTAACAACGTTTCTTCATAAATACCTCGGATAGAATGTGAACCTTCTGTTATTCCAGAAACGCTAGCTTCATACTGAAATGCAGGAATAAGACCTGCGAATGTGTACGTTCTGTGCCCCAGGGGCGTGGTTCGTTGTTTGAAAATTTGCCTCTATAACAGTGTAAGCGGCTGATAAACGTTACGAATATTGGATATTTTCTCAGAAAAGTATTGTTGCAAACGAGGCACATTAAGTTACGGCCCATTATGAAAAAAATGTATTAGCGGTCTCCTATAATAAGTCTTTGCTCTAACCGCAGATTTTTGCGTGGGTTGTTTATACCTATAGTGAGAAATATTTCACAAATGTGTGCGACCCTATAGGTTCCGAAATAAATCAAATATGGAACAATTCCCCACAGCTGCTTTTGGGGTCAGCGTTTGGTTTCAATGCCGGTTCTATTATTATCTATCGAGTTCCGCATAATCGAGGCGTCTAAACATATTTCGTTGGCATGCTAGCACGCTTTGGATAGAAAAAAAAAATCGGTCGAATCAGCTATCGGTAATTATAGTCGGTAAGCATGACCCGAATATGGATCATTCTTGTTGAAAGTATACCAAATTTCTAATAATCAGCAGACACTTGTTATACTTGATACCTACGACATAATTAGCTAAACTATTTGCAATATATGTATAATACACATATACACATACAAATATAAAGCAAGCTCAATAGTAACAGCCAAAAACATTTCCATGAGCAGTAAAACATCATGGGTTCTCGCACCAATCCACTGATATCCCCCCGATATCTGATTTGTAAGACAACTGATCAATATCTCGTCCGAGTGCTTTCCCGAACATCGTTGTGAGTACCAGTTTACTCCTTTTATCGGATCCGCCATGTCCTCTGATCGCAGATAGTTAACTGGCTTAATACGAGAGCTACCCTGAAACAGTTATACATCTATGGCGGTAGTGCGTAGCTGTCATAGCTGACCAACGTTGGTTTGTGCCGTTATCTTTTTTGTCGCTTCCCTGTTTGTCGACTGGCTAAGACGTGGTGCCATTTTTCGATTATGCTTTTGACTTCCCGTGAACACTCTTTCTGACAAGAGCTGACCAGTATCCAAGGCCACGTTCAAGCCTGCAAATGAGTGGCATACGAGTCCAACCACGGAAAAATATTGCTCTTCACAAGAGCACCATTGCCGTTTCGAGTCGTTACAAGCGACGGGAGCATGCCCGTGTAAGTAACGAGTCTCGATAATAGAAGAAAATTACTAATAGGTGTTAATGTTCATGTCTTATAGAACGTTACTGAGAGCCTCACAAAGTATGTACAAGTATTCGTTTTTATTGAATTGCCAAAGCGTTCCGGTGCTGAAGGACATGGGTAAGCAGTAGGGCCTATTAGCATAGGGTCATAAAAATTAACAGCTAATGCTCCAGCTAATATCATCCAATATCTGTAATGGCCGACTCTAACCTTCCTAACCCGGTTCAATTACTCGTTTCCAGTTGAGGATGCCTCGGAGCGAACCACACAGATACCAGTCGTTGACCTTCAACCTAAAGGAGATAAAAATGACTCAGATTCGGACGAAGATGGTGATACTTCTGGACTTGCGAAGTGTTCGTCGTATGTTTGTCGGGTGAAGTGCCAAATTAACGGCTGTATCCGTTCGCAATGCCTCGACGACAATCGTTGCAGGTACATAATATAACACAATATGAATTATTGGTTTGCAGCCTTTCAAAGTTTTTTCCGAGGTGTTAAAGGTAACCAGTATTAACGCTAGCAGAAAAAGGTATGTTTTATAAAGATCGATTTTTCATGGTATACATGCATGACACACATATTTATCGGCTAATGGAATTTGTTTTTTTTTTTTGTTCGCAGTTGCTATTGTCCACTTTTTAGAGATCCGTTTGACCAATTCTTCAAATCGATCCTTACTTCACACCTGGAGCCCGGCCTAACCGTTCGCAGACGACCAACCATTTTCTTTCCCTCTTTCGGACTTCCAGCCTTTGGTGGCCAAGACGACGATGGGCTCATCGATTTCCGTAAGTTATTCGAAGAAGCGGCCAATTCCGGAAGCGGGGTACGTACATACGGATTTTTTTAGTTTTGTTATATCTAAGCATGAACCCGTAGACAGGCAACATTAAACAGTGTGGAGAAAGAATCAAATCAACTTTGGAAAACGGACCTTGGTGTACCTAACTAGAACATGTTTCATACCTTGAAGCAACATTATACTGCTTTTAAATAGTAAAGCTAAAGGTCAAGCACAAAATACTTTTCCTGTGACGTTTACAAATGTTCTATAGTGCATGGCTCTGCGATGTGGCCATTTCGTCAAAATTCATAGCACAAAAAATTAAGCTACCTACCGCAATTAATATGTTCAAAAAATAATTTATACACGTTTTAATCGTGTTCCGTTTAATTGCGTCGTTTTTTCTATTCGACCATAGCATGCAAAAGTCTATCGTACAATGCAGCAGACCTGCCGCCTTCCTGATGACTGCTCGGCCGCTTGCACGAACTGCACGCAGACCACGTGCGACGAAAAGCTGTGTCGTTGTAGCCAGTGCACTCGTGAAGGCGTCGAATCTCGCTCGACGAACGTGCTTCATACATGCCGCAGTGCACATAACTGCGCCGAGCACTGCAAGGGCTGCGTGGTCACCTCTTGCCGTTATGGCGTCTGCGAATGTAGTCAGTGCTCGGTAGAGACAGATACACCGACCACTTCCGAAGTTGAGAGCGGTGAATCCGCCGTGTCGAACACTACCCAGCCAGCTCTAACAACAGTCGCCCCCAACGGTGACGAAGTAACGACGCCCGTTGTCACCACGGAAATCCTCACGGTCCGAACCAATGAAACGCTTTCTGCGGCCGAAACTGGCCATTCGGGCAAGTGCATACCGAAACGATGCAACCACTCGTGCTGGGAACGCCAATGCACGAAATGGAAATGCGACGCAGATCGCTGTGTTTGTGACGGCTGTCCTGAAGAGGTGTCCGTCGTTGTGAAGAACGTCGAAGGCAAACCCGAAAAACTTCAAGAGGACAACAACACCAAATATGAAATTATATTCTAGATTTTGTCATACCCGAATTCGAAATCATTAATCCTTCAGATACTTGAAGGCTATTCGAAAACTAGAGATGACTGTCGGGTCAGCATATTTGAAAAGGTAGAATTAAGAATACTAATTTGGGTTGACTAGGGAAGTCAGGCAAGATAGAAGGGACAAGGCAAAATATTGAGACCAAGAATCAGCGCAGAAGGACAGCTGGAAAATAGAACTCTATGTTACTATGCAAAAATATATAAAAGTGATGGTATTGGTGTACATCAATACTGATCTCGAAGTTACTTCAGAAAAGTTCTAGTTCTTTTGGTACACACACACACACTCACGTACGTACGATTCTGATTGATAATCGAATGAATATCAGTCGAATAAGTCAGTTCTTTTTCACCTTTAAATAGATTAAATGACGTGACCATGAGGGATATACATATATCGATAAAATTAAAGATACAGTTTATAGAAGAAAAACTAAACTAACAATACAACATGTAAGAGCTTAGAAGCCAGACTGTAGCACCCAGCTCCATGGCGGAATCATTGTGTACCATGTACATTCATAAGAAAACAAAGGCGTTGACAAAGGCTACTTTCGCATATTTTTCCTTAGAGCACTTTCAAATACGTAGAACATATATTCTTATATTCTTCCCATTGTCTGCTTTGCAATAGTTGGTTGGCGTCCATATTTCAAAGGATATGGACTTTGTCGCCCATTGCTACATATTAGCTGTAATAATCGAAAACGGTGGTATTTAGACACAGAGGATAGTAATATTGATGTCTGGGTCTCATATTTCTATATTGCCAAAGTACAGTATATTGAAGAACGTTTACTAAATTGAGACCTACTAGCGCACGTAACAACGTTGATAAATAAACTACGTACGTTTAAAATGAGGCGTATTGTATTAAATATGGGTAGGTAATATAAGAAAATGAGATTAAGGTTTGGCTTCGCTTGTTAGCTATTTATGGAGTCTATTTTATATTCAAATGGTTTTTGAAAAGGCGAAAAGCCATTGTAAATATTAAAATATAAAATATAAATGTATAGAAATTGTTCTACTCTGAGCCATTGAGCACAGATGTTTCACGCTATCAAGAAAAAAATTTAATAATATCCGTTTTAGTACAGCAACATGCGACTGAAAGCATACTTTAGACACCTAAAGAATTCATTTGGGCTTTATTTCTCCCCACTTGTAATTGGAAGTGCTTCTGGCCAAGAACACGGTAATCTACGATGACTGAAACCTTTCTAGAGCACAACGTTCTTCCAACAGGCTACGCTGTAGTGGTTTGTGTTACGGTAAAGAGCAAACATAATTTTTCTGGTAACACTGCAAATAACTGTTAGAATGGGGGTATGTTGTTTCTTTTTTGACAACCCTTGAGGCTGTACTATATAATAGCAATGTTTATTTATTTTTATTAATTATATATATATAATTTCAGTTTCCTAAACATTTATTAAAACCTTCTCGTGGCTCGCCTTTAGCGAACACTAATTCGCACGTATTTGAAAACAAATACTTCGAAAAGATGAAAATCTATTTAGGGTGGAGAGACATCAGTTAGGCTAAAAAGATAAGACACGGTAGAAGTATGATGGCCGCTGATAGGGCCATGTCATCGTAGAAACAGTTGGTAAAAAATGTAGCTAGTTTTAAAGTACCTTATTATACTTCGGTAGTTTATAGTTAATTAATAACACTGTAAGCCAGTAAGTAATACAGCAAACTATTTATTTCGCTCAATGTGGATATTTCTATAGACATGTTGATTTGATTATTAACAGCACTAGTTCATGGCGATTTTAATATAAAACGTTCTACAGGCAAATACAGGTATTCTCTGTGAATGAGCGCGAACAATCATATTATTAGGCCTCTTAATGACTGAAGATCTGACGACTTGTGGATATAACATAAGTGTACCCAGGTTCACATGGACAAAACAAACACTTTCGCCTAGGTTCGTAAATTATATGCAAAAAAAACAGCATGTTTAGCAAGTAGAAATTTCACGGAGTAGATGTGAAATGTCCATCGACACAAGGTTATCCATAGATAATGTTAGCGAATCGGCAGTTACGCTCATGGGGTCTAGTGACGAGCTGTGTGATTAGAAAAAAATCACAAATGAAAGGTTTTCTTTCTGTAAATTTGGCATCGGTACGGTGAGTGCTCTGTAGGATAATGCTATTTCCAGGCACTGTAAAAAGAGAGCTCGCTTATGTCAGTGCAGTGATGTTCCATAGGAAAGGATCAAGAAAGTTATAGTAACCGTTTACCGGATGAAGTTTTACTATGTCCTACCTGTATTGACGCTATAATCGATGCCATAAATTTTAATATTAAAATCTGTATAGGCCGTACATTGATATGAAGAAATTTAAAAAAAAATTAGCTGATCGTTGTAAGATAAGTCTATTTGTTTGGAAAATATTTTTTAGTTTAAGGCAAAGATAGAACAATAACGCAATGTTTCAGATGAGAGAAATAAAAAGTAGTACTGGGTGCTTACTAACTACTCATGTGTATGCGAAAGCTGAGAGGTCAGAACTTCATTTGGTTCGATTATCTGTTCAATTGGGCCATAGAAGATTAATGTTGGTCAGAATGAGTGGTCCCTTTCCATCCGTGCACTTTTAAAAAAAATATTCGCTTTTGACTATGACATTTAAATATGTCATTTGATTATACTTCTTCTTTACTCCTCTCAAGAAAACACCGGAACCGATAATTTCGATATATCGTTGCAAACGCCACAACTATGACCTTACTTTATAAATACATAATTAGAATGTGATTATTAATCAGTTACAGTTGCTCTTCGGCTGTCAAGTTCATTTGGTTGATTTCAATATAACAAAATTTTGTTTATGTTAAATGTGGCCTGACAATACACATGAATGAAGAAATTTAATATGATTCTTTGTGTAAGATAACAGAATCCCGCAAAAGATATTTACCAAAAAGGTGCTGCTAACTGCAAAGACGTCGCAAGGTGCTCCAATGATGTACGCATTTTTTTTGTTTTCCGCAAAAGTGCTTGCTCTTTTGATCCTTGATTGAACTGGACGAATATGCAATATATGTTAAACCATCATAAATAGTTGAATGCTTTTTCAGATCTGGGTTTCTATGGAAGCAGCTGCTAAAATCCCTCCCGAAATATTTTAGCTCTTCATGGTTGGCAAAACAACAACAGTTAATTTGATTCACCTATACTTTATCCCAAGCTTGACCTGCATCGACACATCGCTTCTAAGAGTTTGACCAATAAAGACGTTTGCATGGCGCATACATCTCAAACGGAACTCTGCTTAATCATACATATTGACGAAAAAATAACATATCTGACTACAATGGTCGCTGCAATATGCAGCCACGCCTAGGCTAAATATTTACCAACACCAGCGGATGCACACATGAGCCACTATAAAAAAAAATTATGGGTCATTTATCCACAGTTGACTTCCCAACAGATTTTATTGTCTAAAAAAAATTTTGAATCAGTGTCTTGAAGACACTGGACTTACATAAATAACAGGTTAATAAGTATAGGCCGTTACAATATACTGCTTTTTAAATGTATTTCTATATTTAGATAACATTCGTTTAATCGTTAATTAACTGCTTGTTACACGTAAGAATTATCATATATCTCTGTTATTGCTTAATCACAATTTCTTGGTTTTGCAAACTGAATTAAAATAGGCTCTATGTGTACGTACCACGTATACATTATGTATAACGCAGTTGACATAGATTATGTGGGTTTGATATTTTTAATGAGCTCTATCATTCGATGTAGGGTGGAACTGCTTTCCGCTACGCCTTCATAGCTCCTGACAAATGTAACGAGTGAGGCTGCGTAATCTTCTCGGCCTAAGTAAGCTGTAATCTTCAGCCATCCTTTGTCAGAATCACGCTGTTGTTTTCATAGTAAATGAAAATTAATGAATGAACGTTGATGCGCTGTATTATCATTTTTGGGTTGTTGAAGCCCGGATATGCATCGAAGGCCATTTGATGATTGTCTATTGGTTTACTGACACATTCGCCGCTGTAAATAACACAAACCTTATGGTGTCATCTGCTCATCTTATGACGCGATAAATATATAACGGCTCTAAAAGAGCTTTGTTGTTTTGTATGAGAAATAATTTGTATGGCATATTTTGAAAATTCATTTTATCAAGAAATATGTTATTGATTTTTTTGGGTGTTTTAAGACGTGACTACCGGATTACTAAAATGATCTAATAAAACTGAATAATAGGAATAAATACTAAATAGTGGCTACTTTAAATACTCAGTTTTTTGGTAAAGTTTAAGAAGGGTTTGATTTGTTTTATCTTGTTTTTAGAGTAAAGAAAATCTCAGCATCAGAGTGCGTTTGCTTTACTGGTACTCGAACGATGGATGCCTTAACCATTTGGCAGATGCGCATGAGTTGTATAAAAAAAATTATGAACGATTTTAAAAATGGAGCTCCGTTTCTGCAGAAAAATACCGCTGAGGGGTATGTTGCATTAGTCTGTAAACCATGACCAACGGTAGTACACTTTATGGCATTGTGTAACTCATTGTACTCGTTTTTGCATAACGTTGTAAGTACGGGAATCACTAGCTTCCAGATGTTATTGTAACATCAAACCTGTATTGGTTAAAGTATTTTTCTTTTCCATTAGCCTTCTTGGCAATGTTCGGGTAAAAGCGAATGCCGAAAATGTGTTATATTTTGTCTCAAGAGAAGTCAATGACCAACACAGCGTTATTTTTTGCACATGCTGCTAAACCAAGGAGCGGTGGGAAATATGTATGGTGTATTAATTGTATAGTAGAAACTAGTTACGCACAGGCATTGAGACGTATTCACAGGTACATGGGCTTTCGTCGTGAAATCAATAATATTTGATTCTTTCTGCGGCCGGGATATTACAGCGCTACAGGCGAACCAATTCAGAGATGATGGTTGGGTTTATAAGTAATATATAGATAGACAAATTATCAGAAACAGATGGACTGCGATATCATATTTCGATATTATAAATAGCAGCACACTAGAGAAATGAAAAAAAAAGAAAAAACAAATCACTAAACCACGGTTACGTCATTGAAAAAATTATAAATTGATGTAATGGAAGATAAATTATATGGTGCAAATGCTATATAGGTCAATCCGCCATTAATCAACGTTCCTTTACTAAAAAATTATCAAGTTTTCGAACTTTTGAGGAGCACATCGGTCAGTAAGTTAGTGCAATTTGCTTAATCGGCTCCTTTTTTTTGACTATACTTCAGAGGTAAGGCTTTACGGGACTGCTAAGAATTGTTTACATTTCCCCATACTCTTAATAAAAGATACAAAGATGACCACCCCTTTTTTTTATTACAGTGTCGCTCATCTTGAAGCTACAATCTCAAATGCAAGCTGAAAAAAAGTTACTTTTCAGTATTACATGATAGTCGCTTACATGGTCATAATCCTACCTTGTGGGGCTGTGCAGATGAATGACTTTAATATCTTAAATTGATATTTTTTCGAAAATGAATGAAACTTGTATTTGTAGTACATCCACTTTGGCCACTCAACAAGAGAATCTCCGGATATTTTTTCCTGGTTCCTTGTTTTCAATGGTGGCATTAAGCGAGGTTTGACTGATAAAGCGGAAGTTTTTGGGTAATTAAGCAACGTACCATAGTATTTTTTTAACTAAATTTTCGATATCAATATAATAAATCAAAACGACCTATTAGTAGTTAAATCGCAAAGTGTACTTATGTACACATGTATACATGTTGAACGACGATATGATTGACATTCTATAAAATCAACTGGAAACGGATTTCAATTAATTTTTGGAAATATAACTAATAATAGGCAGGTATTAGCATATTATATGCTGCTGGATGATTGCCTGGGGAAGCATACAGGACCCTTAAGAAAAACGTAATTTAGATAAGGGAGGGTGCCACTCATCACGCCCTAACCTAAAATTAAGCTAAAATAATTCTACAGCAACTTATAAGTTTTCTTATTTAAAACAATCAATAATATTTTTTTTCTAGGGACATGATGCTTAATAACTTGGTAAACCGTTTTGGAATCTTTGTTTTTGTTGATTGTGCGCTTACGGTGCAATTGTAACCGGGAGCGTTTGTTTGTCATTTTTATAATGTTCTCTTAATAATTCTTTAGTTATTGAAAATGTAGTTATGATTTAGTTTTTAAAGTTTTTAGTTAAAATTTAGTTTTTATTTAGCTAAAAATGCTTATCAAAGAAAATTTCATTTAAAAAAGTAACTTGCCATAATGGTTGGTATTAGTCATGTTCAACTTCATAACGCTTCAGTATTAAATAACACACAGGGCGACATTATTGCACCAGATCATGTTTATCTCAATTCCCTCTATCGCGTTTTATAATATCGGTTTTCTTATTGTTTTGCTACTTGAAATTTGTCCTCGTGCCTGCTGGTTTTAAGGACACGTTGTGATCTAGATTCAAACCCTGGCATTTCGTTTCACGCTGAGAGCCAATCGTCTGATAAAAAGTCTAACGGACATAAAACTCGAAACAAAGTTATGTGTAAGTAACTCAATAAGATCTCAGTTTTACCTACCAGGATAGATGGTTCTATCATTATGTGTCTATCATAACTCTGCTTGAACCGATCTTAAAAATGAATACTTCGTTTAAAATTCTGGACACTAATTTAGGGTTTGGTTAATAATTCTTCGCAAAATTCAAAGTCTGACATATATATATATATATA
The DNA here is from genome assembly GCF_002443255.2 of Varroa destructor. Taxonomy (NCBI): domain Eukaryota; kingdom Metazoa; phylum Arthropoda; class Arachnida; order Mesostigmata; family Varroidae; genus Varroa; species Varroa destructor. The sequence continues at coordinate 21,656,267 of NW_019211460.1, forward strand.
TACATTTTTTATTTCAGCATATTTTAGAATACGCTTTAACTCATTTCATCGCAAAGTGCATTTGCAAATAAGAATAATATACAGTCTCTTAATATTTAGTCATTTATTGGGCGTACATGTCAATCGAGAAGTGCTATTGAAATGTCCGGTAGTTTTACAACATCTTTATAACATGTCCATCGTATTACAATAATAATTAATATTATATACGTTGCGAAATTTTAAGGACAAGACATTTTCAAAGATTATAGTCTTGTTTAATTTTATTTTGTTCTATTACGTGTGTACAAGTTATACAGTCCATACTTGGCTAACCTATCTTTGATATATATCGATCATGGACAAACCATGTAGCTTTTTCTTCTTAAATTAGCTTCTCCACAACTGCATTTTCTGTTTCTGATGATTGCGAGTGCTTTCGTTAGATTTTGTACTCGCTACACCGGTGTTTGATCAAGTTCTTTGCAGAAATCCGTCATCTACTTCGTACTGGCATACGTTATGTAATATCAAAACAATAAAACAGGCTTTTAGGTGCCGCGAACTGAGTAGGGAAAACACTCCGTGTAAATTCGTTATATTCATCTTTCTAAGTACGCTTTCTGAGGTCCGGACAATATTAATCTTTCCTAAATAAAGTTAGGGTGCTGTCGTAAATATTAATTTCAGCTGCAGTACTAAATTATTAAATACTCTAACACAATCAACAAGACCCATTTCTACGTATCACCTTGTTGTTATCTGTCGTTAACAGATTTTTGAAGCATATCCAATGCTTGTTATACATGGCGGTAGAGCCTTGTAAAAAATTCACAATACAATCCCACAAAAAATAGGCCTATTTCATATATATTGAAACCTAACCCAACTTTCCATATTTAGTATCAGTATCTGGATGTATGTTACTTACATAAATATTTATTAAGCTACTGTCAAACGACTGTCTGATACCAGTAGCCAAAAGCTCACACCAGAAACACAAAATGGCACACATTAATGGCTCCTTAGCTAACGTAAGGGCGGCATAGGGGGTTACATAGTTTTCTGCACCAACTCCTCCTCCCCCCGTCTTGCTCTTATCTTTTAATGAAGAAATACTTAGAGAAAGCAATAAGTGCACATATTATATAATCTATTTAGCTAAATTTTTTTATATTTACCGGTAGGCAGAACAATCCAGTTTGCAACGGTAACATAAGTATCAAACCGGTGTTATTCCGCCTGTCTGAACGAGTAACGGTATTTCTGCTTGGTCCTTTGTAATAGTTTTGTGAATTTTATCGCACGCATTTAAGGAATCCGCTCCAAGTTTCACTATTCATATATACATTTCACACGACCTCAGTCTACATATAAATGTCTATATTGTCATATACATAAATATATACAACTCGTCTTCGAGCATCCGCGAAGGAGCATTGCTCAATCACTCTTGATTTATCTGATGTACAGAATAATTGACTTCCATTCGGGTTGTTTCGTTTTCGCCAAAATTACGTAATTATAATTTGTATTGAACTAATTTCTAGTTTCTATCTGGTTCTGTCTACATTTGCGCTTAACTACTGCCAGCCACCTATCGTGATACATATAGGGTAAAATTGAACCACCGAACAAGCTAATTAGTTCTGCTCAGCGCTTGTCATTTCTCCAATATACTTGTTTGGCAGTTGGGAAAAGTACTGATTGAGGCATTGAGCATTCCCCGCCTCGGTTTCAGCTTCACCTCCTTCACCCCCGTCAGTGCCTTCGTCTTTCCCACCCTGGCCGCTGTGGAAACGTCCCCCCTCACCGCGGACCCGGTTCATGGCGTGACGGTGTCTCGATTCGTGCAAATACCGTCTTCGCTCCTTCGGTATCTTTCCTTGAGCTTCAAGTTTGGCCCGATCCTGTCGCCTCTTCAAAATACGATGGTACTGTTTAGCATTCACGTACAAAGGTTCTTCTTCACCTTCGGCAGCTGCCGTCACAACTGTGGCAGCTACTGTAGGCGTTGGAGGTGCCTGTTGGGCAGGTTGACATGAGGGTTGCGTTGCAGGTGCTGCATTCGTAACACCTGGTACCTGCGCTGTTTGGAGTTGCAGTGTGCCAGGGTTTATGGCTCCACCTAGCTGTAAAGGTGCGCCAGCAGGAGCGCCTTGCGGAAGAACCATAACGATGTTTCCTTTTTTTATAGCAAAAACAGAAAACAATTTGTGGACAACAATTAAATGTTTAAAGAAAGGGTACATATTAGCAAAAAGTGTTGCTGGTTCCAAAAATACATGAGCCCATTGAACTAACACCTGGCGTTCATGAGAGCCATTAGAGTAGGAAAAGCTAATCTGGTACACGGTAAGGTATCTGTGACTTTTAATTTTAGATTACTGAACTTCAAAAGGTATTTATTTTGAAAGCAAAAAAAGTTTAGTTATCTTTTATTCATCAATCATTTATTTGATATTTTTTTAATTTGCAATAAAATTAAGCTATTTAATCTTTTTAAATACTTTTAATGGACAAATTATTTTTATAATAGCTACTCAAGAGTTCAGTTCAGTCAAGAATCAAAAAGTTACAATTTCGTTGTAGTAACATGAAATTGTAACCTTTTGTTTCTTTTGTCATAAGAATCGAATATAGAGCTATCCGTCAATACGATTATACTTTGGGAATGAATAGCCAAACGTTATATACCTGATGGTGAAGTCTGCAAGGCAATTGGTTGCCCAGCTTGAGCGGCGCCTGTGTGGGCTTGTCCACTCTGTTGAAGGATTTGTTGGATGAGTGAGGCAGGAAGCATATTAATGCCTCCAGCGCCACCTGTTCCATCAAGTCCACTGGTCACCGGTTGATACAGAACGGTTCCTCCGACTCCTCCAACGGTGGTTACACCTGCCGGTGCCCCAACTGTTCCGTCCGGAGCAGCTGTTCCGCCATTGGCGATGATAAGCGTGGGTTGTTGAGCTTGAGTTGTTGTAACTTGCTGCCCACCTGCAGAACTCACTGGAATCATCTGCAGCACCGCACAAACGGTAGACACAAGGCAAACGGGCGTTAAAATATTAAAATAACATCGTCAGAAGAATAAATAATAATGGTTAATTACAAAAGTAGCTATAATTCAAAGCCGACAACATAGAAATCTGTGATATGTATTTATCAGGTTGTTAACAAAGTAAGAGTCGCCTTTGTTTATTGATTCCCTTTCCAACTCTTTGTGTTGTCGTTGTACATTGTTGAAGAGCCATTTATCTGCTCTAAAAGGCTATTCTCACCGTTCCGGATAAAAAGATATTACCCTTGAGTTCAGGGTCCAAAAATGGTTTTCCTGGGTGCAAAAAAACCTCCTTCATGGAAGCATAAGTATTGCATGAGCCTTCATCTTTCAGCTATAGAGTCATCATCGTATGCATATAAAAATTTCTCGGCTACCTTTGCAGGGTTTCGACATCAACAAGACAAGGGTATGGCAAATTCTTTTTTGCTCCACGTTCATTTTTGAGTACATTCTTAGGACTTTTTAACGTACGAAAAAAATTTTTAGCGGCACGTGATACTTGACCACTAGCAAACAAAACAATCGAGTTAATAAACAAAAAGCTCATGACGTTCTTCACATTTTAATATATAGTGCGGACTAAAACGCAGACTATAATAGAAAGCGTGCTTTCGTTGTGCCCCTAGTTAACTCAGGGTACGTACCTGCACCTTGCCATTGGGTCCACTGATGAAGAATGTCTGCTGTCCTCCAGCAGAGCTTACCATTATAGGCTGTTGCTGCGCCAGTGATGCTGCCTGTACCTTGTGAGCTCCCAGCTCGCTCATCTGAGAAATCAAATATTAACATTGTTAAATAGTTGATAATAATAGAAACATAGAAAATAGAGCTCTTCTTCAAAACTAACAGTGGGGACAACACATGGCTATATGCTGGCTAATCTAATTACTAACGGAAGCGTTATAGGACCAGTAGTAAATAGACTACCATATCTGTAAACACTTTTAAGGTTAACTTTTTGACTAAAAAGCGTAAATGCTCGCCGGACAAATGCAAACAAACAACTTTGTGCATGTATCCAAGAACAGCACGAAGACTAAGAATTATACGGACCTTGGTAGATCTCTTCTCCGGCAATCCGCTACAAAACAACGGCCATGCCGATAGCCTCTGCTGAGCTGAACTGATTCCGCGCCACACAATGCGCCATAATAAACACTCACTATAGCCGACCTCGTTGCACAGTTCCTATGAACACAAACGGAAGGGCCGCAAGAATGACTCTACTGTGTAATCCAACGGACTGACCATGTCGACGAAATCAGATGTGTTTTCTAAGCTTTTCCTATTGTTTTGCCAGTTTGTATTATTGAACCGAAACTCGGTAATGACAATGAATTCGCATTTTTATTCACAGAACAACAATACAAGAATATTACGAAATTGTACAGGCTCTCGTATTCTATTGAATAGGGGAATTAATTCAGTTCCGCCTCTATTCCACAGTTCGGTATTTAACTACCCCCTAATAGCACGTTATACACTCTTCATAAAATAAAAAATAATATCATTCCAAATTCCAGTTTTGTTGCAACTCACGCCTAGGATTGAAAAGCCGATCCTTTACGCCGAGTTCTCTGATCTACTGTTTCACTTAGATGGGCCTGCTTAGCTTGCGTTTACAATAGACGTTCTACACTCGACTTGCGCATTCGGATCGGCAACCTGCTACCTGACTAGAGATGGTTACATCAAAACACTTATGTACACATTTGATAATAGAGCACACGACAGAATTACATTCGGTTCCACAGCTCACTGGTATTAACAAGTTTACGTTAAGTGGTGTTAATAGTCGATACGATTATATAACAATATTGCGCGTTCGAATTTAGGGGCAGACACTTTGTAAATGTTGTGTGCATTGTTCTTTGAATGCTAAGAAACGCACTTGAAGGCGATTATGCCAAAAAGGACGGCAGTAGTTAATAGAAAATCAACTAACAAAGTATATGGTGCCGCTCTTCTTCAAGTGTTAAATTTATTCGAATAAAGTTCCGGATTTTAGATAGATTCAAAAATTGTTGTCAGAGTAAACGTCGTTAGCACGTCTTGAAAATTACACATTATACCCCTAACTATAAAAATACATTATGGCGGACATGTTTCTACTTCCGGGTCGTTTTCTCCACAAAACAAAAAAACAGTTCTAATCCAACATATAATAAAAGAAGTTCTGAATGTGTGTTAGCTAGTTATGCTCAATAATAAGTTCATTTTTGCACACCAACTTACCTAAGCAGAAGACGTGGAGACACCCGCTCGGGCGCGCCTAACCACTTAACCCCTTCTGTTACTACTAGCTTGCGGAGTTCGGAACATCTTGCCAAAACTTGGTTATAACGAATTCATCATCACACTCAACTTCGACTTCTTTTTTCAGAAAAATGACCAAATTTTGCGCTAAAACGAACGTCCACTGTACTGTAATCGTACCACTTCACGTTTTACATCAACAGCACAGCCTGCAGTGAAAACCAACAACTGCAAAAACCACACATCAACCAGGATGGACAAATCGACACGGGCTAACACGACCATCGGAAAGCGATGGCAACGGCCAATAGCGAACAAAAGCGCTCAGCAGGGCCTCAAACGTGTAAGGACACAGCAAGAAAGGCGCTCTTACGGTTGGAAGTAACACAGATAGCCGCCACAAGCAGAGTAACTGGAGAGAACGAAGCAGTTAAGGACGCCGCCATTGCGTTTCCCAGCCACGTTCGTAAATTTCGTAGAGAGACTCGTTTCCACTCCAACAGAAAGCAGAAAGGGATACAAATTGTAATTAATAGTCTGTCAAGCAAAATGAATTCAGTTCTTGCTAATTTTCTACCAAAATGTGGAAAATAGCACGCATCAGATGAACGCATTTGAACGGCGCTTGCTTTAGTGGGGATGTAGGCGGGCGTTCTGCTGAATGAACGCCTGCAGACACGGATGAAGTACAGAAGCACTTGCAGACGCTGAACTTTTTGGTGGCAGAAAATTACAGAAGAATGTTAGAATTTTTCCGAAAGTGAAAATAGAATTTTTTGATCGTATCGAAAAGCAGGTACCATAGGATGCAAATGTAGGATTTACTGTACACGACCCACGTAAAATAGATACAGGATCTTCTATGTATTGTAAACTTAAACGATATTTGAAAGTAATAATAATAGGTGTGGCAATTCCAAAGATGTTAGAAGTGTTGCATAAGTGACCTTAGGAACTGCTAGATTTCGTAAGGCCTGATACAAATTATTTTAAGCTAATTATTGCTGCCATTATATTATTTATTAGCCAGCCAGAGCTTGTGAGTAGGTACAACGGTATGCCAATCATTAGTGACTTGTATGTTTATTTCAACTTCGAAGGTACCCAAAACATAGGCGCTAAAGTAGGTCTTTCCTTTCAAAAGTGCACTTAAATTCACTTTTTTCATTTTAACACAATTGTTTGGATTTACGTAAGTTTGCTTGTCGAATTATATCTGTTCGCGTATGATAACACTGATTAATAACTGCAAGCATTTTCATTCCGATTTAAATTTTGTAATATGTCTATCCATCATTCAATTACCTTTTCATATTAGAGTAGATGATGCTTTTATTTCAACGGAGAAATGGGTGCAAATACAGTTTTACATAGCTATACAGTTCAAGGATATCAAAAAAAGGCATCGAAGTGAGACTTAGCTCACTCATCTGATATACATGAAGTTTATGAGTATTTTGAAGTTTCTGTGAGTCCATTCAAATATACGATAAACTAATAAATTAAATAATGAAATAATTGTAGGAAGAGTTCCGGTTTGATTTTCGACAGGGTATTGTCTATGGCTTGTCGCTGTAGAATATCAGTTAAAGTTCATGGGCAGTATGTAAATCTGAAAAATTCCTGGGCCTAGAGTGAGCTCATAAATGCATGTCCATTTTCAGTACTTCGATCATTTTATTATTGTGTATTTGCTTAACGATCATCAACAGGATGAAAGACAAAGCAACCCGCAATTCAGGTGCGATTTCCTAAGCAGCGCCCAGGAAGTCTGTTCGATGATTTTAACAGCCAAATCAAATATTCATTCTACTTGCAAGAGAAGGGCTCAGTTAATAATTTAAAAAAAAAACGAGATTCCGTTTGAATCGCTAGAAGTCAGTCAAGCTGTGCGCACTACCCAGTGTTATAGAGTGCTTTAAATATTACTATTCATGCCATCCAGAACCAAGCATCTATCGTGAAAGAAAAACACCGATGTGAGATGACAACAATTTAACATTCGGCATCAATTTAAATTAAAAAAAAAACTAAGTGTATATATATGGGATTCAAATGGGCCTGCTGAAGTGGCATTCTATAGGTGAATGTTCTCGTACACGTCGCGTACCGTTAAAGATTAACACAATTCAAGAAAATATAAAAGAAACAAAGGTAAAAGCTCATATTTGTTATGGCGTGTTCATAAGGTGTCAATCAAGCCTTTTTTCGGGTTACCTGAACCGAATAAATTACTCTAACTTACTACTGGGCCATCTATCACAAAAATTGTAACCCAGAGTAAATTATTTGAAGCTAACTGTTCGGGATCAAACAAAGCAATATACACATCATGGCCACACACTTGAACCTACCTTCACGTAAGCTTCATTTCCTTACCAATACCAATAGACCTTTTCTGTCTCTTTCTTCTGCTTTGGTTGTCCATATTTGCCTTTATGACCCCAATAGAGCGGTTTTGATGCTTCCGGGTGTCTAAATCGAAAACTCTAAATTGATAACCGTTTAAACCTCCATCCGCATGTTTCGCTTATGATGGATGACATTCCCTGGTTAGAATAACGTAGAGGTGAACACAGATGCCAAGATCAATTATACTTTACCTCTGCATAACCTTCCATTATTCAACTGTGGCGGCTCCAGGCATCAAGCGTTATTACTGGATTGGATGGACCTTCCAATTCTCAGGAAACGATAACAGGGAAGAAACATCTATGGTAGCTTCCAGGGAGCAAGTCGGCAGTCGTGCGTGGAGGGAATATATGCATTGGAACGGGAACCGATGCAGTCGTTCCGACAGAAAGAGGTTGCAGGAAGTAGCGGTCGTACGGTGAGTGGCGCTGGGAATGCACGCAACTGTCGGGGATAGAGCAGAGACCCTTTCGGATTCAATGGGCAGACCGGCTATGCTAGCCTGGCTGTGGATGCTCTATTCTGTTGTCCCGAATTGCGTGTTAGTCTTGCAATACTGTTGTTGCAATGTGTGCAATTAAAGCTGAGTTTAAAAAAGGCAGGCAAAGGAATCTGCTGCTGCTAACACACGCCATCCCAGTTTTACTACATACCCTTGCAGATAAAACATATCAGTAATTCAGGCACAGGCCACATTTATGATATACACATATGTATATACGCCCATCTCATTGTAAAGCCGCGCAACATAGTGCTGCAGAGATCGAACGGATGAATGTGGACACGTCAATTCAGGTTTAGACGTGCAAAAACGTCGTGCAGGTGATTATTAATTAAGTAACGAAGTTCTCTGCCTGCATGCATCGTGCGATAAGAATACACGGCGAGCTTCGCCTGATAATTTAGCAAATTTGATGTTTGAAATGAAGTACTTTTTTTTTCGTTGACAGGAAATGAAAAACTCGACAAGTCTATGCTAGGGGTTAGCCAATATTTTTTTAAATAAGAAAGCGAAAAAAGCATTTTCTTGACTTCGTGACATTTTCTATTTGATTCGTCAGAATTCTCGTCGATGATGCTACAATGTTATATTTGCTGTAATACGCTGTGTCGCTGAATACAAGACAATTGTTGCTTTGTTGAGACAGCACTGCGGGGGAGGAGGGTGGAGGAATTTTCCTTTCTCCACTTCACGTAAACAAGTACGACAATTAGAAACAAACACAAATAGCCTTACTGGATAAAACCTGTCGCGTCCACTACAACAATAGCAACTGTTTCTGCTGCCCACTCAAGTATAGTTGCGCGTCTATGAAACATGTGCATTCTCTGCAGAATGGCTTGCTCGTTGTCGCATAACGGGTATCAAGGACGGAAAAAGCAGCAGTCCAATGTACGACCTAGCTGCAAAATATCATTCTTAGCAGACTGAATTCTCCTCCTTAGCCATACCTCGCCGCAGCCACAGCGTTTAGGCTTATATGATTAACATACTTATTTTTTCTTTTTTGACTTTTCTATACTGGATCAAGTGCTGTGCTTATTTTCAGGGACACGCAGCCATCATAAAATCGGGCCGAGTTAGAGGTTGGCCCAACTTCGACTGATCCAGATTGAAGTAACTGGAAGACGTGGGAGCGCATGCTTGTTTTGGATTGTTTAATGAAACACGGCAGCTATAATTAACTTCTGGAAATGTCTTCCATAAAGAGGTTCAATTTAGAAAGTGCAGTGTGTGTCGTTCCTTTACTGTAGTATAGTACTCGACGGTCACTCCTGCTACCAAACCATTTTTTTTTTGATGTTATTACGCCCTTTGTGTTTTTTTCTATATTCTAAATGTTAGAAAATTAAAGTAATGTTAGAAATATAATACACTGAACCTTCTCAATAGTATGTACAAACTAAAAAGTCATATTCACTAAGTCAATAGAACCTGTTTCTATAAAAGGTTCAAGTAGTACGGTTTACGCTCAGCGAGACCCGCGAGAGCGCAATCTTTGCCTTATGTAGGTCAGTTATGAGCACCAACCTTGCCCTTTTGGCTCATTCCCGTCGACCATTACGCACTACTTATCAACCTTTCTCTCAAGTTTAACACTGAACCGGATCTTCATTTAACCGAACTACAAGATGGTAGGAAGAAACGGCTAGTGCCACCAAGTCAACAAGAAAAAGTCACCGTAGTTAGATCATTTACCTTTCCAGACGTGCTAACTGCCTGCATAAGAGTATCTTTTTGATGTGTCTTCTGAACCTGCAAAGCATCGTCTGCCACCTTACTCAACCGTAAAACCATGACTTGTTATTTTTCTCAACAATTTCCTTTAGTTTTCACCCAATAAAGACTTGTTTGCTTATATATATATATATATATATATATATATATATATATATATATATGTTGTATATGTGTTTCAGTTCAAGTTGAAGTGAAATAAAAGACCTAAAATTACCGATGATCATCTCCGTCAACCTTTACCTTATATTGTAATTTACCTCTTGCATTTGTGTGAAAAGTAATTGAGGTTGCGTCTATAGGAAAACGCTCAGTCCCTCAGAAGTACTTTTTATTATAGACGAATTTATCGTATTTCTGCTATTCGTACCAAGCATTCAAATTTGCAGCCGTGGACTTAGACGTGCATCTGACAGCGTTGAAGATGCTGGTTCATGTTTCCCATGTAACCCATGTAAACTAGGGTTACTTACCTTATATAAGATACAAGCATACATAAGATACATAAGTATACAAGCAATGGATATGTATTTATGGATATGATACCTTCACAGATAGCAAGTACCCTTGAATCTAATTAATTAGTTCCACCTGTACACTGATTAATATAGTCTAAGAGCAGTTTTTTTTATTTATTACTTTGTTAATATCATTTCGTTACAACAAATGATATTTTGAAAGTAACATACGATCCAAAAAGATAGTTCATTGGCAAAAGTTAGTGTCTCAGAGACGATATTTGTTTGGCCATAGGTCATTGTGAGGGTCTAGAATCGATGAGCATATGGTTTCGATGTACAACAATGAATAGTAGGTACTATCGGCTGGGCCCTGCAACTTCACCTTTACATATTGGAATATTCTGTAGAAGCGTGAAGTTCTCATATATAGACACAGCAGTAATACGCTTATTTAGATTCTCATAGTTTACTTAATGACGAATAATTCATGTTTTTTGTTTATCTAAAAAACAAACACGTTCTGCATAGGTTAATCTTTTTTTAAATATATAAGTCGAGCTGATCACATTCTATGATACATGTTCTATATATGTTATTATGGACCGCTCTTCTCCAGTACTAAGATAACGAACGTGTTGAAAAAGCAATATAGATCTTTTTCCAATAAAGGTACATTACCCGAAGAAAGTAGTTGACCAAATTCTGATTTGAATATGGATTAATAAAGCCGGATATTGGGTTGTACAATAAAAAGATAAATAGATCAACTACAGCGTTACAACGCGGCCGATTTGCGTCAACGTTATTGCTGCAAAATTAGGTGAAAAGGTCGAAAACCTTCCATCTTCAATTTTCTTATGGACATGGACATTTGCACCTTTTTTATCGTGGTTAAAAATAGAATGAATTTTTTAAAAAACATTCACTCATCCTTAAGGCGTTCTATCTTAAGTCTGAATAAACGCGTTTCAGCAATTTTAACACGTCTGTTATTGCCAAATCTTAGTTTTGAAATGGCACCAATATCGTAACTCATGTTACCTAGGCTATGCATTCTTAAAGTCATCTAACTAAAAAGACTGTCAATACGTTTTCAACAACTCAATATTTATAGCAAAAACATAATATTTTGGGAAAAATCTGACAATCATAGGTTTAGTTGCATGTACCTATAGGTGTCTGTCAATCTGTTTGTCTGACATATTTTTGGAATGTGTTTTACTGTGCTATATACACAGCGAATTCCATCTGTGTTTTCATTTAGGAACATTAAGACGACATCCTTAAGGGTACTCAAGCAGTACATGTCTGCAAACGCACGAATCGTCCACATAGACAGGTCTGCCGCTGCTGCTAGTTGATCTGCTGAGGTTCCACGACCTGGCCCGACGCGCTGACTGAAGTTAGGGCGTTGAAATTTTCTAACGCGATCGATCATTGTTGCGCGCTGCGAATCATTCCTGCTGAGAATCATTAGCTGGCAGTGGGTGGGGCATTACTATCAGGGTGACAACGCTCATGAACTTCGTTCACACATTCAATACACATCATACAGCAGCAAAGCAGGAACAATACAAGAAGGGGCATTTCGTTTATATCGAGACAAAACAAGTTTTTCTTCAAGGTTCGAGTTGAATATCAGTTGAAGATGATTTTTAGTGAAAACGTTCTCGATCTAAAATCTCACAACTCAGCTAACTCTCAGGGTTGCGCTTTACGCTGAATTTAAAAGAATGACTACGTTCTGGCGTAGTGATGGCCGCTGCCAAAGTGACGAAAGCGAAACCCTGTCCGTTTCTCTTAACGTAATTCGCAAGCCACCACCAGTTTTTAGAAAAATAACATTTTCGCAATTTCTGATAGAAGAAGGAATTTCTGATAGAAAGTGATCGATGAAGCCGACACCGAATTCTGCTTGAATACTCGTTACCACTTAATAATGCAACAGTTATGATCGTCAAAAATAGCTAGGCCACGTATGCTTGTTATTATACACTGGAGTACAACAAAACAACTATGAATCGATCCCGACTTGTTGCTGCATGCTGTCATCGCCAAAGACGTTAAGTTTCCGCAAAATGGCGGTATTACCACAGTTTCACTTTAGCTTAAGCACACGCAGAAGTTCAAGCATGCTTCTGTCACTAAATTGATGCGACGTTAGTGGACATATTTCGAAGTTATGTGGCAATGTTATCTAGACAAGCTAAGGAGAAGCTGTGTCCTTTTTCGCACGCCTTGCCTTCGTGTAAAAAAGTCGCCACTGACACACAATAACTAGCTGTATCCGTGTCTAGTACGACCTAAGTGCCTACCTGGCGTATGCTCCGATTTGAGATGCACAGGTCGAATGAAGATGAAGAGCGAGCTTCATCGTTCATTGTCTAATTTACTCGCCGAACACGCACTGGGAAAGCGCTCTCACCCACGGAAAAGGCTCTCAGGTTACCTTCCGAGGCGTCCGCCAGTGGCGCTGCGTTCTGACACTACAGGAACCCATTAAACTTCGAATGATCGTATAGCGATAGATATTAAACAGATAAACATACAACACGGACTAGAGACCGACGCGAAGCTGGACACTGAAGTGGTTTAAGGAAATGCGAGTACAAGTTTTCTTAGCAAAGGTTCTTGTCTCGCTTGGCTTTTTTCTTGCGAATAAATAAAAATGAAATGCCTTTGCGCGTCTTGTACGTTTACTGCTAGACATCCGGGTGAATTCGTCTCTCCTTGAAGCCATATTTGAAAGAGTACAAATGAACAACACGGTGATCCGGACATTAAATTTGCCAATTTTACAATTTTAACTGATCAACAGGATAAGTACAGGTTAAAAACACACTTATAAAGTACGATGCCGGCTAAACGTACATATTATTGGCCGAGAAATGGTTTTATGAAAAAATGGGAACTTTATTGTGATAAATCGTATCTAATTAATTCAATTAAAGCAAGGCGCTATGAACGCGGTGACGATAACAATAATAATAATAATCTATCATTATAGCTGGAACAAAGAGACACTCCTGTACTAAACGTTCCCTTAAAGGCGACGCCGTGGTACGTTTTTTTAGAACAGTCCAATGTTTGCCCCCCATTGAAAAAAGGTAAGGATTAACTTAGAGTTGCTTATAATACTTAAAATAATTTTTCTCTGATTTATAAATGTAACCCACATTAAACCCACGCACCGAGAAAAGCCTTCCCTCGTCAAGCTTTACGGCTAGAGAAAACAATTCAACGAAACGGCTGGAATTAATCAAGGGAAGCTATAGATTTGGGCTGAAACCAGATAGAACTGACACACGCAATATTCTAGAATATGCAATCTATACAAATATATTATGCATCTTCTTAATGTTGTTATATGGCATATGATACCAAACTTCGGCTGATACTTCGACGTCTTTTATTTTGATTATTGTATGTTATTGGCTTATGCTATTGTTAACCGTTTACCTCCTTTATGCATCTATGTGTTTGCATCCATCCACCACCATTGTCTAACGAGGGAACGCTTGCGGTTTTATTTCTGAATGACGATTCGTGTCCACACCAGACACCGGGATTTTGATTGTCAAATCCTGAACTTTACTATATATATCCCAAAACGTCTACGACTATCCAAAATCTTGCATCCTTACATATCATGCAGTCGCATCAACGAAGCTAATTTGCTGATTGTGCTGTGTGTACGATTACGATCGCGTTTCGAATGCGGCCTGGGGTCTCTTCTAGTGTGCTACGAGAACAGCAATGAGGTGCTCTCAAGAGCAGAACGTTTAAGCCCCCCGAGTAGATATTCTAACAATCCAATTATGTTTTATCGAATACTTTTAAATCAAATACGTTCCGAACATATCACTTGAGTTTCTAAAGTAATTCTTCTATTTACCAGGAGTTTTTTAGCCGCTTTTCGAACGCGCCGAGTAGAGAAATTGCAACGTTTGCACTGCATTGCAGTTTAAGTTCCGGGCCTTTCATAAGTGTGTTGGCTCACAAGTAGTGTGACAATGGAGAAAAGCATTATGTCTTGTCGGGGCAATCTGGCGTCGCTCACAGAGACGAGCCATGTAATTCAATGTGTCTGAACAATGACTCCGACGAGAATTTGCTTTCGCCTTCATCATCAAACTCTCCGACATCACTTCACCCTTTGGAATCTACAAAAAGTGGCCGATGTTTTAGATGGCCACGCAAGTTAAGCTATCTCACTTGTATCTTTCAGTTTTCAAAAATGTTTCAAAATTCGACACGTTCTGTTGCTCAATTATGCAAATGTTACCTTGAGCAGTCGCAGCTATTCCCCTCGATGATATTCTGTCCTTGAAGAAACGTACGGACCAACCGCATTAAACTGAAATCCTTATGTGTGTAATTAAACGGAAAGCCATTCTATTCTGTAAGCTGAAAAGTGACAGACAACAATTCACACAAAAGATACTACTCTCGTCTTAAAACGTATTGTTGCACATATTATTATCTCAACTCCTTACTGAGCGAAACATGGCTGCATTTTTCTGTATGTATAGATGTATAAATATTTTTACATTGAGAAAGGTCTCCGGTTCTCTCAACTGGGCTTATCCAAGCCACTCGATAACAAAATGGGAAAAGGTTTTAATTAATAATCAAACCTAAGCAGGTAGCATGAGTGCGCAATCCATGAGCTTGCGTCAGTATGGAGCTGACAAGTCGATGAAATTTAGCTCAGTTTCAAGACGTAAGCCCGCTAACATACACGTAATTGTTCGAAGCAAACGTGGTTAGTCTATACCGAGATGATCTACAAGTAGTTTCATCACTTCTACAGAATAAAACACGTTGCGCTATTCACAATTGATTTTATTTAGCAGACTTCGACCACTCGACTGTATCATTGTTGTTTGATTATGCTTTGCTACCCGCGCGAGTTTGTTTGGGACTGAAAAATCGGTATAGGTAACCGAATAACTGGATATTTTATCATTGCCGGCCGCGACCTGCGTCGTCGTCACGCGCTATTGATCATGACGACTGGCAAGACGATCCCCGCACATTCCTACGTTCGTCGCACCACACAACGACTAAATACAGATATATATATATATGCAAACAGTTTTCAGATGGTTCAGATTTTATACACGTACAGATTGTCATATATACTGTTAATGATTTTTACTCAGTCTTCCCCAGTCGGTACCTGACACTCTTAAATAATAGAAAAATTGGCCAAGACTAGCCGACGATGTTTATAGCCTACATAATCTTGGATGATGTACACGGTTACAAGTTTCATGTTTAAGTCACTTTCGTATACAGGAAGCATGTTTTAACACATCTTCTTTTGCCATTCAGACTGGTTATGGTGCATCGTTATTATTAGACAGACTATATCTCGCTTTAAAAGTCGAATACGCGGTCAGGGCTTGTATTGCCCTGAATCTACTGCCATAACACATCAATTTTCTAATGTGTGTAAAATCATCGATCCCCTGACTAGGACGAGGTATTGTTAGGTCTCTGCAACCGCCTTTCCTTGTTATCTCGCTTTATCTTGCAGATCTACAGACCACTAGTAAATGTTGCAGAGCAGCTGGCAGATGACCAGTTCCATTCCTTTGAAATAGGATCACTACTGAAATCGCACCGCTCCCCAAATTCCCCCATGATCTAGCCCCATCTTATTACGAATGTTAGTGGATTACAGTAATACTGTAGTGGTTTAGATGTTCGAGCCTCCTGAAGGTGTGTTATATGCTGGTGGAGCCGCAGCTGGTTGTGCACTTCTGCGGAACATGCTCTTGAACATCTGCATTCCGAGCCACGAAGACGCTGCTCTTTTGATGCTTTTATCCGAGCCAAGTCGACATCGGATATATCCGTAAGCGTTCGATGTGTTCAACGATATGGCCACCACAATGACCGTTAGCCATTGAAAGCTGAATGTTAGAAAGGCGGTGAACGCGAAAAAACCCCACACAGCAGGCATAGCTAACAGAGCCGTCCAGAATATGCCAGCCTCACCCTTGTCAATTGGGCGAGCCTCGGACGCCTTCTCGAACACCCATTGCGAGTCACCTGTGGCCGGATCAACGATGCTCCACCACCGTAAACCAACCAGGAGCCGACCTACAAAGGGAGACGGAAAGACATAGCATGTTAATCAGAGATAACCATTCGAAATCATTAACTTTTCCAGTAATATTTTACTTATATCGGCTCCAAACATTAGATACGACCAAAACAACGAATGATTTGATAGATATTATGAATAGGACTCTAAAAGAACTTCTTAGTTAGTTATTAAAAAGAAACGTATAAGATTACGAAAGCGACAAGTTAGAGCTAGCTTCATGCTTTAATCAAGTTATGCTTTGATTCTTTTTCGTACTGAAATAGAATTAATTTCGTACTTCGTACAGTATGACAACTAGATGTGTTCGATCTTCATATCCCCGTACATAATCAACTTTGAGGGCTAATTGTGATTTTGATCATACAAATCCGAAATCTTAACAAATACAAGAACTAAGACGTAAATAGCGACCCTTCATTCTAATTACCAGAGATGTTTTTCGTGATCCAGAAATCCGATGTGATCAGAAACAGCAGCAGGACGAAGTTGCTGACGAATGAATCGTTGAAGAAATTGCAGAACAAGTAATAGAATACGCACGCAGCCTTGGGCAAGACGTGTGCAAGTACGACGAACGGATGTCGCGGAACTAATAGGTCTCCATTAGCATCATTTGCCACTAAACCCGCCTGAAACGACAAGTCAGAAATAGTTACGCTTGTCGATAAGACGCAACTTGTCGAAAAAACGTTACCGCTAAGGTATTCAGTATCAAATGCTCAGGGATAACCATTTGTTAGACATACGTTGTTTTTGACATTTACGACTGGCTTCAAGAGATGTTTTCTGTTCTGTGACTCGTTAGTAGCCTATTTAGGATCACAAAGGCGCGACCAATATATGGATTATAGCTACTGAACGATTAATTGTTCCGTGGGCCATTATTTAGTATGCTAAACGTTGATTACAGTCCGACGTTAGGTTTGGCTTATATTACTACCGTAAATATTGTTTTAGTAATAAAATTACTGAACGTTATGTATAGTTACTGCTAAGTAAAATTAAATTTAATGATGCCGAATGGTTAAAGGAATAAAAATGAGAAAGGAGCGAAGTTGAAGCTTGTTTCCAGCAACCCCTACGGTTGCCGATTATGTCAAGACTTGAGAACGAGGAATGCCTTGAAATTGATGGAAGCATTGCCAAAATGTGCGGAAATTATTCATGAAGTAAACTCTATAACTTTCATAAATCGTTTCGATAAATAAGCCTCATCCACGTACCATCATATACTTTATTTCCTTGTATGATACGTACTTCGGTGGTATTATCAATCAATAGATAAGTAAATATCGAAGGTTATTACTAAGCAAACGTATTGGTCTATTCTTTCGAAAAACTCGGACTCTCCACTTAGTAGTGAATGTGACAAAAGCGACACTCGTAGAAAAAAAAATAGTAATTGTTTTATCTCACCGTCATCGAAGTTGTCGGACTTCCTATATTTGACATCATCGTAAGACCGTGACGAGGCCCCACGGGCCCAACAGCAGTAGTTCGTACAAGATTTTATTTTCACAACAAACGATAGCTAGGTCCGTCACGCAGCCGCTTACATCGGCAACATTGAGATATATCCTTTATAGGCACTTTAGTAGTCTTTTTATGGGCCATCGACTGTTGGACGTCTGGTGTCGCATGACAGTCGACACAACAGCGAGGATTATCGCTGCGCTAATGTCATGTCCAGCAGAGGGCTCTCTTCTAGGTCGTTATACTCTCTGATTTAGAGCGTTGTTACTAATCATTCAGATACAAATATATCCATTCTAGCTAGCACATGGTGCTCTTTTGTTCGGTATAACACCTATGTTTACTGAATCCGTAGCTACCTCTGGACGTATTTTCGTCGAATTTGTGATGCCACCTTTCAGCTAATCACATGTCCACCGCGCTCTTCTGATCTTATCCACGAACAGGTGACTGGTGCCATCTGGTCGTCTGATTAGTAAAGATCTATTAGAAGCACCACCAATAAGACTGGCTTGGCTTGACTGGTATTAGACTTAGAACACGGTGAGCCCTGTGGGCTCATGGTGATATGTAATGAAAATTTGTAATACTTCTTGCATCTGTTCCAACATGTCTAGCCAGTGCCAATAAATTTTACGTAGGAGATGTGAAGCAGCCACCGAGAACTACTTGCAGGTCGTTTTCTGCCGATTTTGTAACTAGAATCGGAGCGAACGATTGCCATAATTATCCAAAGTAGTTATCCAATTACATAACAGGCTATCCCCCAGCCAATTAGGTAATAAGCCGCAACAAACTTACGCGACATTTTAAAATTGTGTTGTTCAAAGACCAAATCCTTGAAAAAAAGTGCTATTTAAAGGTCGAGAAAAAGACATCTGCGTACACCTTGGCTTTAAAGCGTTTCGTGTCATCTTTATACTACTATCATGACTGTTTTCACTGAGACAATGATCGGCTGTTTCGTAAAACCGATTCGTCAATGGTTAAAGGATGGCTCGTATTTTATATAACACGGGTAAAGACTTGTTACTGCGACGGCTAAGCTGGCTAAGCATTATTTCCAATGTACTATCCTCACCGTACTTGGTTTTCAAAGTGAATTTGCTTTTTCGCTACCGTCACTGTGCAACGTTAATCTTGCGGAGACTGAAGATCGGATAAACCACATTCTCTATAATTTGGTTACATGTTTGTTAAGTAGTTGTGATTTCCGGGCGGTGTGTGCTAATGGCTGCTAGCAGTAATCGGTGCAAATGGGAAGTGTATTTTCAGAATTCATAAGTTGCGTCTATTATAACCTTTGGAGCCAATGTTGAAGTAGTGAATCTACATGCCGTTTCAATGTCAGACTTTCCTTACAGTCTACATAGTAATTCTGATTGCTACCGCGCGTCGGATGGAGAAACTTTGATTTTTTTCAAACGAATATTTGTGTACGGTATAAATCGTGATCTAAATCTCCTGATAAGGATGTTGTATGGATGGTCATATTACGCCTAAAGTAGACGCCTGAAATTCATATTTGGTACTACCAGTGAGGCGAAATTTTGGTTAAATGTACATATATAATTACCATCATTAAAGTATCAGCAGGCTTGTCTTCGAACAGCGCCGGGCGTTTGGAGCCTTCGACTAACTAATGGTAACTCTTATAGAAGTTCTATTTTAACAGAAATTGTGTTCTGGTCTGCGGGAAAAAGTAAATCAGCAACCTGGAATTTGAAAATAATTTCGTCTTGATAGAGGCGGACAATTTCTGCCTAACTTGGGAACGTCTGGCATTCCACTAATAATAGTAAGTTTCTAAACGGAAAGACCAATTTGTCGTTTGATTTATAACCTACACTAGTGTTTTTCCTATGAATTTATGTATATAAAGAATGAATGCTGATTCTATTCGACCAGTTTTTCATTATAGGTGGCCATTGCGTGCAATGCTGGGGCGCGTTTTGAGGCTCGGTGTGGCTGGGGCTATGGTTGGAGGCTTCTATGTCTCATATCGGGACAACGATCTCAAGCATCTTGGTGTATGTCGAGTTGCCCGGTCGGCGATAGCCGTCGGAAGTATTGTAATCGACTATAAGGCCTCGTTCCGGTAGGTATTCTCTTTATTTCGCTGTCTAATTTTTACTAAAAATCTACACTTTGTCATTGTGTTTAACAAGACCTGGCTCGAACGCTTTAGACTCTGTTTTCTTGCTTGGTATCGCAGCCGAAGGTGTTTCGCACGTGAAGGTGACTTTCCAACACAAAGCCTCGGAATATGTTGCCCAATACTGTTATCCTATACTTCGCTTCCTATCGTTGCTATTTTGAAAACCTGGTGCAGAAACGTCAACCAGCACCAGTTGGGAACTCAATATAACTGAGGATTACTTCCTTTGACTGTTCATTTGCAGAAATTTGAAGGAGACTGATGAGCAATATGCTGATACGCGCCATGGCTTTCACCAGCGCTGTGCGGAAAGATTGTTGAAATTATGTTGTGCCAATGGCGGCTGCTATATCAAAGTTGGTCAGTTTTTTTCAAGCTGAACTTGCAGTTCTCGTCTATATTTCTTTCTTGATCTATTATTAATGCTTTATTGGTGCTTCGCAACGTCTTCTGGCATGAGAGGTTAGGCAAGTTCTGTCACATTTTTGGCGATCCTCCATAATAACAAACCAATAAATGTCATTTATCAATCTTTTTTGTTTCACTGTACATGCATGTGCATATTCAATTGTTTGCATCATCGAATAATGGCCAAAATATGCATTTGGGAATATCAAAAATTTATATTGTACAGTGTGGGTCATTGCTAGCTACTATGATAAAGTTGGAATTTTCATCCTCAGGACAGCACATTGCGGCATTAGAGTATCTCGTTCCTGAGGAATATACCACCACGCTAAAAGTCCTTCACGCAAACGCTCCCCAGTCTACACTAAGCTCAGTGAGAAAGGTGATCAAGGAAGAATTTGGCAAAGAGCTTGAGGAAATCTTTGAAGAATTTGATGAGGAACCGCTAGGCTGTGCGTCACTAGCCCAAGTAAGATAAGCACCTTAAAGGACGGCAACAGGTTCAACAGGCAAAAACTTAACCAGAGATAGACAAGTGCCTTCTAGACTCTTCCTTGAATCCGAATTTTATCTGCCGTCGCAGAATCACAATTGTTTATGCAATAATTTACTGTCACCCATTTATCTTCCGTTCTCAGGCACCGCATGGCAGAAAACACATTATAACATTGACGCATCTACATTGCAGGTTCATAAGGCTAAGCTGAGGACCAGTGAAAACAATAATGGTGGGAAAACTGTGGCAGTCAAAGTGCAGCACAATGACGTCTACCAGAACTCATTCACAGATATGAAGGTTATGGAACTTTTGGGCAGACTTGTTGACTGGGGCTTTCCTG
This sequence comes from Varroa destructor, assembly GCF_002443255.2. NCBI lineage: Eukaryota > Metazoa > Arthropoda > Arachnida > Mesostigmata > Varroidae > Varroa > Varroa destructor. The sequence goes on from NW_019211460.1 coordinate 21,677,671, forward strand.
AATTTTCGTTGCTGTGGCTCGTTGAGGAAACAAAGATTAATCTTCCAAAGGAACTAGATTTCGCTCATGAGGCTGGCAACTGCATAGAGGCCAAAAAACGCTTAAATCACCTGCCATGGTTACGAGTACCGTTTGTGTGGGAACAATGGACAACGAGGCGAGTTCTTGTAATGGACTTCGAACAGGGTGGCTTCGTTAACGACAAATCGTACTTGTTGAAACATAACCTGTCACCATACAAGGTATTTACGTTTGGGCATCTTACAGCTGTGCAGCTTATTTATTCGTTCAAGCCATAACTGCTAATTATATACATGCAAGAATATCAATGAGCAGTGGACAACTTTTGACTTATCGAATTTGCTTTTTACTAATGTTCACCTGCATTTGCTGTGTAGGTCGTCGGAAGACTGGGCCAAATGTACTCCGAAATGATTTTTGAGCAGGGCTTCGTGCATTGCGACCCGCATCCCGGCAATATTCTTGTAAATCCGAACGGTGACCTGATTTTACTTGACCATGGTTTGTACTCCAGACTGTCGACGAAGTTTCGTGAGCAATACGCTCGTCTGTGGTTAGCAATAATAGATGGAGACGTAAAAGGCATTGAGAGTGTCGCTATAGAAATGAAGGTACCCGCTAATCTGACAAAGATATTTACCAGTATTGTGGCGGGTCGTCGATGGAAAGCGGTTGCACAGGGCACTCTTAGCCAGAGCGGCAATGCATCTGAACTTCGCGAAATCAAGGAATTCGCTTCGCGACATATTGATCTAATTAACGCGGTCCTTCGAGCAGTACCACGAGAAATGCTCCTGTTATTCAAAACCAACGACCTGTTGCGAGGCATCGAAGCCTCGTTAGGTACTCGGCACGCAGCCAAATCGTTCGTGACTATGGCTCAATGTTGTGTTCGGGGCGTTTACGCTCGGAAGCTACATGAACCGAAACTATTAGCAGTGAATCGACTAATGTTACATGTACAGGAATGGTTCTACCTCATTAGAATATCTATTTATCAATGGCTCCGATGGTTCATGTTCACGTTAGCCGATAGCTTTCAGTTTAGTAAATAATTATATCGGCTTAAGTGTTTTATAATCGCCGCTCTATCCACCATGGATGCGCAAAGCTGTTTGCGAATGAAGTGTTTTTCTAAATTATTCTTCTCTATTTTCGATATTATATTAAGTCTTTTCTATTCTCATTACTGAAGCTAAACCTAATAATAACTCGTTTATGGTAGTATGGTGTTTCGAAACGAAATCTGTTCGACAGTAGATGAAGCGGAAACTTAATCATCAAGGACGAACGCTTCGTATGTATGTTAATATTAAAATACAATGAGCGTGTTATTTCTGCTACTTGTTAGAATATATTTGTCGCTTGTCGACATCAAGTACTCATTATAAGCTATTTTATTGCTAAATCTTTTTGATTTTTGTAATAATCCGAATGATTCGTATATTGTAGAATGGGCTAGGAAATAAATTTCTGTACGATTGTCACACGTTTGTGTATCTTTCCTGGGCATGCTTGTACGTCTTGATTTATTAACAGTATCAATACAAGTTGACAAGTTTGCTTAAATGTCTCATATACATTTTTAATAAATTATTCTACATATAGACGACAAGCGAGGCGCTTTTGGCTACTTGTCGGCACGTGGTTATCTGAAACACAAAACGCTATTCTATGCACAGGCTTTTTCCTACTCGTCGTGGCAGTTCAATAGAAAATCGAAAGTAGGTCTTAACTCTAATGAGTTCCTGTGAAAGTAACTAAATGGTGACGACAACCGTGACAGCAACTGTGAACGCGTTGTCCATCAAGGTGTGCGTCTAGCCATAGCCTCAATGGTAAATATCGCAAATGTAGTTTCAGCTGCGGTGTACCTCTGTAGGGTATTACCTATTGAAACAGTGAAATTACTAGTAGATACGACAATCAGCTTTTTTCACATTGAAGATAGCCATGTACGTGCGTAAATGGACCTAAATATTGTACGACTAAAATTAGGTGTTGCCTCATTATAGTTTGCGAGCGGTAATTGCTACGTAGGTTGTACTAAGCCTGACAAAGCTTCCCAAACCCATAGCCGTGTGCAAAAACAGACGCGACAATCCCGCGAGGGTTGTGCAGAGGGCGCATGTCTATTGCGAGATAGGGCGTAGCGTGAAGTGTAACAATCACGCTAAAAACCCCTTATGGCATAAACGGTTTTTACTATTCTACCGCTTTCTAATGCACTATTTATCAGTCATTCAGTCGCTAACAACAGAAAACAACAGAAAAACAACAGGAAATGTAGGTCCATCTAGGAGCGAGCGTTGCATGTTTCAAGTAAAAACCAGATCTCGTAGTAGATTTTGCCGTTTCCACCACCCCATGTATTCGCTTATATCCCATCATAGAAACATTCTTATTTACTGCATCTAACCAGACGTCTTTAAACGTTGTTTAGCGGATCGTTCTTGTTTAGTACGGGCTGACGATGGCTGTTCGGAACAGATTGGTAATTGCGCCACTTTTGAGCAAATGTTCACAGAGATCAGAAACGCGATCTGGGTTTTCAGATGGTACTTAGATATTTCTAAAAAAAGAACCAGGCAGAAACTCTGGTGTTTTGCTTCGCCTATTTGCCAGCTTCATGACGTCCATCATTAATTGATTGGCCTAAAATTAGCGTTGTTGGCCATACGTTGTCAACGGTTATTACGTGTAACATGAGCATCTGTTCTTCCTTCACTATTAAAGGATTTTGTTAGGACAAAGAGCTTATTGAATAAATCTGAATTGCGAAAACGGTGTTTTCGCTTATGGTGTTTACATCACATCACCGTTGTTATCTCGGGCGGAATGCGTCGATTCTGGCTCATTGACCGACTAGATTAATACGATCCTCACGGGTAACTTTCCTACGGTTTGATAATTCAATACATGATACGCTATCATTCAATCTCGATAATAAAGCTTTTACATCCTTATTTGAACGTTTTTCACATCAGATCTTGCTAATAACTAAACTTGGATGAAGTTTAATTCGAGCCATGCCAGCTTAGGTGCTAGCCTGAATTCTAGTTTTCGGATTGTGCATAGAGAGGTCATCTTCCGTTACGGTTGGTTTGATTAAAATTGCCTCAATGTCAACCCGTGGATATTTTCACTATTGCAGTAGTGCTCCAAACGTCATTATCGAGTGTTCTGTAGATGTTACTAGCAGGTCTTCGACATAAAGAGGCCTGCAGGGGCGTCGATACGGAATCACTCCTATAATAGAAGGGTCATTGGCCGTCATGAAAGGCTTCTTGGTTCGTGGCCGGAGTAGGCAATGGCAGAGCCTTGGGTTTCAAGGTAATATCAGCAGAACGCCATTCTCTCTATTGCTGAGGGTTCTACCATCTCTGCGGTTATCGTTTTTTACTTCATTCAGTTTGTTGCTTGTTAGTAGCTACGCAATCTAGTCATTGTAAACATAAAGCTTGCTATTGGATCTCAGTACGATGAGGACTGTATGATGCACAATTATCAGACGACTGAGTTCCCTTACAAATAGATTTTCTAGTCCGTTCATTGCGCCGTCAAAATTGTATATCGTCCATTGGCCGACAAGCCGATGGCTTTACAGAGATGACCACATCGAGCTCACCTCCGTGCAGTGCCTTTACGGGCCTATATGCTACTGGATAATGGAACTTTCGGCGCATGTTCAACTTAAACTTTTATTATTTTATAGTATGTGTCTTTTTGATAAATGCACTCACAGGCTCAATTGAATGCAAAAAAAAAAACGACAGCTCTAATACTTTAGATTTTGTTGTCACTCCTTCATATTCTTAGGCTCATTTGCGAAATCTTGATAAGTGACTAGTTACTTTTATATTATATCCGCCTCGTAGGTCTATTGTTCGATGTGTGGTTCAAGTTTATGAATCACTGCTTGGGAGCGTGACGAGATTGCTTGTAACTGCACAGATGTCCAGATTAGGCACTACACAGTATATACAATATATACACTAAAACGAATTCCATTTTGATAGGTTATAATAGAGTGCAAATAGATAGCATTTTTTTCGAAACAATATTGTAGAATTTGATCGGCACACGTGTTATCTTCACTAATCTTTGTCCATTAGTCTATTTGTGTTCAAAGATTATGCCAGTGACTGGGTTTTCATGCCTCGACTCGCATTAGTAGCTCGAATATATGTAGAGAGCCCAATATCTGCACTATCTAGCATTTTAGCCTTTCAATTTCACAAAAGGGGAATTTCACAAAAGTAGAAGATCAAAAAAAAAGTCCATTTGTCATAAACCTATCTCACATGAGCCGAGGACACCGCTTAGAGTAGAACAATCAGGCAAATCTAATCTGTACCGAGAGAAATCCAACGAGTTCCTGCGCCAGTCGATACCAGAGAGATGCCAGAGAAACCACATCAATGTTTCGAAATAACCATCAACGGAGAAGTATTATTAATGTATATATATATATATATATATATATAAAGATCTCTTAAGAAGATCATTGAGGTTATTATATTTCCTTTGGCCAAACCGTTTTAGAGTACTATCGTTTCCTAATGATTTTTCGAAACCAATTTATCGTAATGATGTAGGAAAAATGCGAAATTAGTATGGCAGCATCACCGTCAAAATCCGTTTTCCACGTAAGCATATGAGAGTGTATTAAACGTTTTTAATGGATTGACAGACAGGCATTACAGACCTCGATGACAGCTGCATTTGATTTTTAAGAAATTTCATTTGTTTTTTATTAGTCTAAAAGATCGTCACGAAGAAGAAATGGCTCAAATGACAGAAAGTATTAAAATGCGACTCGTTTTATATCAGCGAAAATTGGAAGAGGGATGTTTAATTGAGATTGTTTTCTGTAGGCCTAAATCCGGGACTATTAGTTTTTTTTTTAATGGCATATGAGACGCAAATGAATATTTGGGCTTGAGCTTAAGTAAAAAAGATACGATCGTAGCATATATTATTATGTGTACACTGGACGCTCTTTAAGCCAACGTCTTTTTTGTATAGCATTATTTGTTCGGCAAAATTATTTGTTATCATCAGGCATACTATGCTTTTCCGTTGATAATATTAGATGATGTGCAGTTACACGGGTCTATAGAAATGATATTACGGGTCAGAGTTCGCGTCTACCTACAGATCTGAAGAACTCTGCATTTAATACACACTTACCATCATGCTGTATAACTTGAGGCAAATTCCAATGGAAACTTTAAAAAAATTACTGCTACATTTGTTACCGATGTAACGATTGGAAGAGTGAAAATCTTTAGCGTTCCTTTTCGGGTCCTTGCAGGTGTCTATGTAAATGACCAAACATTTGAGTATTATTATTCAACTGTGACTATAGGGTAAAAGTAGCACGAATCGCGTCCTCATAAGATCAATGAGAACGGCGCAAGGGGTGAAAAATTTTAATCCGACCGCATCTAAGCGTGTGCATATATCTGGTTTTTGTATGTTTCTAGGACCGTATCGTGCACCGCCGCTTCCACAAGTATGAAGTCCCCCAGTAGAGTGCTACGGGCAAGGAGTTATGCTACGTTGTTACGTGGGCAAACCTCAGCCAAATCGTTGGCCGAATGCGATGCAACTCCTACCTAAAAGAGAAGGCAAACCACGAGTAAATAACGGCGATGTTTGGATTGCAACGGCGACTAAAAGTAACTGTTGCACCCGCTTTTAAGTTGCGATATAAATGGTTAAGTATTCACTACCAGGCACTATTACTTGGCAATGAGATACGGTCAACGCAAGGGTATCAAGGACAACTGTTTGTGATGGTATTCAAATGTTATTAGACATAGTAATCATAAGAAAATGCATCTCATTGCAGGCAGCATTTTAATCGGTGAATGGTTTTGTTGTTTGCGGTTGATTTTTGAGCCCACCGGTCAACGTTATTGCCGATGCGGCAAAAGCCGCTATTTAATGAAAATTAGTAAATTGTTATTAAGTAAGTGAATCTCTACGTATTTTCTAGCTATCACTCCAGCGGTGCAGTGTTTGCTGCATTGGGGTGAACTAAAAGTGTTAAATTGAAACTTTCGTATGCAGACTTTACGGCATCTTGGGTCTTAGGATCGATTGCAAACTGCTATTACGTAATATATGGAGTATTATTGATAAAAGCGTACTATAATTAAAGAAAGATCCACGTTCACTTTGAAGCATCAGTGGTCCGCTCGAATTTTCCTATTGAGTCAATTAATAACAAAAAAGTAAACATAGTAAGAAATTAACAATAATAGGAAATAGATATTTTAGGTGTTTGACAACTGTATTTGGTACTAATTCCAGACCTGTACATGCTTGCATGCTACGATAGCTATAAGAGCTTTATTAACAAACCTTCGAGAGTGCGTGCTACCTTTGATCCAGATAGGTAAATAGAAACCTAATAAACGATAATACAATAGAGGGTACCAAGAATTTGCTACTTTATAATGCCTACCAGACAAACATCATCATCACAACAAAGTCATCGTAGGCACAGATTTCACATTTGTTGCCATAAACGGCAGCTTTTCCTGCAACGATCAGATTCATCCGATTCGACGGTCTCGGCAGTCGTTAGTAAAATTTTTGGTGTATGACATAATATAAAGCTCCTGAAAACGTTTTCATACGATTGGGCAGCCTGCACACATCAGGCGGACCATTGTATTTGTTCGAGGAAAAATGCATCGGTTACAAGTATACGTCACGCTCCAATGAGTCGCTTCGCGGTGTATCATGAAGTGACTGTAACTTGACGACAAACAAAGTCGTGAAATATTGAATATTTGTAGAAAACAACAGCTTGTAACTTATTTAGTTAACGGTAAATAGTTAGTACTCTGCTGCCACGTGGACTGGTAGTTCATTTCGATACTGTAAAGAGAAGCTAGGTAAGCAGTTAACATCAATGATCTGAGAACTAGCTGGAGAAAGCCACTGGGACTTGCTTGCATGCAGGTTTTTATGATATTATAAATCTCAACTATGAGGTCATACCTCGTAGCTAATTAATCGATTACAACGAATCAATCGAAACAAGCAATTATGTAAAACAGAGTGAAGAATTGTGTTGTGTACCATGAATAACTATAAGAATAGCAGGAAATTGTAAAGTAAATCCAATTTAACTATTCGCACATTAAATTCCTGTCCTATTTCATTTACAGATCAAACCTCACAGTAGTCACATAGTCTCTAAGTGTTTTGAAGTGAGTGATTTTCGGCTGCATCCTGTTTCTCTAAAGAACGAAAATGATGTGCGTACCGGAGAGTGTGCATGTGCTGCTGTGGAAGGCCAGAACAGTGTCAAACTCCACGTTCAAATGCAAGGAGCGAATAGTGTGTGCTAAAGAATCGCCGGATCACTTTTAGGAAGCCTGGGTAACAGTCTGACATCCTTGATGGGTCATGCTGAACAGTTTTGAAAAATATTCAGAGAAAAACAAGGTTGCAACAAAGGGTCTTCAGGGGACCCTTAAATACGATCTCATGCAGATCCGTTAACAACTGCGTACCTAGCGTCCTAACTTTTCCTCGTTCCAAACCCTACAAAAAACACCTGAAGGAAAAAACATGTGAAATAATCGAGAAAAGTCTAATAAACGTCGGGAATAGAATGAAGGTATATTTATGCGCCTGGATTCGAGGAAAACGATTGGCTGATAAAAATTGTTTCAAAAGGGACAACTAAGATTTGAAAGATTAATGCACGTGCAAACGTAGTACAAAGCCTGCTTCCCAATCGCTGTTCGACAGAGTAGCTAGTTTTTTGCAGCCATTGGAGACTGCTAATATGCATTGCAGGATCGGCGATTATGGGTCTTAAAGGAACCGAACACTTTGCAGTGTTACACCTTTGTACCACTGTGCAGGAGTGCAGGCAGGCATGTATCTGTTTGGTATACATGACGGTGCATACATATAAGCACAGAACATTTAAGCATATATTGGAAATATGAGGTATGTATATGCGAAAAAAGTCAAGATTATGAAATGTAACCACATCAATTTTTTTCAATATATGAATAATTTTCTCTTCGTACTTAGCACTCTTTAGTAACCGAATTGTACATAATCCATATGTGTATAAACCGGCAAGCACTCTCCTCCATGATGTTCGCGGCAACCGATCAGCAGGGCTCTTTGAACTCACATTTCGTGTGTTTCTTTTAGGGTACCTATTAGTTGCAATATGTTACGATACCTAAGCTCTGTCGTACGAACCCGTCAAGTCATAGCTTGCGAGGTGCACCTCCCGGTCCACGACACGGCCCTCAGGAAGGGCATCAGGTAGGCAAAGGGGCTATTGTGTTTTGTCAAACTCGACCAGCTGGTCAAGCAGCAGGATAAGGCCGTTTTTAAACTGAAGTTTTTCCTTTTTGTCGAGAGCATTAATCTCCAAGTTTCCGAAAAATAATATAAGGAAATTCATGCGAACGGAACAGGTGACGTGCGAAGACAGTCGTTCTATTCGTAGTGCATTATATCGTAGAGCATTATTATACCTATTTGGATGTCTCTGCCATTTCGCAATGCACCGAAAAACAGACCCATGCTTAACCCGAAAGAAATTGGATGAAATAACTGTGAGTATATGACGAGTATTGATTTTAGGTATAACTTGTTTTGTAAGTGTTGGCCTTTTAGAACAGATAATTTTGCAGGAGGCAAAAAATGGTTAGGTACAGCAATAATATATGGCCGCTAAGAAGATCACAGAGAATCGCTCGGATGTATAATAACTACTGGGTCATTTTTCTGGAACAGCGATTGCATTTTGTTATAGGCAAAGTGCCTTTGAAAACTCAATCTGATATTTTAACAAATTGACGCACGAATTAAGGAGGACTACAATTGGGCACCACTATATAATGGCATCTCGACAGAATATCACTATTTTTTATTTGTCTAGTTCATATC
>NW_019211460.1:21686731-21693566 GCF_002443255.2 Varroa destructor
ATAAATAAATAAAAAGTAAAAAGTCCAAAAACAAAAAAAGAAAATCAAAAACATAGCGGCGGATTAGGGCTCAACCATGCATTATCCTCATCATCAAATCAGCTGTTTCACTGATTTACTTGTTAAACCACTGCATTTAACTTTAACACGTGTATCGTTAGTAGGAACTGCTATGATTAAAAAAAAAAGTAATAAGTCAATTGGAGAGCTTTACCTACACGTTGGCATTAATTTTTTTGTGACCGAAGACACAGTTAAGCACTTGAAGTACTTGAGTAAATTGTACTTGAATAAATTGTCTAAGAACTTCAATGTAACTTGTCATTTGTCCTAGATGAGAATATTATTCAATCTATACCTACATAAAAGATATGCAGGAATAGCTGTCTAAGGCACCTTAACTCTAAGGACCTTTTAATCATTAGCGGTCATGTAGGACCAAATTAGCCGAGAGCCTAACACCGTACTAGTTAAGCATGCAATTGCGACTTTGTTTATATGACACTGCATTATATGGGATCAAGTGCCTTAACGCCAAGGTCGATAGGGCAAATGATGTGATAAAGCACATATTTGAAAAGCACATGGCTTCCTTACTCTGTATCTCTAAATGCGAATTGATTTTTCTTAATCATATGTATAGTAATTCTTTTTCGGGCAAATTATGACTAATTTATTATTACCGCAAATCAGTACTTACGGAAGTTGCGTTTTAACTTTGACTTTCTTTCCTTTTTTGTACTTTGCAGGCCCGTAGGGAAGCTCATAGTCAGATACGCTGGAGTAGTACAATAATGGAATGACACAATAAGTTATTTTTCATTGTGCCCCAACGCTGTCCAGCTTTTTTTGGTCTTTGCACACAATTTTTTACTTATATACTATATACCTTGCAGTCTCGTACCATCCTGGCCATCGGATGACCCGCAAAATGACGCAAAATTTATTACGAAAAATGGCTATTTATTAGTACGTTTAACCAGCTTAACAATAAAGCGCGGAACCATCCTTCTGTCATACAATATTTCAGTTCGCGCTTGATTAAATTTTCTAGCTTTGCTTAGCGGCGGCGTACCTCCCGCTAGAATTCATGATCAGCTGATAGGAGAAAGGCCATAAATAAACAAGGCTTTCTCTTGATACACTAGTAAAAAAGCTGACTGATCTAGAGCGAATCTATGATTTATCTCGTTGTCATCGATTATACTATTGATATAAGTTGTTCACGGTATAGCACCTGCACTTCTAATATATAATGGCTTAAGGATCGGCTGAAAAATTCGAAGCATTTAAACTGCAGCACCATAAGATGCTAGTACGCCTTTCCCAATGGGGCTTAATATTGATGAATACTTCGTAATGACAAGTGCCCAGATTACAAAAGTAAGGAGGCCTACGGCTGCAATAGCACGACAAGTCTAAACAACGCTTGAAACCAACGAAAGACTACACTCTTGCGGGCTGAAGTAGGGCACATAATACAAGTCAACCTTGGCCTATTTTAATTGGACTCAATAATGTTCTCGGATTAGGCTCACGTTTTAAGCCATCTAACTTCTACTCTGGACTTGAGCATGAGAGTAGTTTAAATTTAGTTAAATTCAGACGTAATTTAAACGATAAAAATCTATGTATCAATATACATACGTCCTGTAAAGGTTGAGGTTTCTTAAGGCCAATACTTCCGCAACAGGCAAGAATACCGGTGTCACACTCCAAATCATTTTCTAATATATTAGTAATAAGCAGCGACGCTATTCATCCAGGATAGCTCTCCTATGCTTCGCAACTTCCTGGCACACGTATCTCAAGAACAAGCTTTTTCCACGTCCACCTCGTATTTGTTACAATTTAATCAAAACAAAATAATATTAACGATAATAGTAAACATAATAACTTAATTCAATAATGCCTCGGCAATTCAAACCTGCTCCATTTCCGCAAACTATTCTTTACAGATAGTAGTATCACAGCATAGGTCCCCGTGGTAGCTTAGTAAGTGACATACTTGCTCGGTTATCTTAAAGACTGGGACATGTTATGGTCTAGGTTCGAACCCGGGCATAGACACACGGTTCGCTTCGTGCTGGGATGCCACCAGCCTGAGGGAACGTCGTACGGCGATACCGAACGTAATACTTGAAACGTAATACTTGAGAGGTATTATACATGTGTGTTCCACTTGAAAAGAACTCGCAAAGAATTGATAAAGGTACAAGTCTAAAGCACTGAACATTCACGTAAAACAGGAATTATAGCTGTACTGAGTGGATTAAACCACCCCGCTAATAACTTAGTTTTAAACACAACCGAAGAAAACAAAAAAACTTCTACGAAACTCCAAAAAGTACTTTCTTGAGAAAATGACGTACGCAACATACACAATAATTAGATATCCTGGCACCCGGTGTCTTTTCTCCGTGAAAAACAGTAAAATATATATATATATATAATATTTAAAATATATAAAAATAGTTTCAATTCCCTTTGCAAACAGTATACGCATGAAAGACCTGTCAAGAATCCATATCAAAATTTTTCAATCAAGTTACATTACGTGATTGAAGCAAACCGTGTGATGTAAAAAAGCATTTTCTAGCATATATATTAGTGAAAACAGAATACAGATTTGCCATGTCCATTTGCCTATTTTTCACGCATAGCTCCTGTTTACAATCTCGCTCCGCTCAATGGCCCTTCGAAGTATAATAATAATATAATAAGTATAACAATATATAATAATTTGCTACGAAAACTGTAAATTCTTTTGCTTCAATAACTTTTCTAACGTTTCGAGACCTCCCTAGAAAAAATGTTATAGAGGTGGATTGTTGATCTATTATTTCTAGTATTCGGTATGTTGAACAGGAACCTTGATGCTCTAATAAATTGTACCGTTAGCAGAATTAACAGAAACATAACAACTTCCGTTCTTGAAACTGGCCTAAGAGGCAGCTCTAGTGACATCTAGCGAAATTTTCTGTAAAACAGTTGCTAGAAATTTCATACTCACTCCAACAAATATGGAGCAGACAATGAACTTTGCGACGCTGTGGACGGAAACCTTCATATTACTATTTGTCATGATGTCAATGTGTCGTGGCTAAAAAACACCACCTGCCCATGTTTCGGTTCACTAGAACAAGAATAACTAGGCTGGCGAGGTGACGGGTATTGCTAGTTGGACAAACTACAGAGAATAGTTAGACACTATTCTTTGTAGTTTGTAAAATTTCAGTATCTGCAAGAACGATACTAGTTATAATGGTACCCGTATCAGTTTCAAATTTAAAAAAATATGTATAGCTGGCTAAAGGTTGCCTAACAGGAAATCTTTAAATCATTACAGCAATGCAAAGATTGTCACTACTAGCACTGAAGTGTATTTTTTATATATTCCGTGCGACTATCAATAAAAAAAAATAGATCATTTACATTCATAACATGTATAGAAAATCGGCAAAAACATGGTACACAAAAAGCAATTCAATAAATTTCCATCAAGAGGGACAACTTTGGGATAGGGGGCCAAACTTGGTCCGTTTCGATTTCAGCTTAAGCCATCAAAAGAACTGCTGTGATACAGAGATCTTTCGTACAACAATACAATTTCCTTTATTGTCCAGCCAGCATTTCCACATATTAATTTGTTAACGTACTTCGCGATTTTTATGATATTCCGTTCGTTAAAACTTGTTCAACATAGTAGATAGAATCTATTAGTATTCGTTTATATGGGACACTGTGAATAGCCTTGCACCACCTGATCGAACCAGCTTCTAATGAAAGCTATGCCACGCAGTAAATTGTGCTTCTATCTTACTATTTGCTATTTTTAATGCTCTCATTGAAATATTAGCTCATTTACGTAACTACGTTCTAAAAACAGCGTCTAGACGCTTTGTTCCGTATCATAATTATGAAGGCTAAAAAATCGGGCTTGCTTCTAGGTTGACTAGGTTCTAGTGGAACTCGCCCTAACCTACTGCCCTTGATCCGGATCAACATGTTAAGCTCGAACGTTCGAATCGGCGAAAAAAATGCAAAGGCGCGAGTAAACCGGTGTTCGAAAGGAATACGAACGATATTTTTGTGCTCACTTTGTACTTGTAGAAGCACTAGGCATGGCTGGGCATACTTATAAACGCTATGGAGAAGCTGGTGATCGTGTTATACTGAGTTCCTATCAATCTGGTCGTAACAGCATATGGCTCACTCAAACACTTTGCCACCTAATAGTGGCAAAGTGTTTGAGTGAGTTAAATAGCTTACCATACGTAATACGTATACAATACCATGCAGCTCAAATATATATGCATTCATGTACGTATCTTTTCGATTGGACAGACCCAATACAATAACGCAACCGTTTCAATAGTTTGGTGCGCACATAACTAGTATGAATGAGTGTGACGCAGCTTCTAACAGAGTTACGAGCTCAAAACACTGAGGTACTCAAAAAGCAAATCTATGCTAGCATCATCTATGCTAATGCCGTTCAAACATCGCCTGGGTCAGCAAATGACCACAATAACATCAAAGCATACCACATGCCTATAGCCTATTCTGTTAGTGAAACTGGCAGGACCTCTGAAGATGACCTAATAACCATGGCTGCATTTTCGCTTTTGGTCTGCCTTTGGACAAGAACACATCAGAACGACTGTTTTTTGCTTCGGGTCATCGTTCCTAGGCATTGTCCTAGATTTACAAATGGAATGAAGCAGTCCAAGTTTATATAGAAAGAAGGTTCCAGGATCGTGACCTCATCGAGTACATACAAACATCTATGTGTGCGCTCTGCTCACATGGTTTTACAGTAAACTCCAGCCTAGCACACTGTGTTGGTAGCTTTAGTAGCGAAGATGTATATATCTTAATTAACGAGTAACAACAACCTTCATTTCTGGCGTACACATATATGCGACCGACATAGGCGTGAGATGATGGCGAGACACGATCTAGGCCAAGGCATGTATACATCTCATGGTAGAAAGGCTAGTACTCTCTTTTTATTCACGTTCGAATAAATCTGGAAAAAGGGTGGGCATATATATGTATTACCTCTATAAGTAAATTTTAAAGTAAGAAAGAATCCTTGTTCATCACAAAGCAACGGCAACAGGGGTCACTGGGGACCTAGGTGTTTTTGTGCCCATAATGACAGCAGCCTGAAGTAGACTTAAACGAACATGTCCTTGCATAAATATGCAGCGTGCAGACGAATTCCATGGAGGTGGCACGCTGGGTGTCTATCCTATTCGTGATGAGAGTTCCCCGGGCAGCCTAGTTACGTGCTATTCGAAATAGGATATTTCATATGCCCTGTAGAATTGGTTTGATGTCGATCCAACAAAATAAGTAAGGAATTGACCTATCTGAAAGAGAAGCAGATGCAACAACAGTTAGTGGAGTGGTCGGTTTCTCTTGGCCTTCGCCCAACGTGTTTACTTTCTGCCTGCCGAAGAAAAATAGTATTTTTGGCTGACGCTAACGTGACTGAGTTCCTGCCCCAAAAAGGCGCCAGTGGGTACTCGCGTAGAAATAGGTTGATATCGAAAGAGCGGCGGCCGAGACTGTATTTTGGTGCTATAAAAGCCCCGATAGGATCATTCATGTAGGCGAAATACCACGAATGTGTGTTACTTTAAACAGATTTCACAGTAGGAAGACTTGCGAAAAAATAGTCCTTTTTCGACAGGGGTTTAAGGTCCCTGCATTATCCGTCCACCAGTTCGATTAGTACTACGAAGTGGCGAACGATACACTTGTGGAAAAGGCGTTAGTTTTTCTGTCGTGCCTGTCTCCACCATTTAACGCGCAGTAGTCGAGAGCAGCCGATACAACGGTTAACACCTCAGGAAAGGATGAACTCTTTTTAAATGTGAAAATTAGGAAGATGGAGTAAATAGGATTCAGAACAAGCACAGCAGATCAGAATCGACGGCGGCCCAAAGAACACCGAATAATGACACCCAATAGCACAGCCTGTCACGGGGGCGGAGGCGAACCTCGATTCTATTATTTTTTTTCCTACTAAATCGAACTAATTTGCCGAAGGTTTTTAGAAAGTTCATAATTGACTCGATAGAGACTTTAAGTGTGCTTTTTATTCCGGCAGTGCCGAGGTTGATGCACGTTTGGTAGATCATCGGCGCAACCAAAAGTGCACCATAATCATGAACATGCAATACGTTGCCGGCTCGATTCGCACAATATTAGTGCATATGATTACCATGGCGTTTCATTGGTCTATTGGAGAAATCTGCGATGACTTACCCCGGCTAGACTATCTAGCTAGGGCAAATGTTGTTTGCCTGTCAAGCTCAGGGACGCATCGTTGTTGATGTTCATAACAGAAAATAGAAAAACTTCATATTGTGATAAGCAAACTCTAACGGCTTAAACAGAGGACTTGAAATATTTTTGTCGTAAAAGGTACCAGTCATTGATGTTACAATAAAGAAATGGTTCCGAGCACTTGCTCACACAATCCAGCTCTGAGATATACGAACGTTACGAAAAGCAACGCTTCTGGCCCGGACATCATAAACCGAATATCTTCTAGTCGAGACTCAAATTCTAAATACGTTTTGCAAATACGAAATGATGACGGTAACTGTGTAAGCTTAGAAATAACCACGAACGTCACGAGCAACTAAGGGCTCGAGGGGCAGGTTAAAGCCTTATTTACGAAGTATTTAAAAAAAATCCATTCTCAGGGAGATTGTTCAGCCTTTTAGAATACGTACAAAAAATTACAATGCTAACTTGATCATTTGAAGGTTTAAATAACCAAATTTCTACACTTTTTTGGGACCTTCGCTGGGCTATA
>NW_019211460.1:21693666-21750701 GCF_002443255.2 Varroa destructor
TATATATATAGCCCAGCGTATAGGCAATTACGGCTAGCTACTCTGGGTCTGGCGACAGAAATGCGTCAGAAACTCAACCTGAGGTAGCACAGTCATCAGTTTGACGTCAATATACGTGTGTCTTGAGCCGACTAAAAGTACCTGCCAAATATATGATTTGCAACCCTATATGAATGTAGCAATACCTTCATGTCTTCTCTATTGAAAGTGATCGATCAGCTAACGGACTCTTCTCATGCCATGACTGCAGTTGTTGGCATGAGTATCAAAAGGAATTATATCGAGAGCTTCTAGGAGATTCTGTGCGTCAACACACACGAACCTTCTAGCTGGTCTGCAGCAGTTAAAAACGTAGGCTTACGAATGAGTACAATAAGATGATTCGCTGTTGCCCTGTCCATTATCCCTCAGAATATCAGAGTTCGTTCTTAGCATTCAAGAACTTGCATACGGTATTAGATAAAAAAACTTCAGTTAGCCCAGCCAAAACGTTGCTGCAGATGGCATCAAAATGCAGCAACATAGTGAACTAAGAGGCAAAAAACGAAATTCAAGGATGTGGCCGCCGTGCAAACAGAATTCAGTTTTTTGTTTATAGTTTCCTATCCTCAATGTGCCGAATTTTCGTTCCGGTATCGCCAGTTCCGACTTCTTTTACGGGGATGATGTGTGTGTGTCTATTGGCTCGAACCTAGTCTGTCACTTTAAGATTCGCAGGCATATACGCTACCCGCTAAGCTATCACAGAGACGTTTTTTTGTCTGATAATATTATGATTCCGAAACACGTCGCCACTAGTTTCAAAGCAGACGCTACAGGGCTACCTTTCTCCATAATACAATTCGATATACTGCCATTGCTGCTTCAGCTCACAATCAATGTCAACGTACGTCTCTGGCAGACATAACAAGACGTTTGATATTTTAAAACATGATATATGCAGGTAGTACTATCGTTTTAGGTATCTGTGCCGGCTTCTCAACTCAGCTCGTTCAAGCAGTGGGACCAATGCTCGACGTACCAGGTACTATCAAACAACTGGCACGACACTGGGCGTAACAAAAATTATTGTAGGATTTAGTGTAAAAACTTATTGTGGTCGGATTGCTTCGATTATTCCTAATGACGAGGCACAACAACGAGGGGCTGCATAGGTAGAACAGTTTAATTAATTATTAGGTCGTCCAGCATGCAACGTGACATAGTGAACCCGGAACATCTTCTCGCAGTCTTCAACTCTTATTTATTTCTATGACTTTTTACCATTTACATGGTAATTTAGCATGCTGCGCTTAAAGTCTGGGTTACAAGAATCTATGAAACACCCTAGATCTGAATAATTTTGTTTATTTAGAAGTTGTTGAAAATTCAAAAAAAATATCGTCTGTGGGCGCGAGTATAATTGGTGACGGAAAGGCTCACACAGTAACTCTTGCATTGTTGCCACCGTGATTTTTGCAGTGGTTATCGTGCAATAGGAGAGTGACCTATATGGGCTCCGTCATTTTGGCAGCTTAGTGCTGATTTTTTTGTCATTTACTCGAATTGTTGACAGCATACTTCAAGCGTGATCGACGAACGAGGACTCATAAAGCTCTACTGGATCACATCTGCATTAGACAATCACATAGACACCGTAAGCTTTTGCAGCTGTATTGTAATTGCTTCAAAATGACGTCCCGTTGGTTACCCACCCACTAATGTTACTGCCTGCGATTATTGCAGACAATCAAACTTCCATCACAAAACAGTACTGCAAGAACGGGTCACAGTTGTAACCTGGGTGAAGGGAACCAAGCATCTCTACATCTACGCTTTTTGATCCTTGCACAGCCCTTGAGCGAGCACACATTTGTCTAACATTTTTACCTTGAATTTGGCCGAGGTTTGACATTTGAATACAAACAAGTAAGTGCTAACACTTGTGCACTTCTACTACAGTGTGGTCAACTTCTACTACAGGTTTCGACTTTTGGCTGTTTATCTTTGCAGTAATTTCACTAATCTTCAAACTTAGAGTTCCCCTAGCGGATTTTTTGAAATAAATGGCTCACGGTGTCTCTAAACCTATTCAGTATTCAAGGTTTATGTGGCAAGCTGCCTCCACCGCTGTTGTGCCTAAATGCAACTCATGTTCGTAAACAACTCTAATTTTTCATGCCTGCTAAAAGCCCAGGTTGCGAGCCAACGGCCTCTAACTACAAGGAGTACAAGCGTAATGCGAATACAAAAAAGTGTCACGTAATGGATCACCATTATAAGATACCGTTATCTTAAAATATGAAAATAATATTCGTTACGTTTCGTACCAAATAACCTTGTACTTTTTCAAGCTAAGACTGGAGTTTTTGTGACGATTTGCCCCGTATGCCGATGTTGTACTTGGTGTACTATTGACGTTAAGCACTGCCACATCGTAATCGATCTCGCCGTAGCTTCTACCGTAACATATTTTGCTATTTTTCATCTTATTCAGCTAGGTTGCGCATTAAATATATCAACGGGAGAATCGTTCGGTAGAAATTCGTAGCTTGGGAATCAAATCCTTCCCTCTAATTTTTGATAATCAAGTAAGAATAACATTGTTTTAACTTACAATTTTAGGTCGTACGACAGGTAAATTTACCACCAAAAACGTCTTTTGTTTGTTGTTGCTCGCGAGCGAATTCAGTTGCACGCTAATTTTTCATTGACAAATATTGAAGTTGTGAATGGACCAGTGCCACACTAGCCTATCCTACTTATATATATCAAATTGTAGGTCATTTTTCCTGCGTAGGTAGCTGTGCTTCCTATCGCATTGAAACAAAGGGTTTAGCATCTTAGATACGGAAATATATAGCCCTTTGTCGTCTGCCAACTCCACAATGTAAACTATCAGTGGCTGACATGCTTGCGTCCAATGGTTATCCTCAGAACGATGCGTGATAGTCGTTCAGGCTACACCATCTCCTAGGAGTCTACCGTCAGTCTACTTTTACGCCTTTTCCTATATAAAGAGTAATATGTGTCCCATGACCACCTTTTCCCACGGCAGAAAGTAACAACGTAGATCACTATTACAACAACTGGGATGCAGGGGTGAGGCACTGGAATCTGTAGATTTTCAAATACCCTTTTTCTAAAGATGACTGTTTCTGTACTGCCCGTCGCTATGGTGGCTTTAAGAAGGCCAAAGAATTTGGCAAATTTGTTCAAAAGATTCGAAATCGGAAATGGCTCAGTACTTCAAATGTTACACTGAACGATTGGAAGTTTCGTTTTAATGACCGTGAAGTCTCGAAATACAAATTAGAAACAATGTGCTGTTATTTAGCTACACTCCATTGTATTCGGATTTAAAGGGACTATCGACCTAAGGGACAGTCATATTAAATAAAACTATCCACTAGTAAAATTTTGACCGATATATATTTGTGACTTCCAAGGGAAATCAATGATATCGGTTTCTCTTTTGATTACTAAATCCTATATACAAGTTCTTATCTTGTTATCTTTGTTATGCTTACTCCATCCGAAAGCGTCGTAAGCGTACATCGCGATAAGAAACTTAAACAAGATAAAAATTCAACTAGACTTCACATTAACATATTGGTCCATCAGGCCGAACTAAGTGAAAATTTGTTTCATTGAATGATCCACTGCTCTAATTGGTCAATAGAAATTTTATCTTATTCAGCTTGTTTTCGGTTTGCTTTTTATCTTTTTTATTGTAAAACTGTTTATTATGTTTACAATAGACTCTGCTGGGAGTTAACATACAGAACCCCTGCACTTATTTTGGCATTTTCAGGTTGTGGACAAACAGGTATTCAAAAACGCATACGAGGAGGTAACGAAGTTCGTGAGGGTGAGCTACCATGGCTGGTTTCAGTACAGCATCAAGGTACTCATTACTGTACGGGTACCATCATAACGCCAATTCACGTCTTAACAGCCGGCCATTGCTATTTGTCAAAGTAAATATCCTACCTATTATTATTCAGCTATGGATGCGCTTTTCTATTATAGGTACTGTCATATAATGTAGAATTAATTACACCTTCTTAACATAAATACGGAGCTCTGCTAGCAAACTTAACAAATCTTAGCTGACTGCCTTGCCAGATCAGTGCTAGCACGCAGCTGTTCCAAAAACACAATGAATCGTACCGCTGCGCGGATACACGTTCGTGAATGGATAAATGCTATTTAAATAGAAATCATTGTCGATACGTAAAATACATATGTGAGACACAAACGTAGTCTCGAGGTCGCCTGTAACGACAACAACTAACTTGAGTACACTATAGCACATCTTGCTTTAGAGGTTTCGGTGTGTTACAAACTGCTAACAACTTCCAGCGTCAACTCGTATCAGATACGTTACGGCAGCGTAGATCTTGATAAGTCAAAGCTTGCCACCGTTGCTAAACACTTCAGGTGCGTATTAAATACAATAAATAAATTTTATTGAAGTTTAATAATGTTGACACTCGTTAAGAACTTAAGTCTGGTGAGCGCTAACATCATTTATGGGCATTCTATGTAATACCCGAAGTTATGCAGTTGGTTTTCGGTTAACGAGTCATATGATTAGCTCAATTATTAGAAAACTAGTAATAGTGAAATAGGCTACTTATTTAGAAGCTCGATGGAAACTTTTCGCTCACTTGAATAACCTTTTGATCGATTCAGTTAAAGATGGTACGATATAATCGACCTATGTACTTAAATTGTTTAGCCGCCTTGCTGATGATAGGTTTTTCACGATGATTTAGAAGCTGAGAGAGTTCAGAAAAAGTAGTTTACAAACAACCGTTTACCACGAACAGTGTAAATAGAGGAAGTTGCTCTTTAAATATAAGAACATACACCTTCGTTTGCCGTTAATAATGCAGTTCCTAAGACCCGTATATTAAATAAATTTGATCTCTAACAAGGAACATTCTACCCATTTGAAACACTCTCACTTTTTCGTAGGCCAACACAATATGTCCGTGAACCTGAAGGCGCCCCGTTTTACGACATACTCATCCTACTGCTCGCCTGCGCTATCCGGTTTAGTTCTCAAGCGACTCCTATTTGTCTAGCTGCTGGATTACAAGACTCAGTCGAGGGAAAACAGGTTCAAGTGGCCGGATGGGGTGCTATTGGTGAGTAAAAATAGGTAACAAAGTTGCAGTATGAAATAACGCTGATTGAAAGAAAAAAAAACGGTCAAAAAATCAGCTGGAACAGCTGGAACCCAATCTTAGTATTAGGAGTAACAAATATGGAAGAGAACAAAAACTGCGGTGTCTGGAAGGTAACAAAGTGAGAACGAAACTTCGGGTCAGGAGACCCAAATCGTAGCCTTGCTTTTGGTCATCTGATTGATCTGTATTTGTTTGTTTTCAGATGATTCTCCAACTAAACCCAGGATACTTCGCGCCACGGGCGAAATAATTCAATCTAGCACATCGGATGCTTGTAAAGGCTCCTCCTATTTCGGAACCAAATATGAGTACTGTGTTTTTAACGACGACAAAGCCGTCTGCAAAGTAGGTGGCAATTTTACCTATGCTTTGCATGTCTAAATAGTGCGAAATTGGTCATCGTCTTAGGTATAACACACGTACGCAACATGCGAATCTAGTACCGTAATAAACTGGGAATTTGTTCAAAAAATTCACTGTAGAAACCGAAAATAAATAGTGAACACTGTCTGATACTTAACAGAACGACGTTAAATCAAGAAATTAGTTCTGTGATTGCATTAGACAGGCGGAACCTCACTTCTGAAAAATATGTGATGTACGATCCAGGCAAGTTTCGAAGTTCAATAGTTTCTGACAGGAGAGGTTTTGGTACCGCTATTTTAGCATTACTTTAAAGACCTGTAGAGATAGGAGGCTCAGTACAAGCGATATGAGGGCACTGAATTGAAAAAAAAGATGATTTTACTCATCGCCTTTTCCGCTGAGTCAAAGTATCTTTTCCGCTGAGTCAAAGTATGCCTACGCTTAGGTGTAAGCTTGCAGTGCCTCGATGGCTCTTCTTCATGCAGATGCTGACTAAAATTGAGCATCCCTTCATTGAACAAATAATGCAATAGACTAGACCCTTAGCTTTACATCTAAATGACGCGTCTTTTGCAGCGAAAATTGAAGAAATTTATATATTAGTCAATCTTGTCAGTTTCGTCATTCTACAACGAGGCTGAAAATGCCAGGCCTTTTTATGAATTGGTTATTTTCACTTCGCACCTAACGTTAACTAAAGATAGCGCTGACTGTCAAAAAACACTTGGCAAAAGTTTCCATTCTAATATACGTATGTTCCTCTTGTATATCGTGCCTTGTCAAATCGATAGGGAGACTCGGGCGGACCGTTAATGGTCGAGGAAGATGGTATTCATTATCAGGTATGAAAGAATACAGGTATACAGAAGAATAGCCGATAATTTAATCAGTAATCGTGATTGGTTATTTAATGTATACGTGTAAACAGGCATAGACGACATTCTCACGTAGCTGTTTCTAAATGTATTTTGGCACCAATTGAGTGATATAAAAAGATGCAATTCGAGACTAAAGCGTGCAACAACGGTGCCTTTTGTCGTAAGAACTTCGTTCACAGTTTAAAGCTATTGTTTGCTATTTTGTGAATATTTTACGCGAATAGGATCTTATTTGCTAACAATTTGCACGTGCGATACGTTGAGAGAAACTTAGCTTGAGTATAATTCGAAAATGAAAGGATATCCGTAGTACGATTCAAGCGCTGCGACCGCTACATTTGACTATAGACTGGTAGACAATCCTAGAACTACACGCCATTGTGTGTATTGAGAATAAATAAAATCTTGTCAAAACAAATGATTCATAGTATCGTACTGCTTTGTCACAACCAAATGTTTCATTTTTTCGGCTTCAGATTGGTCTCGTTTCATATTCACATTTGAAAGAGGATGTTCCGCATCCAATGTGCCCTGCTAAGGGGCAGCCACAGATGTTTGCCCGCTTAGACTTTCTTTGGGACTTCTTAGTCGAGTCGTTAGAAAGCTCTGGTGGTCGACAGTATGTCAAACAAGAAACGCAAGGCAGACGGCGGACACAGAAATGGCGTTTTGGGACGTCTGGAGCCGCAAGTGGACCATCAGCATTTTTCAAATTTTAGTAAGAACACGGGAGAAAGGCAGACTGAGAGAATTGTTAGCTCGTTTGCGATGACAACAATGAAGCTTTTTTCAGACGTATTTTCCGCGATTTGCATCAACTAATCGACTGTTCATACAGATTATCTTACCTCGTTTAGGTTGCGCCGGCTTTAAGATGATTAACGTGGGAACTTAAATAAATTGTTCTGATTCGGTTGACGGTGCCTTTAGCAGTGTTTCTCAGAAATGTGAGCATCTGTTTTTCTATATTTGGTCATACCAGAAGCAGGCCTCGGGTTAATTAGAGTTGCTGTCAACATGAAGTAGTCGGTTTAGTCAGCGGTTGTCGGTTTGCACGTTATGATTATTACTTTACGAACATACCGAACGGACTCATAGGCTCATAAAATTTAGGGTAGTACAGGTTAATCAACTTATTAAAAGACATGTCCGAGATAAAGCCAGTTTATAAATACAAGAGCTAGGGTCAAACTGAACGCCGCACAAGAACTGGCAGATTCGCAAGCAAGGTCAAAACTGTTTGAGTGATGAAAAAGGCCATGTAGTTCTCCAGAATTGCACTAGACCTAGTTTGACTGTCACATCCTACCGAATATGGATGTGAACGTTCCTTTTAAGATCCAGAGAAAGACCATGCGAAGATCGGCATGCGAAAATACTGGCGGCCAAAGATCTCAACTCGACTGTGACAAAACGGGAAAACGTTGGGACGACCTTGAGGCGTCAAGAGATGAAAGGTAGCTAGGCGAGTGGGCCATGACTTTTCCAGCGGCAGTTCCTCCTACGTACGCGACAAATGGGCTGGTTCTCTACTTATGGGTCGTTTAAGACCCAAACAACTTTGTCGGTTTACTTGTCACAGTGGGTATCCGTTGATCTGCTATTCTTGGTGTCTCTTCTGCAACAAAGGTACAAGCTTACCGTAGCGAAAAACGGTGCATCCGTTTTGTAATATAGGTAAAGAGCAGCTATTCCAGTCTGTAGTAGGAGTTGCACAAACTTACAGAAAACTTAGGATCCAATTAAGATTTCTATAATGGAAGCCTGAAGATCTTCAGTAAGGATTAGATTTCTTAAGCTCTGAATTTTATGCCACTTCCAATAAATTTTATTTTTTGATACAGAAATTAGCGGCTGTCTTGGAGAAAAAAAAAACCATTTGTTCGCACTTTTTAATTTTTTAGCCGTTTCGGATCCTTATTTTTTGCTTTTTTGGTCTACTATCAGTCATACATTTAATTCTACTGAATGTTTGTCTGCGTCGAGTCCGCACACTTGCCGATATCACTTAAGGCACTGTTATTTGGTCAGGCCGCGCTGTGGAGCTTACATTCGAGGGCGACGACACAGTAAACAAAACATATAATCGTGGGGTATAGAGGAAGGTCACATGCAATAGGAGCACAGATACCAGCTGCACTCCGATGGAATCAATGCAGATGCCCTCAGGACAAGAGCAATTTCTGGAGACTGTAAGGCTTCTGCATAGGAAACCAGGTTCAACCAAAGGTTTGGTGACACAACTGATTAAGGTCCAACTGGAATGCAGCTGGCGACCTGCGAAGCAGTGATGAGCGGCAAACACCGTGGCTCGGAAAAATACCTGGAATAACGCAAAAGCGAAATATAAAAAGCGAATAAAAAGATGGTTCCCATAATCATAAGTACCACTTCAGGCAGAAGGAAAAACTCAGTACTTAGTACTTAGAGAACTTGGAAGAAAATGGAGAGAATCACGCGAAAACGAAGAGGGCTACGTAGAAGAGACCGTAAAAAATCGTCATGGGTAAGATCAGTAAGACTCGGCCAACGTTGCTGCAAGAAATAATGGTAGAGCAGGTCATCAAGAGGCTATTTTCAAGCCATTTTTCGCCCAATGGATAACATGAAAAATTACAATATCCCCCAGCCTTTCTAAGAAAGGGGGGATACTGTCAAGTTTCTGTGCCAAATGCTATCGCCGCGGAGCTGCCGAAGAAATTGGCACTAAAACTTCCGCTCTAGTTACTTTACTTCTTTGCATACTATTTTTTGTTCAGCTTAACCCGCGTGCACTGCTTTTCTGCAACTAATAAGTCTTTATTGCATTTTCATTATTAGTCTTAGCATTCATTAAACTCAAGAACAACTAGCAATTTGAAATAAGTGCAAACAGAATTTTTTTCGGCAGCCGAAACGCATTTTTGAGTTTCGGGATGATCTAAGGACAAAAGCCACATGAAATCATACCAGCTGTTTAAGATTCTCATTAAATTGGTGATGAAAAATTCTTTCATTTGACAATTCCGCTATCCACTCTAAAGAGAGAATAAACTGATCATAATGGCATTGCTAACCTGCCCTTATAACTGGCGTCTATCGGTCAGGTTGATCGATCAAATTACGAATGCTTTTGTTACCTGTAGATATTGACCTTTAATTTACTCTATAGTGGATGGTAGGTCCTTTGCGTTGATTACGGGAGGCTACTTTAGAGATCCGAAAGCCAAATATTCATAATCATGATTTCTTTTTCCCTGTGAATAAAAAGGGATCAAACTTCAGTATCCCACATGCCAGATGAAGATACTGATCAGTAAACAAACAAGGATATGACATCTGAGGCATCCCAACGATAGACCAGCGTAGTTCAAATATGCGAACATGGTTCACGGACACGAATAATGAATCGAGAAATTATGGTTACAGTAGAAAAAATTTGCGCGTGATAAGCCGACTTTTTCATTGACTATTGTTATTGCTTGTTGCTTTCTACTCACGGTTGGAGCACGCACAACAGAAAACATGCACGGGTAAGCACTAACATTTTTCTAAATATGGATAAACTAAAAGCACTACTTTCATATAAACATTCGATAAATGTACGGATCGTAAAGACGACAGGAGTTTTAATATTCATGCTTCTAGTCTCGTGTAATTCTGTACGTTTTGTAATAGATAAAAACCAAATCATTGTTACTATCTGCAATCATTATTAATGAAAATACAGCCTTTTGGACATTTCAGGTATTTATTTTTCGAATTTAATAATGATCATCTTCCTCTTTATTAACTTGCAGCATTAGTTATTGTATTTATAACTTCTATTGTATTTTTTATTTTAATTAAACACTTTAGTTCGGTCACCCATCCATATTACCAAGTAAACGCGAAATAAGTTTTATGGTTCATACAAGACCCAAAGATGTTTTGCAGTACTACGCAAATAATAACCATTCTTATTTCAGTATTTGATATTCAATCAAGACATCTATGAATGTGAACTTGATCACTATATAAAAAAACAATCCACATTATATTTATATGTACAATATCGTTTCCGTTCTTTCGGCTGCTGCTGTTGCTACATCGATATCTTCTGGTATAGAGTTGCTGTGAGTTCTCTTTTATAATTGTGCATTATTATAAGCTTCCGACAGCAATTCTAGCTCGCTTGGAGTTCGCCTGCATTATCTTCATTCGTTGACCTTCTATATGTGACTCAAATGCACAATTACTGGTGCGTTTGCTTCACTTTACGTCCTCACATGTTCTTCTTTCCTTTCACCCCAGTCACTCGCTACGCCGGGATTCTTCGACGTGCCGTGCCAAAATTTAAGAGCTCGGACTTGTGAGCAAGAGCGGACAGCGCGCCAAGCGAATTCTTCGCGCTATAAACATACGGAGATGTATTATTATTATTATTATTATTAATATTATTATTACTATTATTATTATTTTAGTGTAGGTTGCCTCTTGTCGCAGCCACGTTCCGTCTGATGTTTTTCTTTTTTCAAGCTTACCTGACCTGACCCGACCGCCTGATGAATCAAGTCAACACACAGACACGCATAAATGCAATCATACATAAAGTATACGGTAAAGATAATTATTTCGGCTTTTTACTCTTCTTAGCTTTCTTGTGCTTGTGTTTCTTATGCTTGCGATGCTTCCGTCGACGGCGCTCTTCCTCTTCGGAATCTTCTTCCGATGAACTCGAACTCGACTGTGAACTTTCTCTGTCTTCTCGATCCCTATCCGAATCTCTCTTTTTCGAACTGGCAGAGGATAAAGGCTCTTTCTTCTCGTCCTTACTCTCACGGGACTTAGTCCTGTCAGGCGATTTACGATCACCGGTCGTTGGTTCCAACTCCAGATCATAGTCGGGCTCGAACGCCAGATCAAGATCGCCTCCTGCAGCAAATCGGGACTGAGTCTCGTCTACTTTAGCCGAAGATGATGCGTTATCTTCAGCTGTGGTTCCTGTATCAAACAGTTCAGCTCAATTATTTTAAAT
Organism: Varroa destructor; assembly: GCF_002443255.2. Lineage (NCBI taxonomy): Eukaryota > Metazoa > Arthropoda > Arachnida > Mesostigmata > Varroidae > Varroa > Varroa destructor. The sequence goes on from NW_019211460.1 coordinate 21,705,084, forward strand.
GTACTTTAATAATTGTTGGATTGGGTTCATTAAAAGGTCGCTGAGTCAACCATTTTTGTTAGAACAGGACGTTTGATGTTTGCAGTGATACACCAATGCACGCTTAGATTAATATAGCGACAGTTGAATAGTGGTTCGCGGCCTGCACAGAGTCACTTTACAGAAATAAAGTTTATACGAGTAAGCGCGCACACCTACCAGGAGGGGTCGGCTCTCGCCTACGGTCTGTCCTGGACCCTTGCCCCTGCTTTTTGTCAGACTCTGCGTCCGAGGCTTGGGAAGGTGTGCGAGCCTTTTTCTTGTCGGTATCCTTCGACCTTTCCTCATCCTCCGATTCACTTCGGCCTCGTTTGCGATTCTTGCTGTCGCGATCGTCTTTTCTACTTTCTTTCGGCCCACGGGTCTCCTCCTTTCGTCTACGAAGCTCACGCTCTATTTGTTCACGTTTACGACGTTCACGTTCAATTTCGGCGTCAAGTCTACCACAGTCAATAAAACCAGTTTTCTGTTAGTGGCACTGTTAATCATAAACAAAACTTGCTCGCTTTTTAATGAGATCCAGAAGTCGAAAGCAACAGTTTATAATACGCAGTTCCACATTAACCGCACCACCTTCATCTATTTTAACTATTACGTACTTCGGTATATTTACTCTAGGAGGTTTATAATCCTTCCATTCCTTGTTCTTCTTGCCTTTCGTTTTCCTCCTTCTCCTTCTCATTCCTGCGTACCTCACTCCTGACTCACCTCCTTTGCCGCTCAAGTTCGCGCTCGAGTTCCTCTCTTTTTCTGCGTTCTTCACGAAGCTGTTCCTCTCGTTCGCGAAGTCGGGCTCTCTCACGCTCGCGTCGCTCCCTCGACCTGCTTCGCTCGCGCCTTTCGCGTTCTCTTTCACGTTCCCTTTCCCGTTGGAATTCACGATCACGTTCGCGCATTAACTCACGTTCCCGTTGAATCTCTCGTTCGCGTTCGCGTTCCCTTTGCAGTTCGCGCTCCCTGTCGACGCGCTCGCGTTCGACGCGAGTGAGTTCCCTTTCGCGCGACCGACTTCGCCGGTTTCGATTCTCAGGACTTCGTCGTTTGCGGTCGTCGCGTCTTCGGTCGTCCCTCTCACGCCGGCCAGCTGCGCCTGCAGAGGCGCTTGTTTTGGTTTCCCCGGTGTCTTGCCTCCTGCCACCGACCGCTTCCGCAGGTCCCGTGTCTTCCTTGTCTGCTGCGCCTTTCTTCTTCACAACCCGTTCAGACTTAAGAGTCTCTCGTACAGGCGATGGAGACGGTGCAAGAATTGGCTTTCGTTTCGGTTTGTCGTTCTGGATCGTAATTTGGATCTCGCTAGCGGGCTCCTTGCGATCGTCTTTACCGTGGCCGTGGCTGTGACCACGACCATCAGCGCCACGCTGAATGGCATCTTTCGGGTCCTTAAGCTGCTCACCGAGGCGACTTTTAATCGATTTGAGTGAAATAACCTTGCTTGAGAGTTGAGTAGTGCTGGGTGGCGGCTGGATGCGCGGCGGCTTTGAAATAAGAGCCACCTCCGCTTTGTGGATAACTTCCGAGGTAATTTTCGGCTTGATCGATTCCGCTTTGGAATAAGTCGCCGCCACAGGACTGGCCTCACGTTCGCTGGAACTCGACCGTTCCCACTTGGACTTGGCCACAACCGGCTGTTCAGGTGACTTGCCTCGAACTGGAGAGAAGGCTGACATCCGGGTATCTTGGTCATGCTCTGGCGCAGGACTTCGGCTTCGACCGCTACGACCACTTCGTATGCTACGAATACTTCGGGGAGTACGCCCATGAGGGGATTTTTCTTTAGTCTGACTTGTACTACGCGATTCACCATCAGGACTTCTACTCGGACGCAGGTCACCAGCCTAAGACAATAAAAATAAAGTGGATACAAAAAAAACGTTAATAGATCGCCACTTAACGTAATCTTGTTATTCAATCATTTGCACTAGCAAAAAGCTGTTCAGCGCAACAACCAAATTCTCATGAAGGAATCTAAATAATTCAAATACCAATCAAGCTTCAAAAAATCTTATGCAGTGCATTTATGGGATACAGAAAGCTTTCATAATTCCGTTACACCTGTCAAGTTATTCATTTTCATCTGTGATCGGTTCACAGATGTGATTCTTACCTGTGATGACGGGCCGTCATCGTGCTCATTTCCTTCCCCAGGTCGCCCACCAGTTTCCTCAATGATTACATCCTCGATCTTCGCCACGACCGGCACGCTCCCCTCACGGTCTTCACGATGTCGATCCTCTCTCTCCCTGTCATCATCGCGGTCCTCGTCCTTTTCAGGTTGAGTCGTGTCCGCCTCTTGAACGTCCTTGCTATTCTTTCGCTTCTTTTTCTTTTTCTTGCTACTGCTACTGCTACTGCTTCGGTCAGTCTTGTCGGCCCGGCTAGACGACTCTTTATTTCCATGACTTCTATCACTTCGTTCATCATCGTCAAGCTTCTTCTTCTTCTTCTTTTTCTTTTCAATGACCGCTTCCGTTGGGGAAGATTTGCCTAGAGAACAACAGGGTAAAGGAGAACAACTTAATTTAGCTACAGGTCGATCTTTAGAGATTCGCCTGTAGTTATCCTAATCTTCAGCATACAGCATCACTAGATCTTATCCTATAAAAAGAAGGGCATATCACATTTTTCGACTAAATATGTGATCAATCGTATGAATCAAACACAACTTGTACCTTTGGATGACTTTTTATCATCAAGACGTGGTGGAGATAAAGGCGATCTTGACCTCGGGGGCTGCTGCGGCTGTAGTCTCGGTCGAGGGCCTCTACCAGCGTCTCGATCATTTCTATCTACTGGCCGATCGTTTCTTTCCCTCTCGAGGGGCGAACGTGGGGTTCGCGATCGTCTTCTGCCTCCTCCGCGAGGACTTACGGATCTCTCTAAGGACCGATCGCGGTATCTGCTCATTTCCCATGCCCACAGAGATGCATAGCATTAGATACTTACTGATATGAAACTAGCATACTTATATCTATCCAAAACTTACTTTTTCCACATGCACACTCGAGGTAAACCGCAATTATGCGTCGTAATTGAAGAAAAGCACTTTTTTGTTAACAGATATTGGAGTCTCTTTCGTTTCTACGGACAAATACGTCCACTCACAAGCACAATCGTTCAGGCTTACAGGGCTACGTAGATGTCAAAATTATACAACCCGCATAATGCGAGCTTTCATTAACTCTTTGCATGCAAAAGCGTTCTCCGTGCATCAAGCAAAAAGCAAGAAGCGTGCATTTAGCTAACCTCAACGAGGCAGGCGAGTCGAACTCCCTATCGAGGGGAGACCTCCGCCTTGGCGACCGCGCGGGCGTGAACCTGTGAAGCATTAAACACCTCGTAAATACTACTTCAGCACAATCGCTCACGCATGTTTATTGTCACTCAGTCACTCACTGACACAAAGAAGTGTCTGCACCACTGGTGATTAACAAAAAGCAGCAACACTGGTGCATCAGCCATTAATGTGGCTCTGTGTCCCACACATACACACGCTGGGGAAGAACTCTGGAACTCGTTGTTTTTCAAATTGAGAACTTACAACCTGAGATAACTTCCGAATATGTGCGGTTCGGGAGTCATGGACTTTTGCATGATTCCGCGCAGGCTGTAGCTTTTTGTTATGTTTGCCACTGGCGTCAGCAGCTTCGATATTTTTTTCCTAATAACAACGGTAATGAGCAACATAAAAGCTTAGCAGCATTGTAGCGTCCGCAGATGGCCTAATCACCACCACCACCATTAAGCAGTGGAATGCTCGAAAATCGATACGTTGCGCCCCCGTAGCATGCTAAACAATGAACGAACACGCAACCATTGTACACCCATTCAGTTCACTCTTGGAACAAAAATTAGAGTTTCAACAAATAGAATTTCATTTATCGTGGGATCTATACTGATCATGTCTAATAATTGGCTTGAAAGAACAACAGTTAGTTTGCACGTTAAACCATTGGCAATCTTCAATCAGTACGTTTTATAAAAGAATTAAGTTACATGGAAAAATTAGAAGCAAATGTTTTACGGCAGCCCGCGTTTTTCTGTTCTCTACCTATAGATTTAAACGTATCTATAGAGCCGCATACCTTCTGGAGCCGAGTTGGAGCGGATGCGTATGATACTCAGGAGAGCGGGACAGCGGTCTTGAGTAGCGCTCCCTCGACCCTGATCGGTAGCGCCCTCCGACACCGTATGGAGGCGAGCGACTCGCAGATCGTCGACCTCTAAGTGGCGACCGTATAGGTGAACGTAGTCTGCCGCGTGAAGTCGAACGACTACGTCGGCCTCGCAGTGATCCGCCTCTAGGTGAAAACGATCGACTACGGCTACGAGAAAACCTAATCATAATTTAAACATCGAACGTGAATTATTCATCCTATATTGCACCAGACAAAAGGTCACCACAAGACCGCGGTATGCTTAACTTTTGTTGTTATTTGTTTTATAGTACACAAAATCATTGCTTTTAAGGAATGTTGAATCCTGCATGTAAAATGAAATTTTAATGGTACCACAACTAATAATAACGAGGAAATCTACTCGCTAACAAATAATTCTATTTTTACAGACGGCATATCACTCAAGCGCCAACTCATTACGAAGATTGATCAATGCGTAACTGTCTCAGTATACGGAATAGCTTGGTACCTTCGCCGTCGATGGAGATGATGTCCTGGATGACCCGGATGGTCTCTGGCGCCAAGGGGAGAAGGGGACCGCCGTCTGCGCCCGCTACGCATCTCGCTTAGCTTACGTTCAAATTCTTCAAGAGCTTCACGTTCCGGTTGATTAGCTGGGACTCCCATGGCGGCCAAGGGCGCTCCAGGAATAGGCAGCATGCCCAGCGGTGGGAAAGGCGGGAGCAGACCAGGTGGCATTAGAGGGGGTGGTCCCAAACCTATAATGCGCAGCAAGCAAATGGTTAACCATGACTCTTTGATTAAACAAACCAAACAACCATAAACTATTTCCAAAATAAATCATTTGAACTAAATTAATCTTATGTCAAATTCCAAAGCCTATTTATGATTAACACCAGCGAGCAGATAAATCTGATCGCACATACCTGGCGGGGGTGGTTGATTATTGGCTGAAGCGGAAGAAGTTCCTGGAGGCGGCGGTGGTCCGGGAGGTGGTGGAGGTCCAGGAGGGAATCCTGGCGGAGGAAGACTAAATCCGGGCGGGGGAAAGGGCATCGGTGGGGGGTTGAGTGGATGAAAAGAAGCTCCGGCTCCACCGCCGCCACCTCCACCGCCGTTTGATCCATCGGCGCCGGAAGAACCCCCGGTGCCCGGGGCTGGCGGGACCTGTTGGTCGCCTGCATGATCGGGCGGCCCTTGCTCAGCGTGTCGAGGGGGTGCGCCTCTCCGGGGCGAGAAGTCTCGATATCCACGTCCTCCTCGAAATCTAGGAGGCGACCAATCCTGCCGAGGAATCGTCCTATTACTCCTTTGCGCAAGACAAACTGTTCCTCACACATTTACAGGTATCTTATGTGCAATAGCTATTACTCCTAAGACAGTAAGCAATGTCCTCACATTCCTACTCGAGAGCATGCGATACCAGCAATAGTACTGACACAGCCGGCAATGATTACATACGAATTCGCTGATAATTGTACAGATAATTATACCTTTGCTATATTGTCGACAGATACATCAATACAGCATTTTTAAATCGACAAACCAAACTTTTTTACGAAGTTCTTTCGAAGTAAATGAGCAAAAAATTAATCTCCTGGTTCAGTACGATACACGTATTCCAGTTATAGTGATTGATAAACGGAGCTGTGGGCCGGCGCCGAAGCCGCTGGGAAAACAAGACAAAGTATAGCGAATGCTTTCCTTCGTTAAAATAGGAACTGACGCAGAAAAATTCACAATCTGACGAGGCTACATCCCAGTGAGAACGAAAGCAGGAGACTTCTAAAAATGCCTTTTGCAATGGCCAAATTGATGCAACGTCCGGACACAAAACAAACTCTATAGCCACATTGTCGATCAGTTTATCTGCATTATTTTTTCCCCATTCTCTTATCTGTTTCATCCAGTTTACTCTTCAAAAATCATAGAAATTGTGAGCACTATTATAATAATATTTAGATCACTTGAAAGCATTCAAAGCTATTTTGTTAATTCTAGAGACATCGCATGAACCTGTGATATCTTAAAATAATTAAGAATATGACTACTCCGGTAATCAAAAAAAACACAAAGTAGTGCTAGCCAACTCACATTAATATTTTCCATCATCCTCTTCACCTGTGATTGTGTCCTACACTTACACTAAAAAAAATGTTTACCAATCAACAAAAACATTGCCAATCTCTAAAGCAGGATACTCGGTTCAACTAAACACATTCAATCTACGGTTTTCTCTATTTGCCAGGCAAAACCAAAAAATGTAAGCAAAACGAGACGTCTGTTTTTTTTTGAAAAATACGCCCATAAGAAGAAGTCTAAAGCGCTGATAATTTACGACGCCGTCATAATACTTACGAAGCGTCGGCGTGCGTTATCCCGATTATCATACATTCGATTATCATACTCTCTTGGCGGTTCTCGGGATCCTGATCTCTGCCAGCGGGCTTGCTGCCATCGGTCATCCCTTTCACGGTATCCACTTCCGGCTACACTTGCACCGTCTCCACGACCATCAACGGAAGGTACTCCCATTATTTTATCCCTGTCGCGAAACTCGCCTGCTCGATCCCTTTCACGGGACTCCCGATATTCACGATCTCGAATGTCTCTATCATCGCCTGGACCGTTTTCTTTATTTTCGGATCCGTCGCCTGGACCATCACGCCGCAGTCCCCTGAAAATGGTCAATCTGTCCTACTTAGCCTATTGCTTCACAAAAATTGTTTAAGCAGATTTACATTAAAAAGTTAGCATTTTTATTGATGCTTGATACATTAGGCCTAACTTTTTCTAATGCGGAAATTTGTCTCTATATAGAGATTTTTATATAATTTCGAATATCTAGTAAAGCAAGTGGCGTTGTGAGCCAGGCTCAAGTACAATGAATTGGTACTTCAAGAAATTGGGAAAAAATTAGGCCAAAATAAGGTGTGAAGTACAAGGGGTGTCATTTGAAGATCCAGTATTTATATATATATTTAGTAGATAATATATATCCGGGATATATATATTATCACCTACCCAGGGGTACTCAAAAGTGGAGGTCTTCTAATCTCTGTAGAGACCGACCCTCGTCCAGAGAGATTTTCATCTCCTCGTCGATCATGTCGAGGCTCCGGGCGACTTGTTTCTTCTTTCAAATCCGGATGCGGTAGGAGAGGCTGCTTCACAACAGATTGAGCCTCTTCCGCTTGCTCATTCATCTTGCTTATTGGCTGTCCCGTACTATTGTTGTTGCCGCTGCTGCTGCTAGTGCTAGCCCCTGGTAGACTTATCTGGGGATCCTTACGCTTCTGGACGTCACCTTTGAGTCGCGCCACCTATTTATATGACAATATAACGCAGTATATGCAGTATAGTGCAGATAATATTTTCTGATTCAAGCAACGAGTTTTACTAATAAGCTCTCAGTACCAAGAATCCTACACAATAGCTGCAAATATAAAGTTAACCTTACAAACGACAGTATTTAGTATAAAGGGAGATATGGATCAACTGTATCGAATACTAAATATGGTCGAACCTTGTTACGCAAAAACCGGTTGGGTATAAGCTTATCGGGCGTCTGATCTAACTCGTGACAGACGGGACATTCGTGATGGTCGGAATCGAGAAGCGCTTGGCGAACACACTCATCGCAGAAACAACTGCCGCAGCACGGAATAAGCACCGCGTCGCAGAGCAAGTCCTGGCATATCGAACACTGCAGTTCCTCAGGGATAGCTGGTTTGTCCTCGATACCTGATGGCTTGTCTTCAAGATCAGGAACAAACGGTGGCTTCTCTATCTTTCGTTCCTGGTATGCTTGACTGAAATACACATATAAAAAATAATTAAAGAGGAGTAGACTTAACCCAAGGGCCTGAAGAAAATTGCTGATATCTAACACTAGGCGAACTTACGCATCCAAGAGTGGTATGACAAGTTCTCCATTGCTAGACAACATGACGCCTTTATGTGTAGGATCGTCAACGGTGACCATGAAACTTCGGGGAATGCCCGTACTTCGTTTTACTTCCACGCGAGGGTTGCCTTTGTCAACCGGCTGAAATAAGCATTTAATTATTTTGGATTAGAAAAACTAATTCGACCTTGATGTTTGATTTCATACCCTGCTTAAGAAATATTAACGAAGCAGTGGGTAGGGATGCAGTTCATATAGAACTTTTAGCTCTTTGACATCGTATACACAGATCGCTTGTATGTTAGAAGTTCCCGATAGTAAATGAAATCGATAGGTTTAGGATCGCCTCCACTAACTTAAATGTTGGAAAGCTATCTACTTATGAGGGTGTATACAGATCCATTCACAGTCAGACTCTTGTAAGAAAATTTACAGATTTATCTAACCAATACTAACCGCATTGGGGCACTTCTGTATCCAATGTCCTGGTTTTTGACACTTTTGACATACGTAAGTAGCTGGCGGTAGTCCGAAGTATGGTCGTTTCACAAAACGTGATGAGTCGTATTCACTTGAAGACTGTGATATAACCGCCTTAATTTTGTCTTCTTCGGAAGTTGACGACGCGGCGAGATCGATAACCTATAGCATCAATACATGGTCGTAGCCAAAAAAATACAGGCACACATTACGAACACATTATTTAGTTCCTAGTGGTTGCTGTGTTGATGAAACGTTGTTAGTCGGAACATGTTAGTATATTTATGACTGACTAAAGTACTCAAGTATTTAAACAACTGGACGCATAATTAATTAACTTAACAACCTATTTTATTATAGGCGATCAAAAATAACAAAAAAGCAGTTGTTTTTGATCACCCAACATCAATGGGAAATCAAAGTTCTGAATATATTATCTAACATTACTGTCGACGGTCCATACAATTACTGCTCGGCTGGGAACAACGATTCTTTTATCATTTGCTCCTCTTCGAAATACACAATAAAATACACAGTACATCTCACTTACTGTAAAAGCAACACTTAATTTGAGGCCTAAACAACTGGAAATAACATATCTATTAAAAGTAGTTTATTCCTCTAATGAAGCTCAAATCGTTCCAAATGATGACGACTTCAGCAGTTTCTCAAGGATAAATCTCATGGTAACGCATAGAAAAGGCAGTGGACTTACGAGAACGATTAGATAATTATCGTAAAACCTCGATAAATAAACTCACAGGTGACACAAATAGCTTGAGTGGTAATAAGTTAATTGTGAAAGGAAGCGCCATCCTGGGAGTAAAAATAAATATAATATAAACAGATCTATAAAGTTACAAGAAAAGAAAAAGTTGAAATCAACAAACTAACAAGGATCGCTAAAACCGGCATTTGGACAAACTCAAACACATCACACAAAAAATGGGATAGAACGAGAAGCTAGCCAATTAACCAAGAATTAATCACTGAAAAATCGAACGGAACAAACCTTGTAATTATCGGCGGCGCCGCCGCGTGAATCAGCCTATAAACAACGAACGAGAAAAAAATCATACTTAGTCGGCCCGGATCCCCGATAAAAATTAGAGAAAAATTGAGCTTATTATACGTCCACTGTACCCCTTCCCTTCTCCGCAATGTTTCAATTTTTTTTCAAGAGAGCACACACGCTTTTAGTTTCATATACGCATCCACACAAGCACACCGCCGGCAGTATTGCGACACAGTAATTAGAGCACGAAAACGAATCAAACAGTAAAGACGACCACAGCTAAAGTCACTCTGAGAATGATAATCTATGAAAAAAATTCTCATCACACAGTGGAAGATTCATCAAAAACAACTGACTACGCGCAAAAACTAACAGTGCCGTCTGTTTTGATCAGATTTTTAATAAGCAGACCAGCAGGCTATTTACGCAGACAAAAAATCGTCTAGGATTAAATGTAACATAAAAAACTGATACATTTGTCGAAATTAATAATAATGCATCAATCCTCACAGAGTGTTTTCGCTGAAATCAACCATCGGCATGTTAGATAAGCTGTATCGGCTATAGCATTATTCTACTTGTACGTGTCGAAATCTCCATCCATTCAATTTTGCGCAATACAAATACCAGGACGCCTATCCTAGGCGATCCCTATTCTATTTTCTGTTTCCAATGAAACGTAAAAGTAGCGATAAACAACCAACATCTGACGGTTTTGCTACTGTTTGCTTCTGCTGCTGGTTGACTTGAGCGACAATAATTAAGTAAGATTTTTTCTTCGTTTGTGATACTGCGGCGAGGACATACACAAAACTCAGGTTTTTAGAATTTTTAAATCGATCAGTGAAAGTGTTTATTTTTCCAAAATTCAAGATCTCATTAAGGTATATGATGTGTTGACAGTCTCCGTTCAGTCAACGGTACCACTTTTGTTGTCTGGCTTCTGCGCATTCACTATTATTTTGCGCGCAAACTGCCCGCTCTGGTCTGATGATGACCAGGGACGTCGGGGGTCCACTCTACAACTTGTGAATTCCCATTTCACCCATCTGCTTGCTCTGACGAAGTCTTTCAAGTGTTTTTTTCTCTTGAATCTATTCACCTCATTTTGTGTCTCATTGACACCTTGAACAACTGAACTCTAAGTTAAGTCACCCTTACTCACTTTAATATGTAGAACAATGAGCATCCCACTAATTCTGACCGGTGAAATATATCAAGCAAATTCAGATCAGCCTCATACTATTTGTATCGGCCAGGAATTAAATCAGGCTGATAATTTAGATATTTAAATTCGGCTTGATAACGTTTAACATCTATATAGACGTTCACAAACGTCAGGAATGAGGCAATTGCAATGCGTTATTTATAGAGATGACCTTCGTTGCGATTCAATTTCTTGATATACCGAATCTCATACGATATGTTAATCTTGCCTCCTTGACAACAAAGTAAACAGCCCATTCTAGTCCTTTGTATACATAAATTAATCAACAGGTTACAGTTATTTCTTTAGATAGTTTGCTAGCTAGACTGTATTCAACAACGGCTGAAAAAACTGTCATGGTCAAAACAGTTTTTCTACATGTTTTTTGTTCTAATTTACAATGTAAAAAAATAGTAAAAAAAAGAGCGACAGTGCGAAGATATAGCAGATGAAATGAAAGAGTAACTTCACGTTATTATAACTTAAATATCTGTATACATTATATTCTGGTGTACAGGGCCACAACTGCGCTTATATATGTATATATGATGGTAGTGCCGTTCTCTCTATAATTATTACTAGTGTATTTAGTCATTCTATATTATGTATTTCATTGTAATATATATATGTATATATAATATATATCTATGTATTTATATATCATATGTCATATCGACTAAAGTCATGTCATGTTTCTACCGGGATCTTGTTACTTCAAATGATTTTACCTTATGCATCTGTTCATCTCAGTTTTAGAGTTGACGTCACAACGATAAATACACAAAAGGGTAGTGACTCCAACGCTGTTAAATTTCCATTAAGTTATAGATAGCCTGCCAGAGAGCTCATATTCTATGATACTTGCTCATACTAATAGTAGCTTGGCAGCAACGTGCACAAATTCGATACGTGAAATTCTATAACAGTTCAGACGCAGTGCATTTTCAATGTCTGAAATTACTAAAACGCAGATTGAAATACTGAAAAAAATACACCCGTAATATTGTTACTATTACTACCGACAGAAGTCAAGGTAATGGCATAGTTGCTTTCTGGCCTAAAAACTATTAAACATTATTACTTCTGGCACTGCAATCCCGAAAGCACTTCTTAAGGTACGTTCGCCAGTAATGTGAACTCTCCCTGGGCCACCTTATGCATCTGTATTCATTTCTGTGACTTCAACCAGAACTAGTTCAAAGGTGTGCCCCTGAAAGCTGTAGTCATATTTTGGCCTAACATTAGTTATAGTTTATGATATAGTCACCCCCTTTTTTTAAAAACAATATCAACTCCGCGCATGTGCTATGACCTCTACTACTCGTCAAAAATTGTGTTCTACTAGGTCAATGTGGCTATATCAACATTACTTTTTTAATCGTATTATGTCGCCTGTATGCTTGTGTTCTTTCACCCATCCAAACACAATAGCCAACCCAGTGAAAGTAATAAACGACATACAAAAATATATCTCGCAATGATACGTTTTGTAAATGCTATTATTGCAATTATTGTTTTCTCAATGAGTCAATGGATGAATCAATCAACTGAACTCGAGCACCGATCGCAACGGTTTAGAGGTTGCAAGTGCTTTTGCCGAGCGACAGAGGAGTGTTAAGAGAAGGTTCGTTGCCACAAAGTTCGTGTGCCAGTTGGTTGTCAGGTGCATCGTGCATCCTGACAGCGTTGGCGTCATCATAGTCATCCTGTCATTGTGGGGCCCCTCTTTGAGCCCCAGCCGTTGTCTCCTAGAAGGTCCCCTTCCTCGTTCGCAATACATACGCTGCTAGCGGCCACCTCAGCTTCCAGAAGCGCATCCGTGTCCGACGTCTCGCGGCGCCTGATAACAAGAATGGAAGACACATTAAAAATCTGCCGCGAAGGGTGGTAATTATGCAATGTTTGGCATCTTCAGCGTACAGTAATGTAACAGAGCTGTACGATTTATACAAAATTATCGACATCCACATCGTTGTAGATGCAGCGTGAACAATAGATGAGTGCAATTAGAGCTTCGTGACAGCCACACAATAATTGATGAAGCATTAATTGTCAGTTCCTCCAGAACGTATTTAATGTTGTACGCTTGTTTTTAAATTTTTTACCTTCGACTTAAGTATATGTGAGACCGCTGAAATAACACATTAACTTGTAACCATAATCAGCTTGTGCTTTTGCCCTATTGCAACAATTGTACGCACCAGTTCTTTTTGTTGGCGCCCACGATGGGTATGCGGGAGACGAGCACTGAGGTGTTTTTAGCAACCAGGGTGTCATCACTGTCGTAGACTTCTTTCGTTTGAGCGTTGGTAATCTGCAGCTCATAATCGGCGTTCTTGCCAATCTTCTTTTGCTGAATGATATTTTTCTTCAGCTCTCCAATAGAGATATGAAGTCCATCAAACGTTACCGTGTCGAATTCTTTCGACGACTTGAACTTGTAGTGTACCGACATGGCGCTCGCCTGTGATGGATCGGCGCCGTCGGTACACGGGACACGCCTATGAACACCTGCTCACCGACTGATTCGACGTCTCGTCGCACACCCACCGGCAGTGATGAAGAATCCAGGCGTCCACTGTAAAATCCACGTCGATCCAACACCTAACCAATGAACAGTCCTACCTGGAGGCTTCACACAAAAACACTGAAAGCAGAAAAGAGAAGGAGAATTTAATGGTTAAGAATGGTTGGACAGAGCAGACTGACTATTGTGGAAAGCGATTAATTCTATTTTGGCATAGTTGCAGATTAAATCAGAAAACCCTTCAAATATTGAACTTCAACCAATAAATTCAAAGGGTAGTCGTTTCTTACTTATAAAAAATTGACCCGAGGTTAATTCACTGCAACTTTCTACGTGTATTTTATATGTTCGGGCTTAGTTGCGACAGTATGCCAAATAGCAGTAACGAATCTTTCTCTCTCTAGCAAAAACAATAGGTCGTTAACCAGTTAAGGTAAAGTTGCTATCTTCAACGTAACTTATTTATCATTTCAAGTAAGAGCAATTTGTTTTCTGCAATTGCGGTTAAGCATAATTTAAACAGCACCTGCGTCAGATGAAACTGCCGATAAGGCCACCTTATATTGGTGGCATTTTTTTAAATTTTATATGTAACTGCGTGAATACGCTTTGTATTTTATTTCACATAACATTTACGAACAACAACTTCAACTAAAGTATATCAAAAAGGATGTAAAGAAGCAGCGGCTAAAGCAGTAAATATTAGTTCTAAATTATGAAAGCACCTACAAGTGGTGATCTACAAACAGCCAATCAAGCTGTAGAAAAAATCGGAGAGTATGATTTTGGGTGTCAAACAAAATACTCAACTGCCGCCCAATGATAACATTAATAATATAGTAGTGACAACAAAGAAACGGAATTCTCCCGTATTATACCCCAATAGTAATTAAAAGCTACGCATGATACTGTTTACTCGTATGCTTATCTATGTGACACTGTCATCCCTTAATTGTAGAAAAGGAACATTTGATATGCGCCAGTACACACCCACACATTTAATAGTAACTCAATTTATTCAGCTGTACCCCTATAAAATATGCTCAAATACACAAGGTGTTATGTATATATTGAGAATTTAATGATTAGTGTAAAACTGTACGTGAACAAAAACAGATGTTTTAAATGTTTTGCATGTGCTAACGGCCATGATGATTACGGCTTCAATGTGAAACCTAAACCATTATTTGGTTATCGTCGATGTCATATATAATATGCTGTTATTCCATTCACAAATAACTTTTCAATAGTAACCTGGCATTAAACGATAACAGTAGGCATAAACTCGTCGAAGTATCGATCAAATATGCTATGTACAAAAAATTTCAACGGAATTAAGTTTGGATATTATAGCAAGTCCTGCATTCAAAAAATACAGAGGCTTATAATGGTCAAAAAGTACAGAAATGTGCGAAAAGGTGTAAAGTCTTTAAAAAAAAAGACCGTTGGAGCTTATCTGGACAACCTAGTGTGGTTTTGATATGTCAAGACATACCCTTTATTATCATATCAAAAACCTAGGTGTATCAATGGTATTTTTAGCCTTCTTTAAGCCCTTGAAATACATTAAAAATTTCTTTTTCTTTTTTAAAAATTGCCGGTTTTACTCATGAAAATATTTTTGGACTTTTTTCAGAAACTGCATGAAAACCGGCAATAATGTCCGTTTCGGACAAAAAGAAGCGTTTGGTTATTATAGCGTTTCGCTTATTGAGAAAGAAAAAAACTAGATTTTTGCTGATATTTGCTCCGACAACAGCGCATAGTTGATGAGTTCGTTATTTTGTCCTAGAAAGAACTGGTTTTCGCCTAGTATCAGGAGTTGCTGATGGCCGCATGCCCGTCATAACATACAGCCCGCCAAAGTTTACCCTAGTTTAAAAGCAACACCCTATATATTTACATGCATAATTTGCAACAAGTGTCAATAGTAGGTTTTATTGCATTGCATCTTTCAATCTGAATTTGGTTATTACTAAATAAAATATTATATAAAATACCATCACGGATAAATCCAATATTGGCAAGCAAACAAGCATCTCCCAAAAAATAGTTCAATCAAAATATTTTGTCTATGGTGGTCTATCAAAAATAACTCTGAGATGTTTTTTTTATATTGCGAACTATTTTTCATGATACCGTTATGTCTCAACACATGTTTTAACCAATTCCAATCGTTCAGCCCATTGAGTCAACTAATTCAGTGAATTCAAAGAACTTGCTTTGTTGAACTTCGTTTACAGCTTGGAACAAACACCGTGGAGCAAGTACAAAAAAGAGCTAACCGTTAACATATGCCCACTGCTATAAATGGTTTCTGAATGAAGCGCTAAATAAGAGATTTCGTAGACTGGGTTCATTGCAGAGCTATCTTCAGACTAGATGATCGATTAAGCACTAATAAAATGTAGTGAAGTCAACTTTTACATTCAAACAAGTGCTAAATGCCTTCCGCACTTCTGATTGGCACCACTTCACTTTCTAATAGCCATGAACAATGGTGTCCGAGTCAAGTAAAATATGACAGATATATTTCTTCCTCTTCTATGTAGACTTCTTGCATATAGATAAAGCAGTGTACATCGTTGAAGGTTACATATAATCTCTTGCAGTGCGTCATGACAGAAGGTCTGAATGAGCTTTTAGAGAATCTTTGCGGCCGAGCCGGACCATAAAGGTGCAATTCGAGTGAAAAACCTTTAGAACTAAGAAGCGCATATATGAGTATTGGTCACGACAGGCAATAAATATGATTATATTACCGGTTACATGACCAAAAAAGAGAAAAACGCTTTTATATATAGCAATTCACGACATCATAAATTAACAGATAACCCAACGTGATTACAATGTACTAAATAGCTCAGTGTGTTTAAGTTGAGACACTAATTTCCTCATACAATTCAAAACATGATTAAAAAGCAACTAGTCAAATCAATCATCTTCGACCTCGACATGGTGTGACTTCACTTTCCAAAAATCAAACTCGCATTTTCGTCAATTCTATTAGTATCACCCGAACCATCGAGTCAATTAGAAAAAATGAAGCCGTTTCACTTACGTGAGAGCCAAACCTACTGTACATAAGAATGAATAACAATAACTACATTACGAACTGTAGGAAATTCATCTTAGGTCGCCGCCTCGTCCACGTAGAGTCGACGCAGGCGATATTCAAGAGCTTAGTTCTGTTTATCTATGTTATATCGAGTAAATTGACTAACTCGTAAGCGAACGAAAAAGAATACGATTTTACCAATGTTTTCTTTTTATTAGAACCATCGTTTGATTATCAGTGTTGTTATTGTTGTTTATTCTATGGCTTCTTCTGTATCCCTTCCCTATCCGTAAAGCCCTTGCGGGAAACCTTATTTCAATGATTCGTATAATACAAGCACGTACATGCAGATAACACACAGACGACGCCAAGAAAAACAGCCACAACAGTAATAAGATCAACAGCTTAGGCAAATATGTTACTACCACAAGATCCATACCAGCCAGAGAACCAGGTTCTTTCCAGTTGATCTACGTGGCCAGAATCACGAGACGTTGCGGTCATCTACTCCTATATCAGCTAGTGTATACCCTATTAACTAACGTTACAGAATGCCTGAACAACGTTCCGCTTTGCACGTCCCTGCGCAACTATCACTAACCACGAATACTAATGATGGATAATTGATGCGGAATACATACGTATTTCGAAATTCAATTCCTGCAATTCCACTTTGCACTTTTTCCCATCAAACCTGTCCAACACGTTCTGTTCCGTAACTCTCCCGTTTTCAGCCCTTAATGCAGTTTATGTTTGTTCTACTTGTCTCTGGCTGTTTTCGTTACTATTGTCCTCTATGCGATTTTTGTGAAAGCAGCGATTTCAACAGGTTAAACGCACTTAAATCGCTCTCTCACCTTCTTCCGCTTCGAAACAGTTCAGAGTCGACGAACGCTGAACTTAGTGAGTTCGGTGCTGCCCGTTATTTATCTTTACTATATTATCGCTGTTGCCAGAGAAACGATATTAACAACGACAAAAACCACGAATTGAGTTAATGATGAAAATTTTGATGAGTATCACCACTTAACACAAGAAGCACGTTTACGAATTTATTTTGTAGATAATTGTCAATAAGGAGATACGAAATGTAGCACAATAAGGGATGGCGCATCGCTTCATCGAACTGTTGTCGTCGTTGCTGCTGGGATTAATTATGGCTGAACGTATCTACACTTCCTTTTTATTTTTTTTATTTTCCTTTTGGGTCACAATTTTTATTGACTTTTCGTCCCTATAATTTCATAATATTACCAACGCTAATAATGTTGATTTCTTTTCCGCTCCGGCACAGTAAAATCGTCAGACTGTTCATGTTACTGCTGAAGTACGTATCAATTAGGCAAACAGCCAGTTAGTATAGTAGTGCGCCCGTCCGCAGTTGGCTTTAACAATTGTTAATTATCAACACCCGGTGGCTGTAAGTGTGTGGTAGGTTTACGTTGACAGGAAGCAGTTACTTGTGCTTGCCAACCCTTGGCGACGAATTGTAGTCGTAAGAGCGTAGCAGTTTCAAGTAGGCGGATATAGGTTGCTAAGACAACGGCACAAGCAGAGGGGTCCTCCTGGCTTACCCTCGCTCAGTGGCTGTGGCAGCACCAATCTCAGAAACAATAATGGCAGCAGCACTTATCAACGAGAAAATATTGAATGGCGGTGAACGGACGAGGACTCGAGACCTCTTAACACTTGCGTAGCTGCTGCACCAGCACGGCGACACTGGGGAATTGCGGCAGCCGGCGTTGGTAACAACCCAAGCCACACACAATGCACACAGTCCCAGTCAACGACCAGTTTACCAGGCGACAGAAAGTCGCCACTCGCACTTATTCGCCGAGACACGCAGCAGAGGTGGCCTAAGCCAGCCTGCCAATCGACTGGTTGACGATGTAAGCGGCTGCTATCGCTGTAAGCGTACTAAGAATTGTCAGCCCGTACCCGAAGTGCCACAGGACAACAGAGCAGCCGGTTCAGCAAGCCAAAACGGTCGTTACTTATGGCGGTGGCAGCACGAGCGCCGTGTCACAGTGCTTTAGCTATAGCAAGTAATAGGCTACCCGGAACAAAACACCGGTGATCAAGCAAACAGGAATGAGAGGTGGCTGCTGAGCGGCGGCGGAGATGGTGGAGGAAGCCGCGCATTAGCAGACGATATGAGTAAAATAGTAGTATCAAAATGGCACCGTGATGCATTCGTCCGCGCGCCTCAATAGGCTACACTAGCAAATATTTTGTTGGTTGTCCGCCATGATGGCGGTGGTAAAGCAATAGAGCTCAAGATATTACATTAGGGAGACTCAGTTTGACCAAATAAGGATGAGGCCTGTGATAATTTAAGTTAGAGCTGCGCTTGGTTGGCGAACATGACATTTCGGTCATAAAATTCTTCATACTATTTGTCTTTAAGGAACAGTTGGCATTGGGGATGGCAATGCTTCGATGACCTTGAGAAAAAATTGCTAATATTGAAGGTCTGCAAAGAGACAAGTTGATAGAAGGCACCGTCGACGAATAATTTAGAAAAAAAAAGCAAATATGTTTTAGGCGATTTCTTATCGAGAATATATTAAATGAACTTTACATTTTTAGTTAGCAGATATTTGCATCAAAAGATGCGAGAATAAGTGAATTAAAGAATACACTTCGTAAAACTAAGCATCGTCTCTGAACTTACAAACGAAGCACAATAAACTGCCTCAATATTTAAATACTTTATTTTTCGTATACTGGTTCAAAACGTTTCTGATTTTTGTTTACGTTATATACTCTTAAACAATGTTCTGATACTATGTATTTATTTATAATAACAATATAATGCATTTTTTTTATAATGTTTTAATCCTATATATTGACTTCGTACTAACTTGACTCACAGATCAAATTTTCAATTAAGTTAATTTTGATTGGTTGAACTTACACAAGAAAAAATTTTGTTTATAATTTTTATCTTCGTGAAATTAAAGGTTATTATGAACGATATCACATTTATAATTCTATTGTAACTTCTTATGTCCAGACACGAGAATAACAAAAACCAAAAGGTCTCTTCATTAACGGTATCGGCACTGAGATTTTAAGACGTTTATACTATAGCGACGGTCATGATTAACAGTATAATCATACAAATAGCTAACTAAGATAACAAAGAACGTTGGTTGAACGTTCAGCCCTATGCCTATGGCGTGTTGCACCAACCGAAAACGATTCGGTTTTTTTAAAATATGAAATTGACACAGTCAAATTGACATAAAGTCATGTTGAGAATATCGAAATGATATTCCTTGTTAGTAAATGCAGCCATTGTATTCGTCAGATTTGTATTTACGTGGGCCTTGACCTTGCGGATAAGAAGAGTGGTTAGATGAGCAAATAATATGTTAAACAGGCATAAAGGTAAATAAAGGCAGAACAAATTGGGTTCAATTTCTAGCATTAGTCTTTTTCCCCGGAAAATGTCACTAATATATATATACATATATATAAGGTATAACATTCAAATCGTTGCGAGCTGTTACTCGTAACGGACATGCATTTCACACGGAAGTACCTCTTCTTGAAATTACAAACTTCCATTTTCGTCTGAAATCGAAAGTCCATGACACTAGCAGTTTTCATGTACTTTTGTAAAATCCGAGAAAAATCTCTATGCTAACCTAAAAACACTCGAAAGTTAATCAGAATCAATTTTTTATGCAGAAGATAACAGTCATTTCATTCAGAGAACCTCAAATGCCGACTGGGCGATTCGGTTAAGTTCCAACCAAAAGTCTTTTTGCACCTCAGTTTAGACTTTTGGACCGTTTTAAGCTCCTGTATTTTTTTTAACTTTTGGCCAGTTAAAGTAATAAACTAAACGGTTACAAATAATTAGCTTATATAAGTGATTGCGAAATTACATTTACGTCTATAAAATCCAGTGAAGTGTTGGAATTTTTTAGCGAGATTGCCGGCCGCTAAAAAATTTAGATGTAAACGCCTTTTATATTACTGCGTTTAGTATGCAACTACACGCTATCACTGCATTATCACACAAACATTGTTATTGTATTTACGACTGTTTAAAATATCCCGCGAACTGTGGCGAGTTTATTTAAACATGGGCAGTTTTTCCTTTTTTCTTCCCCTTTGTATAAGTAACGCGTATGCTAGAATGAGATAGCTTATTAAAATGCTTCACATCATAAATTGGTAAATGCACCTATTGTGGAAAATCGATTATAATTATTGCTTCATTGGTATTTAAAATGTAAACATGCTTTTCCGAGCTCTGTGAATGGAACATCAGCAGTTCCGTTGATTTCGTCCGGTGACCCTTCTCTAAGTTGCAGCATAAAAAATCTGGGAGAGATTGTGTGAAACGACTATCTTCTTTCGCGCAAATCGTGCCGTATTGAGACTCTGCTCATCAACTTGAATTGGTAATACCTATATGGAGAAAATAAAGCTAAATAGTGGGCTCATCACGAAGTTGTTTAAACGAGATCAGATTGCTTTCTTCGAAGACGTCAGCATTCAGGCTTTCTATGGTGACTTGAGTAGTGGCAGAATGTTCCAAAGACAAATCTGCTCATATTCAGGTGATAAAACGTTACCCATCGTATGTTAAATGCATAAATGTGTTGATTCAATTAGAGAGTTCAATGCACAATTGCCCAGAATACAGTTTTGTTCCAATTATATTGACTGAATGAATATTTCGAGTTTTTTTTAACAGAGTGAAACAACAAGGACTGCGAAGGGCCTCGATTCTAGACATCGCTGCACGTTGTGCTTTATGACGAGCCATACAGTTGATGGGGAAACCATAAGTTTGTCCATAAATCATCAAAAAATAATTACTTGATTCCATTTTTAATCGAATATTCGGATGGTTTTCTTGGCTGGATAGCTGTTTTTCGACATTCATTAGTGAGATATAATACTTGAATAATTCAATACGCAAGGCTCTCCTCGAGACAACGTTTTTTTAAGTTTAGAATTAATGCGATGTGCATCCCTCCTGTTGTACTTACATAACACCAGCATTAGTGACGAATTTATGCCAAATATTCGTTTTTGATTTTGCTCATTAATAGAGCATGGTCATAGTCTATGGGATCGTTCGTTTAAATTTTGATGTATTCTAGTAACTAATAAACGTTCTGTGAATCTGTTATGATGAAAACGGTCGTTTTACTCATTTACGTGAACGTAATTATTTGAATAGCCGCATAATTCGTGATCGGCATTTGCATAAATAAATGACAATTATTGCTTTTATTAAATGGTGCAAAACTATTCGCATTCATTAAGTTTCTAATTAATTTCAAAACATTATTGAATATATATATGAAAAAGGTATATAGGCCGTAAAGGAGAAGATATATATCGTAATTTTTGACATTTGTTCTTTACAAATATATAAAAATATAATTTGGCCGTTCTATTTATTTAAGAATTAAGACCGTTCAGCGCGAGCCGAATACAACATGGTCGCATCAGAGGACGCAATAGGGGAAAAATGGGATCGCTGCATTACAGATACCATTGTCAAAATGGGCGCCGGCCTCGGTCTGGGTGCAGTAGCTTCTTTTATTCTGTTTAGACGTCGAGCGTGGCCCGCGATCTTCGGCACCGGAGCGGGTTTTGGTGAGTTTATACGAATAACCTTTATAGTAATGCCGTCATATATATGGTTGGCTTGTCACATGCATTGTCACGTGATTGGGAACTGTTTAAAAATAGCCGTCTTTTTAGTGGACATTAACCTACACTTAAACGTACAATTATACTGTTGTGTACATTTCGTTTAAACTTGTTAGATTTGGTTTTAAAGTTTTAACTTTGAACGTGAAAAAAACTGAAAAACTGCAACCAAGTTAGTTGTAATTGCAATCTCATGTAGTTTAGATAACACATCAGGCTACTTATTTAGTCTTTGCGCATAGTATGCTAATTTGTTTAGGTAAAGTAAACAACGCTAACAAAATTACTGGGCCCAAAACCCTTGCAAACTTATGGTAATGATCAAATATTGCTTAGACACCAACGTAACCCGTAGTTATGAGGTATGTTGTACTGCAGTTCGGATTGAGTTGCTTAGTAGCGTTGTGACTGGATTCCATAGGTTTCCACGTGAGTAATATAGCCGTGTCACTACCTACGACCATTCTATTTCAGGTATGGGCTACAACAACTGCCACCATGACTTCAAGGCGCCCGTAGTTCTACGAGCCTTCCAGATCAAAGAGAAGGCCGAAAAAAAGTAGAGCGTAAAATATTAGCGAAACATTTTTATAAAGATTCGAAATGATTAGAAATAAAAGTTCCGTGTTGAGAAAACTTATTACGTGTGTGCGCTTTTTAAAACAGATTATCACTCTCAAGCTGCAGAAGCTACAATACAAGTGCGACAGATCGTAATGCCACTCGGAACGGCGCATGTATATTGTTACCGGCAGGAAACGTACGGGTCAGGATTAACATAATGTTTATTATATGAATAAATTATCCACGAGGTGTTACCGTGTAAATGATTACAGTTTATATTTGAATTGGGAATTTTATAAGGGCGAGCTGTAGACAGAGGTCATTGTATTAAATTTGGTAGATAAAGTTGCCACAAGTTGCTGATTGGCTAATCTAGACCTTAATATGCTTGCAATTACGCCAAAAGAAAGATTAAATTAAAAAGAGAGATCTAATTCAGCGACTTTAGATCTTAACGAAAAAACACTACAGGATTTTATATCGATTGCGAGTGGCATCTATCACTACTCTTACTGAACCCATAACTTTCAAAACGCGGGGGGGGCAACAGTGAAGTTTAAGAGAGATCGGACACAGATTTAGTGAGCATAATCTGGACGGATTAAGCGCAGCCTACCGGGAGAAGCCCACATTGCTTCAGGATCTTACGAAGCATGTTAATTTGCAAACAGTTTTTACATAGATCTGTAATCGTCAATGCAAACTAAACTTTCCACCACCTGTCTTTTCCCTAAAATGCTACTTACATTCTCTTTGCGATCAACGACAGCGCTCCGAGTAATCAAAACGAAAGTCCAAGGAACGCACCCGAACACACCCATCGTTGCGAATATCAAAGTGAGGCAATGTATGTGCTTTCAGTCCACAGTGTTGGCTAAAGCGTGCTTGAAATGCTTATACCTAACTTAGATATATTTGCTAAATTTGTACTGGGTCCTGCTTTAGCGCATGATTTAGGTACCTTTTTATTCTGTTAACTGCTAAAACTCTTCGATTGTTCTAGGACTGTTAAGCTGTATACCACAAATTTGACTAGTTTCCTGTTTATAAATGCAAGTGCAGAGCTGTGATCTAAAGAAAAAAAATTCAGAAAACATTTACTTCCTATGAAGAGCCTGCTGCTACTGTTCTAGTGTCGTTAGAACTGTCTTCGTGTTAGTCTTACAATTTTTCTTATAAACGTTTTTTTATTTTTCAAGTTGATATGTCTCCTTATATTTCGGATGCCACTTTGAAAAATCGGATTTTTTTGCCATAATATACGGATAATTTCAGAACGCTTTGTTAGGTCGTCAGCATTTCTCTCTGGCATCTAACGAGGTAAGATCTAGCGAGATGTTCCATCGGTGAGTCGCAAATGTACTGCAAAATTCCTGTAAGATTTTGTCTATTTAAAATACGAATACAGATGATGTTGGATGGGAAGGGAAAATAAATTTTGTTTTCGGTTTTCTCGTTTATGATTTCGATCCCCTATAGAGTTCCTTAATGATTAATTCCAGCACTTTCACGCACATGAGCACGGAAAGTCTTGGTTAAACTAATTGACACGAGTCAGTCATTATTATCAGTTGTATATATATATATCTCATTTATTACAGCATTCTTCTATGTTTCTTTCTAAGTACTTCTTTTGAGCTGCTCGAAAAAATGACCTCTATACGATTCCATATTGACAAACCTGATCATGTGTTATCACATGCAATCAACATATTACTAGTATTTTTATCATATACGGGGACAGCGTGTACAATCATTAATATTCGTTAACTCTGAAGCTCATTTTTCCTCTTTTAGGTCTGTTTGCGTGAACATAGTTTATGCATCTCCTAAAGTGTCTACCAAGCGTAATGTCCTTCTACATATACTACCGTGGCACGTATACATTATGTATATATATCTTACTAGTTAGCTGAATAAGCGAAGCTTTTGTGGGTGTACATGCACGCTTTATGTATAAACAGTCTATACTAGATATTGGTAGACCGTGGTCGCACCACCGAGTTGCTGCAACTTCTTCCAGCGATCCTTGCAGAACCAGGTGTTTTACAGTAACACTAGCCGGCAGGCTGAAAATCCCCAATTATTGTTCGACGATATTACGTAATTCCTGTAGAGCAGCCTGCAGCTGTTTTCGGGCCATGACAACCTGTTCTTCTTGCTTTCGGATATCTTCCTCGGTCACAATCAATGCCTAAGAAGTGCAGAGTGGAAAAAGGTGGAATATAGTTAAATTCGGTCGACTAAACAGTTTATTTCTTTCGATTTGAATTGTGAGGACAAAACAAACAAACAACAATAAACAATGACATTTATATTAATGGAAAAACTAAATATAACCGTTTTTAGTATAAGTAATGAACATACTCAATATGATCAAAGTGACATCAATATGATCAGTATGATATAATCAATATGATCAAAGTGATCAGCAATATATAACAATAACAATAGTATTTAATTATTCTGATAAAAAGCAAAGACGAGGTAATGGTAGACTGTTGTTGTATGACAATGGCAGCAAGCTTGCTAACCTACCTGCACAAGAGGTTGATCGGGGTTAATATAAACTGCCGGATGTCTGTCTTGCTGTCCCTTGGCATGAAGTTGACCTACTACAGGACCCTGCGAAACGTGCAGTGCCGTGGCCACGCTTCGAAGCAGCGTGTCTTTACTGAGGTCGTGCGAGATTCCCCGTATTCCACGGGGCAATTCTAGAGGTGACTGTGCCAAGCCGTTGCGATCGCTTGTGCCCAATCGTTGGAGGCGGCGTTCCCAGAATAATTGAAACGGAGGCTAACATTCACAAACAGCAGTAAAAAAAATCGACATCGGTATAAATTGAAAGTGTTCGTTCAAGAACAAAACTTTTCTTAATACACCCAGTTATTATGTTTGAATTAACGATCGTGTATATAGCTACAAGATCATAAGAACTTTCAAATGCTAAACTAAACTGCATGAATTGGTTCTTTTCCTTTGCATAATTTATCTCCGATTAGATTAGGCGTTGTACCTATAGGAGAAGCATTCGGACCAATCAGATAACTGTAGGAACAGAAAGATCGCGTTTCCTAATAAATGCAATACGTGACGTCACCTAGCTTACCTGCTTAGGCTTATCATTCGAAACGATAGTTTTAATGTCATGTTTTGTAGACGTGTAATCCTTCATATTGTGCACAACAGTAACCGGCTGCTTAAAAATCGACGCTGTTTGTCGGATGGGTGCGACAAGGCATGCCTCGGCCTTAAGACCCCGAAGGTATTCATAGGAAGGGCCTCCCCCGTTTCCTCCACCCGTTACTCGACTGTGTTGGCGCGCTTTACGTGCTGCGACTGCGCTCAGCTTACCGGATCGGAAGTCGAACGCCGTCAAATCCACAGCATCACCGAGAGCCTTGGCAAGCTGCTGTTTCGAGCGGTACCTCTGCCCGTCAGGGCTGATCGCGACAAGCATTATCATCATAAAGAAAAATGCGCAACACAAATTCTAATGCAATATTTCATTTTCTCTCGTACAGACGAATTATACCTTAAATTAAATTTAACTGTTTAATCGTCTACGTTTAAATCATCATTTTGCATTTAATGGTACCTTGCTTTTTAATTACTCGCGTTGGATTTTTGATCGTGAAGTATATCTCATTTTCAAATTTGTATTATAGATTTGCACTCAATCTAGCCAGACTAATGCGCCTATAGTATAATACTTCAGCCTCATTAAGTGAAGCTTTCAATAAAGCCAATTAAGAAAAATCTATATGCTGCTGAAGTTGAACTAGTGATAGCTATATATCTCTAACAGATATCTATCTAGATGATAAAAGTAAATAATCTTTTTTTCAAGACACTGTCTTGCTATCGAACATTCAATGGCATGACCTATTCAACCAAACTGTAACATGGCAGTACTGACTGCAAACTTCGTAACACCCTTTTTTGAAAAAAATTTGACATGTAGGTAAGCGGCCTTTTATGTCCATTAATCAATTACATAGGTCAACTTTCGGCAAATAATTCTCTACAGCCCAACAAACTTTGTAATATGCTTGAAAGCTACGGCATTATAAAATACTATTAGTAAATAGATATGAAAAACATTTTTATTTATATCATAATTGAAAAATAGCTTTTTTAATTATACAAGCGCGAATTAAAAAATATAATTAAACTCTATTTACCCATAGTAAAAGACGTCAACCTTTCCGGCGGATAGGCCCAATCTCCGGGCTTGTTCTTCGCGCCTCCAGCCTTTTGGCAGGTACAGGTCTGCCATTTAGGCTGTTTTCTCTTATATGTTCACCACCGGGTGCTAACTTTGGGGCACTGAAGCTTATTTTACAGCCAAGTTAGCAGCTTCTGCAATCGCCTTACAACTCAGCGGCTCGTCAGAAGAGCTTCGCAATCCAGTAACATACTACAAGCACCCTGGCAACTTGAGGACAGCCTTGTAAACCTTTTGGTGACAACCACCCTCATCGAATATACCTATCTTTGCTACAGTTGATAGTCTGTGACAGGCTAATGTCGACTACGCTTAGCGCTCATTTGCCATTGCTAAAATCACATTTTTATGCAAATCGGAGCTATGCAAGAAATTACTACAGGGCTTCGAAATCGTTTGAATGGCACCCGCGATGAGGGCGTCACATAATAGCTGCTAGCCAGATGCGGAGCAGCTTCTCAGTGCTGTTGATTTGTTATTATAGTTGTGAGTTTGTGTTGATATGCTCTGGTGTAGCACAATTATTAAACACAGGCGGTACTTCGAAAGTAGCATTGGCATAGCTCACTCAGAGCCGCTAGGCTCACATAAATATTTTTGTCGGTTAGAACTCAACTCCATTTGATTATACCGCTAGGGGAAAATTATTGAAAGGAGCAAGCTAGAATTTTAAAAGACAACGCACGCCGATCGGTTCTAAGCGTGCTTTCGAAATTGTGTCTAAATATGATCCATGCGACAACGTCAGCTGATAAGTCGAAGACTCTTCTAATGTGGTGACAGTTTACCGATTGTTTCATCTCGTCTAAATCATGGTAAGTAGATAAGCCAAAAAAATGGTCCCGGTACTGGATATGGATATACTATGGATAAAATGCGGTTGCGTGTCGGCCATTAATAGTTACTATCATCGTACGCGGTTTTATTGCATATCCAATTTTTTCCCTTTCTCTGTATAGACACCTTACATATTTACCTTTACGTAAAAGCCGTGCGATGTAACGTGGTCTGAGAATTTGTCTCGGCGTTTGTTCACCGGAATTGCATTCACTGTAAAAAGTCTTTACAAGTTGCTAGATGGCTCAATGTTGGTTCTTCGAAATGATAATAAATATGTCGCGCTGCTGCTATCTTCAGCTTTACATAGGCACCGCCCCGTACTCTTCGAAACAGTTCCAAGATGGCGCTCTTTGGGTGTTTGTTGTATGCAATTCGCTCGTGATTTTGAAAAAAGTACGCCCCTAGAGCTTCTGAAAACAGTAACTAGTGTCAATTTCGTGTTATTATAACTCTACTGATTCGAGGCAGTGACTGTGTTATTGATTCGACTTCGCCGTTACCGCAGAGCTGGACCGCTAAGTGCAGAGCGTTAGGGCTACTAAATGCCGAATTTTCGCCAAGATTCAAGTTTAGATTGAGCGCTAAATGAATTGCGACCCCGACATAACCAGGCATCCGATGCGGAATCTTAATGCTTGGGGTCAATAAAATACCGTATATGAACTCGTGACGTCCATCCTTATACAGTCAATGGGTTGTTACAGCTTGCTTAGCAGGGGTCAGCTAGTTGATCGGCTTCGCGTTTGTAGTAATTAAGTGGACATTTATCTGATCAGCTGAAATGGAAGAAAAGGTCGACTCTCAGGAGATGGAGTTCGAGACCGTCCAGCTGGAACAGCTGGGTCTGTCTGCCGAGCCTGAGGGGGCAGAGGGTACTCACATTCTCGTGCAGGAGGAGTCAGCGGGGGATCAGCTAGCAGCAGAAGGCGATCTAATTCGTTGTACTCAATGCGAGCGATCATATAAAAGTCGTGATGGACTGAGGTCTCATATGCGGAAAGCACATCGAAATAATACAACTCAACAAAAAGCTTCCCTGGACCAGGTCTGTTTAGAGGTTGACTGTAATGCCGCGTTTCATTCAAAAGCTGATCTATGTTCACATCTGGAAAACGTGCACAATATTCAGCTCGATCAGCTGTCGACATTGTTCCCCAGTATTCCGCGATTCTACGCTTGGATGGAGGAGTACCAGGAGACGACCGGAACACGCTTTGTGCGCACTTGTGGGAGTAAACAGTTTGCCCGTACAGGCACCCGAATGCAGTTTATGTGCCATCGCAGTGGCAAGTGCCGAGGCAAGAACACCATGTTGAGGTTGCGTAAAGAACGCGCTCACGGCCCTGTCAAGCTTGGCATCCAATGTGTACTGCATTTACGCGTTCTGGAGCGCCCTAATGGTTCAGTCGAAGTTGAGGGCTGTGTATCTCATTACGGCCACACTGTCGAAGAGCAATTTATGTCTTTGCTCCCGTCACATCGGTGCCGCATTGCTCGCTTCATTCACCTCGGTCAGCCAGCGCATAAAGTCGCTGAACTTCTGAAGCAGTTGACGTATTCAGCGTCGCCATTGGCGCGGCTTTCCTCCGCCGACGTACGCAATATAGAGCAATGCTTTGGTAAGCAGTTTACCGAAAGTGTTGCTGTCAGCATGTTTGCTGAAGTCGGTCGTATACTCGAAAACTCTCCTAATATGGTGCTCGTCCATAAGCCAAGTGAAGCCGAGGTGGAAGGTCTTGATCCGGCGGAGTTCTACGCCGTCATCCTAACACCACAACAACTCGAGATGTTCCAAAGGTACTCAGCACGCATCGCTGCCGTGTGCGCGGACGCTGTTCAGCAGTTTAGCTTCAGTATTGTCACATTGAACTGTTATGTTCGTGCTGGCGAAGATGGTCCGCTCGTTTTCCCGCTTGCTTGGTTTATCACAAGTTCATCCGAGCCCCAGCTTTACATCCAGACATTTTACTATGCTGTCGTAGGACACACCGGCAAATTCAACTGCGATATGTTTTTCTCGGATGACCACGACGAGTACTTTGTGAATTTTTTGCACACGTTTGGCCGGGGTAAGGTGCCAAAAAAGCAAGTCAATCTTTGGCAGATGAGACACACCTTAGAGTTAGCTCTAGTCCAACACGTAGCGGAACCTTCTAAGGCGCTAACGGTTAGCAGTTGCTTTGATGGTCTATTTAAATCGCCGATAACAGTGGAAGAGTTCTCGAGAAATCTTGCTCGACTGCAGGACGTTCTCGTTACCGAAAATATCCCGCGGCCGTTCGTTGACCTGTTTGATACGGTATTCGTCAATAGGAGCCTTCTATGGGCACCATGCTATATGGGCGGCGACTGCGCAACTATATATCGTGAGTTTGAGCAGGAACACACAACAATGACTCTCTATCTTGACCACATGCTCATGAACCGCTGGGGAAGTAAAATAGTTGATGGGCTTATCTCATATAATTCCCCGTATAACATTAGCTCACGAACAAACAGCAATCCGACTCCGGACGAAACTGAGGTCCAGGCGACATCAAAATTTGTTCACCGAACACCTGACGGTGACTTCACCGTAGTTCACACCGGGAAAAGCTGCCAGTCCGGCTGCGAATCCCGTTGTTCATGTTGCTATTGTATCCACGAGTTTTCATGTTCATGCTGGTGGGAGCTAGGGAACCAGGTTTGCGACCATATCCATGCCATCGTTGACTACCTTCAAAGGAGCAACCATCCCGATGCACATGCAGTCGCACCTGTTAGTGAGCCACTTAGTTACAGATTGCCTCAACATGCAGAAAAATTGGATTTACTGGGAAGCGAATTAGCTCGATTGAAAGAAACGCTTCAAGCACCGGAAACAGACGAATCGTTTAGGATGTATATGGGCCGACTTCGGTCATTGCAAAACGTCGTCTCGGGACTGATTTCTGCAGCAGAGGCTGCAGGCTCAGGTGCTTCGAGCGTCGACCGGAACCACCATGTCGTTCAAATGGAAAACAGAGCTGAACACTGCTCAGAGAAGGCTAGCGATGTTCAGTCGTCTATGCCGTCCGAAGTGGAGGCTGCCACGGGCTCTGGAATCGTATCCGAGCTAACAATGACACACAATCCTCAAATGGTGACGGTTGCCCCTCTGTCAAAGGTACACGTGATCGTGCCCCGTAATGTCGTCGTGGACACGGTACCTCAGGCACAGATGGAGCAGTGGGCAGCGAACATCCGCCTGCACCAAGAACAGTTCAATGCCGGACAAACAGGAACGGAGTTGGTGCGAGTCGTCCTGAGTAATGCTGCCAACACGCCAGCCGCGTTGTTGCTTTCAAGTGGCGAACGTGCAAAATTTGTAGCCATGGGCAAGCGAGCTTCGGACGTAACGACCACGCGAGTTGTGAAAGTCATCCGAGCTTCTAGGGAGTGATTATTGAATCGGATAAACGAAAATTATCGTTGGCGGGAATGGGAAACAAAGCAACAGAAGTTTTCAAAGTGACATTAGTATTTAACTCAAACATTTGTATTTGTGGGCTAAGATTTATTTTAGTGAGTGGACCAAATACGCTTACCTGCTTTAGAATAGCTAGCTTGGCTTCAGGACAATAAAGTAGCATTGAAATTTGTGGAAACGGTATCTCGAGCGCAGTTTTGTAGAAACATTCTGTACATATAAACAACATGCGTTTCGTAGTAGTTATTTTCCTAGAGAACCCAGTAAATCATCAAAATGTATATAGCAAGATAAAACAGAATTT
Organism: Varroa destructor; assembly: GCF_002443255.2. Taxonomy (NCBI): domain Eukaryota; kingdom Metazoa; phylum Arthropoda; class Arachnida; order Mesostigmata; family Varroidae; genus Varroa; species Varroa destructor. Next base: position 21,736,522 of record NW_019211460.1, read on the forward strand.
GTTAAATAAATTTATTACAACATAATTTCTAATCTGGTGTTTTTGTTCTCGCAATGGATGAGGCACAATACTAGACCCTTTGCCCATTACTTCTGGATGATTAGGTATAATTCGGGTAAACAAGTATGAAATATTCCTTTAGTAATGGAAGCATGCAGCGGCTTTAAAAAAGATGAGGTCGGTTCATGAATTGCTTAAACTGCTTAAGCAGTTATCTTCGCTTTTGCCCCTACGCAACTCAAATAGCGCAGTATTGTCAGGAACTTTCAATATGTAATTCCACTACTTTTTATTTGGACTGAATCCCATGGACTAATTATTAGAAAAAAAAATGTAGGTTCTTAACATTTTCTTAATCCAATCAAAATTACCGTAGATGCACAAGTGAATTAAATCAATTTCAATAGCATTTAAAGATCATACGAATGTAGGGCACTCATGAATGTAGGGAATGTATATGGTACTCTATATGGTAGTTTGTCATATATATATATACGAATGCTAATCACTGGTATTGCTCAAAGCTGCTTGACCCACTTATGAAAAGGGCGAAGGTAGCTTGCATTCAGTGTCTGTTATTTGCATAAGTATGTAATACAATGGGCTCATAGAAGCTGTAACTTTTATATCTTTTGTTTGTTTTTAGTCGGCGATCTTCAACTTCCAGGCGCTTTTGACAGTGCTTTTGCTGATGATTTGTACTTGCGCCTACGTACGGTCCCTTTACCCAGCATTGCTCGACAAAAATAAGCAGGGGTTCGTGAAAAATCACATAGTTAGTTTTCTTTAACGTTGCCTCTTCTAAGCAATTTTCTGCCTTTGGCCTTTTTCTTTACTACCTTCTAAGCTTAGGTTATATTAGTGCGACGAGGACTTATCAAAGATTTTATGGCCGGGCACTTAATGATATGCACACCGATAAACTATGTACGTAGTGAATCGGGTTACCCAGTCGATTTAGAAATAAGGGCGGAGACCTTCGAGGGCATCTGATCTTATATTTACTTTGTCATTGGTTTACACTGGTCAAAATGTTTTGAAATTTACTTCCAATACTGCCATTAAGCGTTGCTTTAAACGTTTGTCCTCTATTACTAAACAAAGGGCGGCTACACCCGGTTCTGAGTTTGAAAGCTAGTATGCACGTAGTTTTAATAGGAAAAGACGTTACCATCGCATTGTCATAAGGCTTGTTCGTGGTGATCTGCCATCATGCCGTAAACATATTTTTATTGCTCTAATTTAGTTGATGTAGCTTAAGCGACTTTCGATCATCATGTGCGAACCGACAAATTTTTAGCGGTTTCAAAGACAGATATTTGACTTTTAAAATAAAACAAGCTGCCATTTTTCAATTATAAAGAAGCTTTTCTAAATAGAGCGTTTCCTTTCTCTTACCTTCTTACAGGTTAAGGAGCACTTTATGGAAGCTTGCCCGCATAGGAGAACGTCTCAGTCCGTGGGTTGCATTATCTTGTTTAGCAATGGCGTTCACCGATGTATTTCTCTCGTAAAGGGGGCGCACTCTTTTTTGGATAGCTTTCTATAAACGGATACTTACACATTGTTGTAACATACCTCATTATCATCGCGACAAGTCAACAATACTTATCATTCGTTTGCATGGCAACCGCTTTTTTATTAACCACAATTGTTATGTAGAGTATGGTTTCGGTATAACATGAAAGCTCTTGACGATATCCTGGAAGTATAATTTTGCGTGCCCCTCATGCTACTGGTGCTCGTCTCGTAACTTCGTATAAATAAAGTATTTTTATAATGAAATGAATAATCTGTCGTTATGTTGATCATATTTTGCATTCAACTTCCTTTTTCTATTTACTGAGGTGCTACATCTAATGAGCTAATACGATTAGGAATATACATAAAAAGAACCATTTATATAAAACGAGCTATCGTTTAAAAGTATTTTGCAACCTTTTATGTCGGTAAGGCAACACACGAAACTGTCAGGCATATAGAAGCTGAAATTTTAACTAATCCGATTACATTTCTTGAATGTTAGAGGTATTATAATGACAATGTAAATTTTATAACACATTTGTAATTATTCCAGACTGACACCTCTTAATTTTTATTTCATTGTCAGACCGTTAAAAAGCAGCAGGGCGACTATACTTCAGAACAGGCCACATGTGATCAGACGTTCGTGCCAAAGTTTCATTTAGAGCCCTAGGAAAGTCTCACTCCGAACTAAAATCTTGAAACGTTTCTGTGAACAAAAAAAAAGCATGCAAACGATTGCTAATGGTGGAACTCTACCTGTGTCATCGGAAGTTACGATATTCTATCAGATATTCAGAACAGTATTGCAATTAGCTTGCAAATGGAACGTTTCCAATTGAAGCACCTTGTCTACAAGAGTAAGCGCACATGGTGGCCTTGCCACACTAATAAACTGCATTTGCTCAGTGCATAAAGAAAGCATTCAAAAAGCACGTACTGACTCCACGGTGCCAGGAAGAACGAAGCAGTGTTTGCTTTCATGTAGCGATTTTTTTTTATTGTTCAGCGTTTTATATTGTAGTTTGATGTTGCAAAAATTATAGCTTCTTCAACACGTATGTGCTGTTCACTCACTGAGAAGTGCGTTCCAATCTTTAAATACCAGATTTACTAATATACCGACATTCTTTCACCTATATACAGAGTAAACTTTTATTAAAACTTCACAAATTAATGATATAGTAATTACATTTGAGTTAAATAGAAACAGAGACGCTTCTATAGGAGATCATAGAAATAGTCCATGCCTTGACCAATCTCCCAGATCGACAATCCAGTGCCAAGTTTGGTCGCCAAATCAATCCTCGAAGATATGGATTTCAGGGTTGGGAAGAACACCATGTGGTGTCCTTCAGAACTGCAATATAACAGAAGACGAATTAGGTAAGATGGATGAAAGCTGATTTTATAGAAACCAATATCTCTCCTGAACTATTAATTGAAAACTGTTTGACAGACCCTCGAATCTGAACGTAGTGCTCGGCGAATTGGTCACTCCAACTGATTTTTGGCTTGAACTTCTGCAGCATCTCAGCAAAGTGATTGCCGAGGATTGCCGAACTCGCTCCTTGGGCTGTGTAATCATACCCGTAAAAATTGAGCCCTAAGAGGATTTTGCCACGGTATTTAGCAACGTTTTGATCTTCAGAAATGCTTCCTGGCACCAAATGCTCGACGCATTGACGCATCCAACTCAGCGGGGCGTTTGGACCCGGTCTGCATAGATATAAACACAACAAGTTTAGATACTAAATATAGTGGGACATGCAAATTCCGAGTCCATCATCAAGATTACCTGCCTAAGGTTTCATATAACTTAGAAGTGCATTACTGAGATAATGAATTTGAGTTTATACAAAGACAATCTTGAAACAGATGGAGCTAGAAAACGTTACCAGTCAGAATATTTTATCACACTTTTGTTGATAATGGCCACATGAGTGCCATTGATCAACTTGAATAGCATTTTAATTCATTAGATATAACTTACCTGTGATCACAACATCCAACCAATATATAATATACAAAACGTACTGCATTAGAGGTTATTGCCGTTTTCGTTCACAGTGAAGCAACATTTTGAAGGAATAAGCAGCGACCGGTTAATCTTGCAAGCGAAGCTTACAATGCAACAACTTGGATCGTTATTTTAACATCTGCTTTATAAACTGTTTGGTGGTTGCATCAGTATCAGTTTTACACATACCTCTGTGGATTTGAGTAATCGTAGGTCATCAGTGAGAAAGATGTAACGTGGTCCTTTAAATTATCGAAATGATCACGAGAAAACATTCCCGGTATATCATCATACAGGGGAGGAGGAATAACTAGTACCAAGGAAAGGCTATCATTTTGAAGCGATGAATACAAGCCGCGAATAATTGCGATGAGCACGCTACAAATTCCAAAAGAACACCGCAAAAAGAAACCTTTTTAGTGACTAACGTTGAAGCCGCTTGTACAATCTAAAATTGCTTATAAATGAGCTGAACATTATATGATATTATATCACATTCAGTATTCACACTTTTAAAAACCCGAGATATGGCAGTCTAACGGGATCGGCCTTGAAAGGCATCACATGTACCGAAAAGTAATTTTGATAAAAATTGAACTCACTCAGTTAACCTTCCTCCATAACTGTAATGAGACCAGAGTTCGAAGACATAGCCGTCAAAGTTGTTTTCGCGTGCGAATTTAGTAAGCACCTTTCCCAGGGTGACAAGCTTTCCACTTGACATGGAAAGATCTCTGATCTGCTGCGGAGTCCAACCCTCAAATAAAACTCGGGGCACTGAAAAAAGTATTTGGTTAGATAGCATTATAAAAAGTTTCCTTATTTTTTCTTATGTGTCATTTGCCGCCACGTTTCTTTTATATTGCTAGTAGGTATGTGGTACATGTTTTATAGTTTACATCGAACTAATGAAACTGTGCTATTGTGGCAAACCAATGGGTTAAAAGAAAATTTGTTAGGTTTGTCATTACGGTAAATGTAGGGCTTGAAAGCATTAAAAATTCATAAGTCCTGGCAAAACTGACAAAATCATTCTCAAATAATGACAAGATCGAGGATCGTGTTTGTTACGTACTCATACCATCACAAGGCAAAGTTCAATCGATCTAAACATTTTTGCCATATAATAAAGTTAAGTGTTCTCTAGAGCAGGCAAATGGCTGGTCGATGACTGCACAAATGAACCTGCAATAATCTTTTTATATTCATACAGAAAATATACTTGACGGATAAAGTTCCCCTTACATGTGTATGATAATTAACCTAAAAGCTATAACACCACATTTGTTTTTCTCTAAACGGTATTCAATGCTGTGTACCTACGCATTTTTGCTCCGGTATCGCGTACATCGCGAATCCATCCGCTATCGATGTCATGTCGTCCGGATATTACAAATGCTGAGCTAGAATCATATCTTAGCTGAAGCCACACTGGTGATATTTGCGTGAATTTAGAACCAAACGTTTTGGCCACGTCATAACCATGGTTGTTCCACTAAATGTATACACCAAGCACACGCACTCGAGCTTGTTATGAATATAATGATTACTATTTGAATGATCTTTTATTTCTTACAGTGGTAGGGATATAATGCGTACAATACGGACAACAATTGTAATACCTAAATTAGTGCGTGCTTGATTATTTCTAGAAATGGGAACACAAAAAAAAAAAACAAAAAAACGTTGCTTTCAGTAACAGTTCGTATTCTGATGTTTAACTCAAGAAAATCTTACATTTTGTTCCATTTACGGCTACGTGTGTCACACTGGAATAAACAATTTGTGACACGCGAAAAAAACTTTTCAACGTATTCGTTCTTTACTCGATTCCTAGAATATATGCAAGGCGATTCCTTAAAAGAAAATTCTTTCTTTCAGATAACCACCTTCCTAGCTATCTGTCTATATCTATGAATCTTCCAGGAAGTTCTGGGAAAGTTTACAATTACTGCAATGCAAGTTGTAATTTTGTAGCGGGTTCAGACCCTGTAGCAATGTTCAGTTATTTTTAATAGTATCATGCCCTTCATATCATAGGAATAAGAAGGGTAGAGGAATCCAAGAAAAAGCCCGATACTGCAGATATCGAGCTTCTCCTTTCTCCATATACATTACTCCCCATGTTTAGCATAGTAGGTAATGTATATGCCTGCTGAACTCAGGGACACGTGGTGGTCTAAACCTAAATCTTCACGTAAACACCCTTCGTTTCGCGTTAGGTACCAATCATCTACAGCAATACTTAACGGCTTAAGTACCGAACGTAGACCACAAAAAACATCCTTTGTATGGAGTCGGTGCCACTGTCACTGCACTGAGGTCTCATGTTAAGATAATTTATTTACTAAGAGTACGATCGGCTTACCCTCGAAGAAGACTGATTACATGGGGTATACGCTTTAACACAGAAAAAAAAATTATGAAAGTAACTTATTAAACTATGTTTTGAGTTTTATGTCTGGTAAGCTTTCGAAATAGTTGAACAGAACTGAGTGGACAACCCACCGGCGTAACATAAGCAAGCACATCACCAGAGAAATTCCTGTGTTGTGCAAGAGAAGTGCTATAAGCGTTCCGGTACTTGACTATACTCTTCCAAGTGACCTTTTCGGTAACGAGACCGCGATCAAAGACGCTTTCCTCGCCAGGTTTTGCAGGATTCACTTCCTGAAAACCGTAATGCAAATACGTGAGACATATGGAGATGCTGGTATTTTAAAGTTAAACACGGATAGATAGTAATCGTATGACAACTACCATATAGATATATGTTGTATAGTAGGTATTCGCTAATCGTTTGACAACGAACTCGCAAGAAACCATCATTTAATTTTAACAGCCTCCTAGAGGTTAACTAAGTTCACGGGGACAATTTTCAAGCATATTTGTACTTACTTTGATGATAATAGGTTGGCGCTTTGTGAGTTAAAATAATGGTATACAACTAGTTTCAGCGTCAAAGGAGTGAAATGCTCAATGGTTAAAATAAGAAAATAAATCTTTTAAGAGTAACAATGAGTTTTTGCATGGAGGTACACGGAATTAAGTCCGGCAATTCAATTATCAACGAGGCAAAAATTATTGCTTCCATGACCTGACCAAGATTTCAATTTTTTAGTTAGCATAGAATCCCAAAATTAGTCTACAGAAAGTTCTCGTTAAAGTCGAAAGAGCTTACCCTACTCTTTGAAGACAACTGGCAGGTTGCCACGGACAGTAGAACAGAGTGTAGAAGAAACCTCATTGCTGCAATATATTGCGTGACAGAAGTAGCTTTTTTAAAAGGGTTCGCTAAATGTAAAGTTATCATCACTAAAATATAAATTGTTGCTTTAGTGAAAAAATAATTAGTTAACTGGATGGTGTTTACCAATTGATAGCGCCCTTTCTAAAATACACTTTTGCGGAACGACAAAAACATAAAAGACTTTGGGGGTCTATTTATTTTATTATTTCAAAAGCATGCATGTTACATAACACGGTGTTTCACAAAGATTATCCTGATCGACATCCCTATGAGAAAAAACAAAAAGCATATGCAACATATAAACCTAAATCACGACCCACACACTGCACGTTTAGACAGTCTTATCACACAAGTTTCTCAGGCAATTAAAATTTATTTTTTCCTGCTCAGACACTCACCAAGTTACTCTGCATTTACTGCGATAAGTTTTATGCCGCAATTTTCGCGAATACGGAGTTTATATTTGTATTAGTAGTTAATTAAGTACTAGTAGTTTGAAGTCTGAGATAATTCCAAAGCAATCATCAATCACTACGCTCAACTCTTTGAGACGCCAATTAAACGACAAGGTTCGTTAGTCTTCTTCCTATAATAACACTACGTATTGCTAAAGCCCTGGAATTGTTAACTACTGTCACTCATTCTTCTACAGCTAAACTTTTATCGGCAGCCTTCTGTTGCCGCCTGTTTCGTATACTATGAACCTGCTTAAACAGGTTGGCAGTCTGCACGTAACAGAACAACGAAAAATCGCGTGCTCAAAAAATGGCCAACGTCTCGTTCCACGCTACACGCAATCGGCTAATGGGTGCTCATCGTTAGTGGCGATATTCAAAGTTTCGCGGTATTGTGTATTATGCATGGCAGACGCTCATCGTTGTTTCGTTGGTGGAGAGGGTATTTTCCAAAGCGCGTAATGTAATGTCCACACCAGGATATTAAATTACGCAGATCACCAACAGCACATAGCAGGACTAATGAGTCGATAGCTGTAAGCGTTACTTTCGCCCCACCTGCTGCCGTTGTTTTTGCTGTACCCAACTTCATAAAACTTCGTTCGTTGACTGGTCGTCTGAGCTGCTCAGTGAGCAACAGAAGCAACAATCCAACCAGCTGTTTGGCTGGCGAAACGCACAGGTCAAGTGAGCCTAAGCTGCAGTAGAGGGAAGGGTGGCTGCTTGAAAGACCTAAGCCGAGCATTGGTGACCATAATAGGCCCATTGTACAATCTTACAAACAGTAAATACCCTAGGAGACAATCAACACACTTGCTAACGCTTCACTTTAAAGGCGGTGTTACCACGAAGTAGTCGCCGCGGCATTGGTATTTTCTATTTTGAATGCCATTACTGTTATTATAGTTTGTGTGCTGTAGAGGAAGACAGATCGCATTGTACTTCAAAGTGGGACAACTGTAGAGGACAGAAAAAAGATCCGGCCCTGTTAATTACAACCCTTACGTATCGAGTGCATGAACAGCTTTGGTAGAGGAGAACCGTATTTGTATCGCAAACAGAAGATTGGAGCCAATTTCTATTGTGAGTATCAACAATCGATTATTCTTCTTCTGACAATAACAGTAGTAGTCAGCAAGCTTAGTGGGCAAATCTGTATATTTTCACTGTATATTAACCATACCTAGAAATATTAGTATTAGGGTCAGGCGAAATTGCAACCGATGCCATGCTATTATAGACAACTATAGTGAATTTGATTTATAATTTTAAAACATGATTGGTGATGGTACTAACAAATGAGAGCTTCGTTAATTTAATTGATTAGGCTCTTCTAAATTCGTGATGTCTAAGCTTTATGGACGCCTAGATTCGTTCTAAAAAAATACTTCCTTTTTTCACGCAAACTGTGAAGTGTTTGTGCAGTATGAAGGTGTGGTGCCACAAAAGGCAATTGGTAGGACAAAGCTACATGGAGCTAATAGCTCCCTCTACGTGTTCAGGTCTCCAGCCCTGTTCTTTATGTTACTGCGCAACAACGCTGCTTCAGTCCTGTGCTACTATTATGGTCGTGGCTAAGTAGTGGAAAGCCAACATCATGTCGTCTGTAGCCTAACTGGTCCAAACAACGTTTTCTGAAGGTAGGGCGAATAGCGAAAAGTTGTTACATCATACAGATGCTACATCGCGTACTACTCGCGTGAGCGTGAGTCGTGTGACTTGAATAAATAGAGAATCGAACGCTTGTTGTGCTTTATGCGTGTCGACAACCCTGACAACTCGTTGCAATTTAAACTAATGTAAATAGCTATGACAGAAGTGGTTGGTAACAACGAGAAGCAAAAGCTTTTCTCTTGCTACGAGTCTATTGGGACGTTTACAATGCCTGCCTGCAACATGCTGCAAAATGTGCTGGAATAATCAAGTAGAAAGTTCGACTGTTGTTATTATTTGGAGGAACAACTTCATAGAAACGAACGCACGAGGCCATCACAAATAGTGTAGTAAAACGCTAACATAACCGCAATTATTCAAGAAGTCCAAGGACTGTAGTAGTATAAAATCAGTTATATGTTAATAATTAAAACATAACAATGACTACAAATAGAGTAATGAGGTACAGCCCGTTAGTTGTGGACCGATGTTGGCCAGTCCTGTCGGTGAACTGCATGTTACATACAACATACGTATATGTTAAATATAATGTAATGGATCCTGGCCAACCATTCGCTATAAATGGAGCTGTTCAGTATGTTTGAGTACCGAATCTTTTCGATGGAGATGAGAACCGCTATTTTGGGGCATGGTGACGGAGGGAAATCCAATAATTGAGCTTTTGTGGTTCGACTTCTCGCTGTGGGAAGTGGCGGTATTCTTAGCGGGTACGCTGCTCTGGGGAAGGAGTTGGTTTACGAGCGTGCTATTATTTATATACATTGGCAGCTTTTAAAATGTTTCAATCGAATCAACGATGACAACAATAAGCAGCGATTGTTCAGATTTATGACGAGATGAGACGCCAAACATCTTGCCAAACATCAAACGCCTTGCATCTACCGTGATTTTGCTGCCAAATTATTAGAGTATACGCAAGCTTGTAAATGGCCACCAAATTCATACATAGCTCATTTAAATTCAACAAGTACTGCATTACTTCCACAGGGAGGTAATGATAATACTGCATTACACAAAACTTTTAATAAAAAATTAGCTGTTTAGCTATTATCTTGTAACGAAACGTAATATACTTCTTCTGGCGTATTAGGTATTTTTAAGATGATTGCAATTTCTTTATATCGCTAAGGTGTCAGATTCAGATTTCAATGTTTATTGACGTTTATCATATCTCTCAAAATGCTGAGCTATTTGTCTTACGTCTTTAGAAAGGCTGAAGTGTTTGGAAGCCTAGATTTCAATATCTTCAAACACCTTTAATATTTTTTACCTATAAATATCTTTAAATAATTAAAAAAGCCATGTTCTTCAATTTACAATTTATCCAGCGATTTTTTTCTGCGCCACTTTCTTTTATTTGAATAGAATAAAGTTCTTCTTGTCGATTTAACACACGCGTATGTAGTGACAGTTGATCCAGGTCCGTCACTTTTCGAACTGGGTGCATCTGCATAATCTCACTAATTACTTTCCATGTTGTTTTCCAATGAGACGGGTAGTTGCAGCACTGATCCTTCGGCAACTTCGCTACATGCAGTGACTCATAGAAACATTCAAATAATCAAATTTAAGGCACATAGTATACAGGCTCTCCTAGTACGCACTACATACAAATAAGTAAACAGTAGACCACTGCGTGAATGCGACAACCTGAGGCTTCTCCTAAGGAGATGGAATCCCTAACAGCTGAGCAATTTCTAATTCGAAATACTACAAAAGTTGATAAATTATTGTTGCTCATACAGACTACGCTATGATCATGAAGATTTCTCAAGATATTTCTGATTTTTCGAAATGCCAGGCTTTACTGTGCGAGTTTTAAACCTCGTATGGCGACAAAATAAATCATTAGGAAAACACTGGAGCATTTTAGAGTATTGAACATTCTCGTTATTTTCAAAATCTTTTTATAAACATTCTCCTTTGATTACTAATGCAAGGAAACACACTATTTGCTGTTTAATCAGAAAATAGAGCATACAAAAATATAATGCAGATAGCAGCATATAGTATAATATCGAGGTTGGCAATTTTTGAAAATTCTTACCGCGGTTAATATACTTTTATGTGGTCTTCCTGAACTGTTTTAATTTGAAGAAAACAAAGGTTTTCTTAGGCTACCTACAGCATGGTGGCAAATGACCGAATATTCGTTTGTATGCATTTACAGAGTGAACTTTCGCACGATTCCATCGTTAATGTCTTCTGTGCAGGAACTGCGGTGGGTATTTTACAAGATGCACTTACATAGACGTCTGTTTTTTGATAAGGGTTGTTAATTTTGTATATGGATGCGATTCTAACAGGACGTCCAGCTGCTTGCAATCAGGCCGGGTAAAAATTGTTGTTTTCTATGGAAATGGTCACCCTTAGCTTTCAAATGACGAATATGAGGGTTGCTATTCTAGGGTAATCTAGGGGCAAATACAGCTAAGTCAGAGGCTATTAGGACGCAGTTTTCCAAATCCCGCCTTAGCCTCTGCTTGCCTATAATCAAGTAATTCGTGATCTATAAAATCATAAAAAGAATATGGTAGTAGTGGCGTACGTACTCAAACGTAAGCTTCCGCAGTCGTGTTGACGAAAATGCAATTTTCGCTGACCAGCTGATTTACATTTGATTTTCTCTTACAATCAAAACCTATCAGTTCTATCCAAGATTACGTATGCTATGGAGCAGTCTTTCGGTTAGCATTACGCCAGTATGTGTTGACAGTGAAGCTGTCAGTTCCCTTGTTCTAAGTAAAAAATGGCTCGTCCATTGTTGCAAGTCGCTTCATCGTTCCGGCATTCCGACTGTGATAAGTTTTGCTCCCGTAAATTAGAACAGAAAAGATATGAAGAAGCAAAAGTCTAGTGACTTTTGCTTCTTCATATCTTCTCTGTTGATTTGCATCATTAGCAGTTGGCAGGAAACATTTATAGTTTTGTTGTATTTGTTACGACCCCAGTCTCGATACTATCCGTTAAACAAATATTTTATAGGTAATTTGTGTTTCATAATTTTCAAGTAAAATAATCAAACATCAGGCCGTTTTACTGTTTTCGGTAATCTATAGTTTAATATATTTTATAAATGCAAACATTTAGATAATTTGATCTCGTATAATTCCTTTCAACACAACCTTCTAGGGGGTGTTCGAGTGCGTACACAAGATGCTGAAGAAGAATTTGCGACTTGCAGGGTCTATGTACACGAAATGTGCAAAAAACGGCTTGGTTTTCAAGCATACTTTATCAATAATAATGATAATAATAATGTTTATTGCTTCAGCGGAGTAGTGCATGAGGAAAAGCAGAGAATTACTATAGTTATGCACCAAGACAGAATTGCAGTTTCAGTGCTTATTTATTCCTATTACACTCTTAGGGCTGCTCCTATGAGGATTGGAATTTTACTTTTCAAAAGAAGTGCACATTATTAACAAAGCCAATTGAATAGAATAATATTAACTAAATGTGCGCCATATATCGCCAGCTGATCTATATCATGTACTATATATACTAACTGTTTTTATGTGGCGTGTTTACAGTACGACGATGTCTGAGACGGACGAGGGATCCACTGGGTTTGAGCTTTTGGATGAAGAACCTCCAGTTGAAGCGAACAGTTCGACACCACTAGTAAAACCGGCATTGCTGGGCACTCGGTCTTCCGTAGCTCAAGGGACTCTTGGAACAATGCAAACTGGTCCTATGCTAACGGGAGTCGGAGGTGCCTTGCAAAGCGGAGATCTTTCAACATTACAGAACACTTCTACTGCTGCCGGCGCTGGCGGACTTGGGCAGAAACAGATGGCTACAGTCGCAGCGGAAGGCACCGCTGCAGCTCAAGGTAAATCTTTATTGCACTGAGCGCAAACATAAGTTTGAGTTTGAATATTCTAGCATGCCATATGCACGAGCGTGTAACATCATATACGCGTATTAATAAAACGTACAATTATAAGCTTTTTGTGAGAGTTCTATAGGATTACATATTCTGGCTACCTAAAAACTGCTGGGCGGTATCATACGGTAAGTTCGAAGATAAAGAGAAGCTTTTTGGCATACTTGCCGACAGCGCACTAAAAAAAACATTCATCGCGAATGTTTCTTTAGTTTAATATTATTTATTGTATAAGTATAGCCTAGTTTGCCTAAGCTAGTAATTTACCGCAGAGTTGAATACTTTTGAAAAAACGCTGAAAAAACGTTTTCTGGTACCCGAATTTTCAATCTAGCCTAAACTTAATACGTTAAGATTGATGAATTATTTTTTGGTGAAGGCCATTTCGATTCTGTCACGAGGTGCCGCTGCTCTTAAACTTATGAAGAAGTGCCCGCTTTTCTTCAAGGAAAGACGCCACAGTAAGGTGTCGTTCGTGGTGCTATGGGACAGTTAGTTTATTGCTCCAGTTAGACATTCAATTGTAACTACGACTTGCCATCAAAACTGTTATATCAGCAGCGCGAATTGGGTTAGTTCTTTTTGGAGAAGATGCAGTCACTGACAATAAGATCCCTTAGAAAAAACATACATACGTTTGCGAAAATAGAAGTCTGTACTGCGAGCATCTAAGCATTCATACAGAGATTTGAGATAATTTGACGTTACCTCTTTGCGCTCAAGATGGTGCCTTTTAGATTGTTCAAAACGACATAACCATATTCATATTGAGTATTTCGTTATTTTGAGAATGAAAAGTCCGTACTCACTACGGATTACCGCTGTTGTCTGAACTAAGTAACAGGTTACTCGTCATAGGAATGTAATGCCTAAACTGGTATAACACGAAGAAAATATTGTTCTGCAGAATACAAACGTACCAAATCTCAAGTTCGGCCAAATCGATAAGCACCGTACAGTAACAGGTAAGAGCTCAAAAAAGGCTCTGAACTGTGGTGAAACAATATCAGGTGCCTTAGATGTATATATCCCAAAATCCTAAAATTCTTATTTTGTATTTGTGTGTGTGTATATGACAAAACCGGTGCTAACTCATCTACAGCTAATACAGAGCGTGTTCTAAACAAGAAATGTGGATGTAAAGGCAACAGTTCTTAGGCTTTAGAGTAGAGAATTGCCATTGTGATAGACTGATTGGGTCTATCTGTTCATGTCAGAACTAGAACAAGTGTCCATTTCAGGGGTCCTGTGTGGTGGGTTCTAATCGTATTTTCTGATACAACAATGCCACTTAGATAACTAATTGGTTTCAAAACGATAAAATGTCCTTAAATTAAAAAATTCGCGCATATCTATCCAAGTACCAAT